>NC_089861.1:22900000-23215000 GCF_036373705.1 Amia ocellicauda | reverse complement strand
TGTGTCCCTGCTGATCTGGAAAAGCTGCTCTGGTTTGATGTGGTGGATGCCTTTCATGATTTTGAAGACTTGGCTGGCGGTGTATTGTCCGGTGTTAGCGAGTTACTGAACAACCAATATTATAATTTACATCTGTATTTCCCTCGTTGAGGCTCCCTGGTGGCGAGAGGCCCTATGTTGCATCCTGTGTTGCCTATGCAGTTAACACGGCCCAGCCTGCATGTAATACCTTGCACTTGTCCACATTGAATTTCATCTGCCAGGTGTCGGCCCACCTGATTGTATCTGCTGAGCCACCTATTTTATTATCAATATCAATAACATAGTCTAATGTGTGATAGGGTTAGGGTAACTATTTTCATTTTAATATTTTGTTTCTGCATGATTACCCTAATTTCGGAGCACTGCGATTGAGCGCACCAGATCTGGTCGGAACTGTGAGTGGTATGAAGGGAATGGATTATCCTTCAAACCAGCTTTCACATATAAAAGACCAGTTACTTGTGAATCATAAGAATAACTTGTGAAAATCGATAACACACCGCATACAGCCAATCTGACATGCGTAAAATGACTTGATCTCCCCAACCACAAAATAGTTAGCGTTTTCAAATCAATTGTAATGTAAAGAACACCAATTGTGAAATCGTTCACAGTCTCTGTTTTACCTGTGAATACTAATAATTATTTGTGAAAAACAATAACATACATAAAAGCTGCAACATGCTTACCTGCACATCTAACATGTATTGATACTCACAACGATTGCAGTGCCACAAAACCATTTTTTATTTAAAGAAGATCAGTTGTTTCACAGCCTCTGTTTTACCTGTAAACCCTGGGGATAAGTTGTGGAAAGCAATATCATAACACATATACGTGCACAGACTACCTGGCATGTGTATATATGTATACACGTATAAACACCTACTTCTACAGCATCAATGATCAAGTTAGGTAATTAACTAGTAAGTTAAAATCAGAAAATGGGATTTGGAAATTGTAGCTTGGTCTAGGTCAAACTGTGCATTGCGCCTTCCAAGGGGGGTGCAGGCGTGTGTCAAGGAAGGATCGAGCTAGTTACAGTTAAAAAAAGTGTAGATAATATTATATATATATTAAACATATTATATTCTAAATTAACTCAATTAAAATAAAAGCTTTATCTTAACGTTCTATACTGTTCCAAAGCAACAATGATGTTTTTTGTACAGATCTTTGAGTATCCTGAAAAGCGGTTCTAAATAAATAAATAAATAAATAAATAAATAAATAATAATACTAATACTACTACTACTACTACTACTACTACTACTACTACTACTACTACTACTACTAATAATAATAATAATAATAATAATAATAATAATAATAATAATAATAATACAAATTCAAACAAAATATCGCTCCCGGTTTTCTTTGGAAGATTACTTGTCTAAATTGCAATCCCGAATCCCATTATTTTGTGCATTGAGGAAACAAAACAGCAACACAAAATCCCATTGTTGGTAGGTAAGGTATGGAATAATGCATTATACGGAATTAATCTATCATCAGTTTGTGTCATGTTTCTTAAATGGTTGTAAAGTTTAGTGTGTGGCAAACGGCACTGGATATATATATATATATATATATATATATATATATATATATATATATATATATATATATATATATATATATATATATATAACTGTATTGGACGGTGACACAGCATTTCTCATCTCAAGTTCAAGTTCAGTATTGCTGCATTCACTTAATCTAATCATGAATTGGGAGGAATGGCGTGGTGGGCAATATCTGCTTGCTGGCATTTCCAGATAGAAGTATCGGACTGAAACTGAACGACACGCACAAATATCAACAAAATATCAATTGGAACAATTCCATTAAAAAAAAAAAAGTTTTACTGATATTAACAAAAAACAAACTGCCTAATTTCGCAGGTGGGCTTTCAAATTCGGCAGTTTAGGGAGTGTCAGTGTCTCTGTGCCAGACTTATGCGTCTTCCTCAGAGCACGATGTAGAGTCTATGCTCTGAGGAAGACAAAAAAGTCTAAACAAGCATCAAATTGTTCGCTATTTCTCTAATGTTTATTGAATTAAGAATGTTTTTTTTTTTTTTTTTTTTTAGATCAACGATTGTGAACTGTTTATAGACGGGAGCTGCTGTCCATCTCTTCCTTTGAGTGGTTTTCCATTACAGGATAATCCAGTTCAGAACATATATCTTGGTTCAGAATATACATTTATTAAGGCTATACATACATACATACATCCATGCACAGAAAGAGAGAGCCCTGCCCCAGCAGGTTTTATTGTTTACTATAAAATATCAATGTACATAGTCATACAAAAATTATGTTCCCTCTGAGTTAAATGGGTGTTACTTTAAATTCAGTGATTTTATGGAAAACCTGAATGTTTTAGTGATACATTCCATATAATAATTCAACCTGCATAAAGGGTGTATGTAATCAGTTGAACACGTAAACAGACATATAATTACTACTCAGCCTCACTGACCAGGGTAATGGAATAGATCAATAAATAAAGGATCAATTACTATCACGTGTTTACACCTTCAATAAGGTAAGTGTGGTTGTTGGGTGACCTATGATAGTAAGTGTACTGGGGCACTCCAGCCAAGTGCATTAGAAAACTCCAAGCTCGCGATGGGAGACGATCATTTACTAGATTGCATTCAGATGGAAGTAGAATTGACCCCGACACCTTTGAGAAAAAAATAACAGGATGTGTTAACAGGGGGAGGGCAGGGGTCACGGAGTCTATGATGAACTGATGATTTTTTCATAATGTTATAGGATAAAAAGACTGCTAGTTGCAGAAGAGCATGCACAAAGTACAGGGGGAGGGCTGCCTAGCCGTCATCACCGCTTAATGCATTTGTGATCACCTAAGCGACCCCATGTGTGGCTCATGAGGGACCACACTGACCATTCGAATGGGTCTGATGTGCCTTGATTACTACGATTCTATGCATTGATGACAGTTGAATTGAGTGCACCCCACCCATTGTTAGAGCTGCAAGAATGTATTGGGCCTGTTTTATGGAACCCCATGTAATACAGAAATCTATGCAATACATAATATCTATTTCAGCAGTCATGTGACAATTAAAGTCTTACAAAATGCTAGCCAATATAATTTCACTGAGTATCATTATAGTGGTCCTTGGCTGCAGCCCTTCAATGGTTTTCTGTTTCACTGAACATCCTGTTTAAACAAAAATGTAACTTTGAAAAACACAAATCTTGGGGAGAAGGGGTGGATGTGGAGATTACATTTCAAGAACAACAGCGACATTAACATTGTCATTTGTAGTTATTATTAAAAAAATTCAAATGAAAGAAACTTGCATCCTGTATAAATAGTTCTCAAGCTTTCTGACCAGCAGGACATCCCCAGCGAAATACTTATGTTTTCTTGTTTTATTTAAAGTAATAGGTGTCTACTGAATACAGAGCATTTTGCCATCATCAACAGAAAACACATCTCAGAATTAACACAATGAGATTATGGAAAATGTTTGGCATATTTTTTCCAAAGTATACTGTATCGATCCTGGCTTTCCATTGGACTACTGTGTTGCCATGCAATGATTGTTCCTAATTGTCTGTGTTGTAAAAAGCAGATCTTGTTCTTTCTCTGTTTCTTTATTATTTTTCTGGCTTCTTCTTCTTCTTCTTCTTCTTCTTCTTCTTCTTCTTCTTCTTCTTCTTCTTCTTCTTCTTCTTCTTCTTTTTTCCAACCACTTTCTGTAAACGCATCTCTTCCTACAGTTTTTCAGCCATCAAGACTCTAAAATCTTTTTGTTCTATAAGTGAAAATGTGTGCTGTTTTTGGTGCTGATTGGTGCTCCAGATTCTCTTGAGGCCCCCAAGGACCCCAAAGCATTTGACAGCTACTAACTACTGATACGTTACTTTTAGCACCATACTTACAATCGGACACTTATACTAAACCATAGATCCTGTTTAATTACTTCTGATCTCAGGGCCTGATACTGGGCTGATGACCTGTCTTCAGATATTGAACATCTCATTACTCCTTCCAGGATGCATTTCAGAGTAATATTATTATGGAACATAGATAGCAAACTGTGCATGAAGTTTCCAAAAATGCTATCTGTTTTCTGATTGGAGCTAAGGATCATGGGATTACACGCCTTACGCGTGGCAAATACAATGTTGGTCACTAGAACATGTCTAGGAAACCATATGTTCTGTATCTGTGCAAGACCTTCAACTTGACCTATGACCGCTCCTTCCAGGTCAAATGTGATTTGTTGGGGTTTTTGGGTTACAGTTTTTAAAAGCCATCACAGTCATCATACATCATGTCAGAAGGGGCCAAGTTCATCAACACCATACAGCAGTGGGTGACAACTCTGTTCCTGGGGACATACAAGTCCTGCTGGTTTTTGATGCAACAGCACATTCAGTTAAATAATGAAAACCTTAATTAAACTTAAAATTTGCTTCATGTAACTGTTAAAATGGTTTATCTAACAAAAAGTTTGAGAATGGATGTGCCTTATATACTTTCATATTTAACTTGACATCTCCACAGGTTTAAAATGATTAATAAGCTTGGATTAGGCCAATTACTAGTTAAATAAAGGAAATTAGATCTCAGTTGGAGCAAAATCTAGCAGGACACTGGGTCCCCATTACCTGGGTTGGGAATCACCGACATAGAGCCATGACAGCACTAGGGGAGTTATTTTACCATAGATGTCTAAATACTACATAGCCTCCTGTTTCTGCCATTGTGACCCGAAGTACCTGCTCAAGACAGTTTAACTTTGTAGGTTGAGTGGGGGAAGTGTGTTAGAAAAACAAAACTTTATACACTTAAAAAAAAATACGTAGACAATTACTTTTGAAAGAGGAAAAAATCCATAAGCTGTCTGATGATACTCACATCTTTGTAAACACATTTGGTGTAGTATTGTAACATTGTAGCTTTAAAAGTGCTTTTATAATGAGACATGGCTAACTTATATACCACTCTGCCTTTCACATTTGTTTTACACCACATTCAATCAAAACTGGGTGTTTCAAGAGAAATCAACAGAGAACATGATTTACATATATTTTTTTTATTTCTTTATTGGTTTCCTTATTTATTTATTATTTTTGAAGACCCCCGCCTAAATGGAAACTTACTGGTCAGGTCTCAGAAACAGAAGGATCGAGATGTTTTGTTACATTTGTGAACGCACCTGCGCCCTCCACAGGCACTTTCTGTGAACTATTCAAGAAATGGGAAATAACAGTTATAATACACTCACCTAAAGGATTATTAGGAACACCATACTAATACTGTGTTTGACCCCCTTTCGCCTTCAGAACTGCCTTAATTCTACGTGGCATTGATTCAACAAGGTGCTGAAAGCATTCTTTAGAAATGTTGGCCCATATTGATAGGATAGCATCTTGCAGTTGATGGAGATTTGTGGGATGCACATCCAGGGCACGAAGCTCCCGTTCCACCACATCCCAAAGATGCTCTATTGGGTTGAGATCTGGTGACTGTGGGGGCCAGTTTAGTACAGTGAACTCATTGTCATGTTCAAGAAACCAATTTGAAATGATTCGACCTTTGTGACATGGTGCATTATCCTGCTGGAAGTAGCCATCAGAGGATGGGTACATGGTGGTCATAAAGGGATGGACATGGTCAGAAACAATGCTCAGGTAGGCCGTGGCATTTAAACGATGCCCAATTGGCACTAAGGGGCCTAAAGTGTGCCAAGAAAACATCCCCCACACCATTACACCACCACCACCAGCCTGCACAGTGGTAACAAGGCATGATGGATCCATGTTCTCATTCTGTTTACGCCAAATTCTGACTCTACCATCTGAATGTCTCAACAGAAATCGAGACTCATCAGACCAGGCAACATTTTTCCAGTCTTCAACTGTCCAATTTTGGTGAGCTTGTGCAAATTGTAGCCTCTTTTTCCTATTTGTAGTGGAGATGAGTGGTACCCGGTGGGGTCTTCTGCTGTTGTAGCCCATCCGCCTCAAGGTTGTACGTGTTGTGGCTTCACAAATGCTTTGCTGCATACCTCGGTTGTAACGAGTGGTTATTTCAGTCAAAGTTGCTCTTCTATCAGCTTGAATCAGTCGGCCCATTCTCCTCTGACCTCTAGCATCAACAAGGCATTTTCGCCCACAGGACTGCCGCATACTGGATGTTTTTCCCTTTTCACACCATTCTTTGTAAACCCTAGAAATGGTTGTGCGTGAAAATCCCAGTAACTGAGCAGATTGTGAAATACTCAGACCGGCCCGTCTGGCACCAACAACCATGCCACGCTCAAAATTGCTTAAATCACCTTTCTTTCCCATTCAGACATTCAGTTTGGAGTTCAGGAGATTGTCTTGACCAGGACCACACCCCTAAATGCATTGAAGCAACTGCCATGTGATTGGTTGGTTAGATAATTGCATTAATGAGAAATTGAACAGGTGTTCCTAATAATCCTTTAGGTGAGTGTATATGTACATATACTCAGCAAAAAAAGAAAGATCCTTTCACTTTCAACTGCTTTTATTTTCAGCAAATTTAGCATGTGTAAGTATTTGTATGAACACAACAAAATTCAACAAATAAGACATAAACTGAACAAGTTTCACAGACATGTGACTAACAGAAATTGAATAATGTATCCCTGAACAAAGGGGGGGTCAAAATCAAAAGTAACAGTCAGTATCTGGTGTGGCCACCAGCTGCATTACGTCCTGCAGTGCATCTCCTCCTCATGGACTGCACCAGATTTGCCAGTTCTTGCTGTGAGATGTTACCCCACTCTTCCACCAAGACACTTGCAAGTTCCCGGACATTTCTGGGGGGAATGGCCCTATCCCTCACCCTCCGATCCAACAGGTCCCAGACGTGCTCAATAGGATTGAGATCCGGCTCTTCGCTGGCCATGGCAGACACTGACATTCCTGTCTTGCAGGAAATCACGTCCAGCAATGTATTGCCCTGGCCACATCTGCAGTCCTTATGCTTCCTTGCAGCATGCCTAAGGCACATTCACGCAGATGAGCAGGGACCCTGGGAATCTTTCTTTTTGTGTTTTTCAGGCTCAGTAGAAAGGTCTCTTTACTGTCCTAAGTTTTGATAACTGTGACCTTAATTGCCTGTTAGTGTCTTAACGACCATTCCGCATGTGCATTAATTGTTTATTATTATTATTATTATTATTATTATTATTATTTTTTTTTTTTTTATTTATTGGCAGGCGCCCTTATCCAGGGCGACTTCCAACATAAGTGCAATACAAAGTGCAAGAATACAGTTAAGTACAAGGCATCAATCATTACAAATTCAATTTAACTAACACATAGCAATACAGAATACATTTTACAAATTACAAATTTACACTGGCAAGTACTGTAAGTGAGGTCCTACATCCTGGACGGTGAAAGCTAAGTCAAGATGTCAGGTCACAGTCAAGGGCTACGGGAAAGAGAGCAAGGAGGAAAACAATCAAAAATGCAAGAAACATAATAAAACTGTGAAGTGCTATCTAGCAGGGATAAAAGGACTAATATTGCAAGTACTGGGTAATTTAACAAACATGGAAAACATTGCTTAAAGCCTTTACAATAAAGATCTGTAAAGTTATTTGGATTTTTACTAAATTATCTTTAAAATACAGTGTCCTGAAAAAGGGAAGTTTCTTTTTTCGCCGAGGATATAAAGAACTCCGCTCACACTTGGTATATTCATCATGGTCGTCCGCAAGAGCGAAAAACATCATAGAAGTTCGAAGCACTTCGGCAACACATCCTCCTTATTGGCAGCTAGTAAACATTGAGCTCCACACATGTACATTATTAAGAACAGATGTTGAAAGTACACTTAAACACCAGTACAGCACAGGGAAAATGGCAACTTCAAACTAAAAGGTGAATAATCTTATTTACAATACAGTAAAACATGAAACGGAATTCACCACAGCTACGGTCGAGTTTGAATTGTGTTCGGATTAATAATTGGTAAATACTGCCGCCTTGCGTTTGATTTGTAAAACAATCAATTGCTCAGTTTTGATAATAAGTTGTTAATAGAAAACAATTAATTCATAAAGCTTCAATTTCTCGTCATATCATTATCTTAAAAAAATCATATCATATATATATATATATTACTATTAAATATTAAACAAAATAAACAAATGCACACTTAGTTTAAAAGATTAAAAAAGAAAACAGCCTGTTAATATAATAACAGTACACTGTTAATGTAGACCATGTCTGCTTAAAGTTAAAATAATTAATATTGTTTTGATTCTATTGGGATCTAGAGTTTATTTTTGAAGGAACTGTTATAAAAGTATATGGTAAATCAATATATTATTGTAGCTAACAAGTCTGTTACTTATTTCATATCGAGTTCGAATAACATTGTTGTGTTGATCTCACATAATAATTCGTTTGAACATGACGTTTTTTTTTCCCGTATGTTAGCAAATCGTTAAACTGAGGAATGGAATGGAATAGTCATATCTGAATGTAGGCACATGCAGTTAATTTTAATATGAACACTGTCATTTAATTGTAATCATGCGTAGTGCCCCATATGTGTAGGGAAAATGTATCTCTTTGGTTGTTGGTGGACATGGTGCATACTCCTCAGCCTCAAATGTAGTTTTAAATGTTGTTTCTCCCACCGTTCTTCTGCGTGGCCATTCATCTCTTCATTCATTATTATTAATTTGTCCTTGAGTGTATGCTGATTAATACATACATTAATGTCCTAACATTATAAGCTATTTGAATATTTTCCATACTTAGAATGGTTTTGAAAGTCTTCTCTTATGATGCCAGGTAATATAAAATTGAAGTTCTCAACTTAACACCTTGGTAAATACATGTTTGCAAAAACACATTTCTTAATCACGTGTAGTGTTTAACATTTATCAATACTAAAATTATAACCTGTAAGGACAGGAAGTTAAATTGAACATTATAACCATTTATTAGAGAATTCAATCAGTTAGGGATCTGCTCAAAGCTCTAGGCAGGTTCAAATATCTAAGTTTCAAAGAAGAAAGGCAGTCCATAACCAAATATATGACTATGATAAAAGTTGTATTCCATATTTATTGCCCATTGACAAAAAGTGACATGCTGTAAAGTAGTGCTTAATTATGGATAATACAAGATGCATGGTGACACAATGAGTCGGTGTATCGCAGTTTTAAGCTATGTTTACACTTGATCTACTTTTATTTCATTTAATACAAATGATTTGTTAGAAACATTCTGTTTGTTAGAAAAAGTCTGTTTGAATGTATTGCTAGGACTTAATCAATCCAATACAAAGGTTAATTTATTATTATTTATTATTATTAAGGTATTACATTTTTCAGTTCGAGTTATTGGTAGTGATGGGGGAAATTACTGTATTGTATTTGAAGCTATTGTACCGAAAAAAGGTTCACTGCTTCGAAGCGCTCGCTACATGCTCTCCATAGTGACCTCTGCTGGTCAATACGTGGTATTACGACTGTATTGAGTGATTCGAAAGGCAGCAGTATATCTATATATATATAAATGATTAGACAGAAAATAGTGAGCATCTTAATGAAAAACATATTCTTGGAGATAGTCAACATGGGTTTAGACGAGGCAGATCATGTCTTACTAATTTATTAGAATTTCTTGAAAATGCAACTGCAGCTGTAGATCATGTGAAAGCATATGATATGATATACTTAGATTTCCAGAAAGCTTTTGATAAGGTTCCACACCAAAGACTGATTCTCAAATTGGAAGCTGTAGGCATTCAGGGTAATGTAAGTAGATGGATTATGAACTGGTTGATGTATAGGAAGCAGAGGGTGTCGATTAGAGGAGTCGCTTCTAACTGGAGTGAGGTTGTCAGTGGAGTTCCACAGGGATCAGTACGAGGGATTTTGCTTTTTCTAATCTATATTAATGATCTGGACTCTGGGATAGTTAGTAAACTTGTCAAATTTGCAGGTGATACTAAAATAGGTGGCTCAGCAGATACAATCTCAGCAGCACAGGCTATTCAGAGGGACTTATATAATATTCAGTTGTGGGCCGACACCTGGCAGATGAAATTCAATGTGGACAAGTGCAAGGTAATACATGCAGGTAACAAAAATGTCCACTATAATTACACTAGGGGAGGAATAGAACTGGATGAAGTAACGCATGAGAAAGACCTAGGAGTCTATGTGGACTCCTCACTTTCTCCATTCAAACAATGTGGGGAAGCAATAAAAAAGGCAAACAGGATGTTAGGGTATATTGTCAAAAGTGTAGAATTGAGAACAAGGGCAGTGATGTTCAGACTGTACAATGCACTAGTTAGAGCTCATCTGGATACTGTGTGCAGTTCTGGGCTCCACACTTCAAGAAAGCTGAAGTTGGCTTCTTATTCAGCCAGCATGCACACATTTATTTATACAAGTTGAATATTTAGCAATTAAATGAATGGGTTAAATCACCTTGAGCCACGGATTTCTCTGTGGATTCTTGATGAGGGGCATTTTCTCTACCAGGTGCCAGTGTATTTAGCCTGGCCCAACATGGTTCACAGTGGCAAAACAGCAGAGAAACTACCCCCTCCTCGATCCTACGCCACAATTACACTTTTACAGGAGAGGGGCAATGAACTCCTCCCCCGCTGTACCACTTGCCATGAAAGACATGGGTCAACGCTAAATCGAAACCATCCAATCATATACACTGTACATTGCTAATACATATACAATCGATGTATAAAAGGTCATACATATTCACCAGTTAACATAACATCTGCAAACAAGACAAAGAAAGAAAAAAATAATTGTAATGAAATAAAAAATGTCGCCATCTCCCCCCCTCCGACAAACTAGTCGCACAAACCAAGTCAGTGTTTATGGAGAATATAGGCGTATCGTAAGGGAGATGCGCAACACAACAATGAAAGGAAAGCCATTCATTTGAATTATTGAGTGTAAGATATATTTTCTATTTAAAGAGATTTATTTAACATTATAAACTATAACACTTAACAAGAACCTTTTAACAATTCACACAGTTACTCAAACATAAACCTATGCATAGAAATAAAAAAATTTCAATACTTTTCAATCACCCTATTATAATAATCCAATACGTAATACATATTTCACGTACTGCATACACCCAGATGTTTGTTCTTTACTTCCTTACATTACAGTATAAGTGATTGTCTTTCTAATCAGCATAATAGACTAGCTGCTCCGTCACACAGGTCTATTTCTTAACTATATTTTATATGCAAAGTAATAGTATTAATATCAGGTACATTATTTTTTAACTGCTTGTGATTTTGTGTTTCTTTGTAAGGTTTATATATGCTAGAAGAATACACGTGCCAAAGATATATCTCTCTGTGGATACAGACATATACACCTGTTCATTTAAACTTTTCAAAAGATTTCAACTTGCATACATTTTTTTAAGGTGTAACATGGCGAGGGCACTGTCCAACTACGCCACCCTGTTGATTTGTTTAAGGGGTCAGCATCCTGTAAATCCACTTCTGCAATACCTTCCCTGGGATCTTTTAACCAGTTAAGCTGGTGTCTGAAACCAGTTTTAACCTCATGTCCCTCACTCCTGCACTGCACCTCACACATACAATCACTCTAGGATGGCCATCCTACAACAAACAAAAAACAGGAGTTTTATACTAAAGGAAAAAGCTGTTCCAAATTATCCAATTAATCTATTAAAATGTTTGCTACTTAGAACAGACTGGGGAGGGGAGATCATCTAGTGAAATAAAGAACAAAATAAACCATGGAATGAACTAAAGTAAATAAATATAAAACTAAAAACCTGAAACTATGCAAACAAAGAAAAACGTGATTATAACCCTGTTACAAAGGTAATCTAACTTAATAAATGTTATTATTATTTTATTATTTTTATTTCTTGGCAGACGCCCTTATCCAGGGCGACTTACAACATAAACAATCATGTAAAATGTTTTGTGTAGGGGTGGAATACTGTACTTCCCAAACTGCTAATAAGATTACAAGAGAGTGTGTACAATAATTATAACAACAGAATATTAATTAAATTTAAAATAATCCATATAAAAGGTATTTAGATAAATAGGTCATGCTTAAGAATGAGATTGTATAAATGATCAGGACTGAACATTTCTAAGCAGATATATAACACACAGGAAAGCGGAATGCTCATGCAATATCACAACATCGTTTTCATTTTTGTTACTATTTTTGATCTGTGTAGTTCGAGAAAGTGTAGGGATGTTTTTAATAATTTTTAATAACTCAGACACTCAGACGACGGGGTTCCTAGAACTGCTATATAAACTGGAAGATTCTAGGGAGGCGCCCTAATCTGTCCACTGTAGTGGGGTTGATAGGGCCATCCTTGGTTTTAGGGCCTTATCTAGTAACCGACGCTTACTGCTGATAGCAGTGTTTATAGAGCTGTCATTTCACACCCCGATAAGTGTGCTTTTCCAGGGCACTAAACCAGAGAGAAACTGAAAAGAAAAATAAATGAAGGAATATGCAATCAAGCAGGGTTCCAGCAATTATGTTTAATGACATTATTTAGCACAAAGCACAGTTAGATTATTGCAGCATAGTCTTTGGGTACCGGTATTCAGTTTACTTATTTCAGTGGCAGACAGCTGTTAGGTGTTACTTCTTTGGTATTCAACTTAGTTATCTGTAAATACAAAAATCACTTAAATAAAACAAATTCTTACTAATGTGCTCAGTTTTGGTGTTATTTATTATTAATAACAAAAAATATTAAGCTTTAATTTAAATAAATAATGAAAAATACACCGTTCTTCATCTTAAATTACCCTCACTTGTTAACTTTTACTAGGAAGTCCAATTGAGATTTAAAAAGTGTATACATGTGAGACATGTATGAGACAGCTTCAACAACATGAATGGGGAGATTGTTGCATACTGCCACAGCTTTCTGTGTATGATATAAAATGCAAGAGCTGAATAAAACGCAAACAATACATTAAATTAAACATACAGTGAAGCAAGCAATAAGAAACACACACGCATGCACACGCACGCACACACACACACACAAACAGCCAAACAACCTGCCCCGTGGACCGCACCTCCCCCCCAACCCCCCGGAACGCACTTTGGCGGCTTCCCCCCCCGGACCGCACTTAACATAGGGTGAACACAGGGTGCCCTTTTTTGGCTTGAGCCCATGCCCCCCACAATGTCTGTGCACGCCACTGTGGCCGCTTGCTCTTGAATTCAGCTACCTGTGTTTGTGACTAGATTTAATTCAGGCTGTACGTCACAGTTGTTTACATACCAAGGTAAATGAGCTATTATAGACTAGTATCAGTACCAATGCTTTCTTCTCCTTCCAGTCAAAATAACTCCAATCAATCAGCTTTGTATAACAATGATGAGTCATACTTTGAGTAATGTACTTCAGTGCTGAAAGATAGTTGGCTTGTTTCACAGAGCCTGATTAGCACTGGTTAGGACTAATCTACCTAAAATAACACTGAGTAGTTTATGACTGTGAAACCAGCCCATTGAGAACTCAATCTGGATTAATGGCAAAGCTCAGCCACAAACTGTCAACATAATCAGCTTGAGGTAGAAATGTAGATGTCTAATTATTTAGTTTATCATTCTAAACAATTGTAAGGTGTCAACTTCATGTATTCAACTTAGGAATCTGTAATGACAGAAATTAGAGTTTATTTCTTTAGCACACACACAGAAAACCATTTATTTCTTTGTACAATATCTCAAAGGCACAATTGAACTTCATCATACTTTACCATCTTCTACCTATATATTTTTAAAGCTTTAAATAAACTGCCTGGTAATCTATTAATAATTCTAACTACCAAACTATCAATTATCTTAATCACGAGTTCAATACAAATTTGGTTTAGTCTTCTGTGATCTAATGCAATATAGGTGTACAGCAGAACTTGCTGAAAACAAGTCCAACTCACAGTACAAATAATACAACAAGTTATTTTATCAATTGTATAATAGACTGATTTAATTCTATTAATACAATTTTTTTAACTGTATTTGTCATAGGATTTAACAATTTTGAAGGGCAAAATTATCAGCAAGGTAAATGTTGAGTCAGCGATCATTAGAATGAACATCTTCAGAATCGAATTCCCCTGCAGTATCTTCACAATTTTCACAATCCACACATTAACAAAGTGGAGAGCATGAAACTTGTGCCTTTAGGCATGAAAACCTCCCCTGCTGGCATTCTTTTTATTGCAGTACTTGTATTATTTCAGTAGATGTATTTCAAATTTCAAGTTTAATCAAATAATATGTATAAACTGTTTTACGTTGTAAAATATAACGTGTCAATAATCAATAGTCAATAGCCATATTTTAAACACACACCCTCTTCTCCATCTCTCTCTCCAACACTTTCTGTTCCCTACCTGCATGTTTTTTTATTTTAAGGTCATCAGGCAACACCCAAAGTTACACAATAGTGCAATATGTCAGCAGGCGACTAGTAAATGCATCAAGTACAACAATAAAACTTACATTGAGTGACCTCCCACAACATACACCTGGTGTACTGCACATTGTGTTTGCATGCTGGTCATATGTAAGTATTCCTCCCAATATGTATTACTGGAATTGTAGATCATGTAATCATGTAAACAGTGTTCCTTCACATTGACTGCGGAAAGTATGAGCCTTCATTGAATAAATGGTCATATTCTTTGCAGAATGAGGACAGTCTGCGCGAGGTGAACACAAGCACAAGTGTATACAAGCAGACAGAGTGATGCATTAGAGTTATCAATAAAAATGTGTGAAATGAAAGAGCTGAAAACCAGACTGCAGTGGGTAACTGTGGGATTTAATAAAATACATTTTGGAATTGTAGAACATTATGAAATATTCTATTTAAATCAAATAGGTAAATAATATGTAAATTGGTGATGAATTGTTTGCTGGTGAGGAAAAGCTCGTGGGGAAAAGTGCCCGATGAAAAGACAGACCTCTGTGGTACAATTTATTTTTCATCACTTTTTCATGTCTATGAATCATCTATAGCATGTCAGGTGAAAGCCGATCTTATTTGATTCAATGAAATCACATTCATTGGCGCCAGTTTCTGTAGAATCAAGCACGACAAGGCGGTCTTCATTGACATTGTGAGCTAACGTCAAATTAACTCCATTGAATTCTATCAATTTCAGGGCGCTTTCGACTACTTTACTCCACCGTACTGCTGTAAGAGGCTGTCCTCCCTCATTCCCCACTCTGTTGATATGTATGATAAATGTATAATCAGAGCGTTTCTTGCATTTTGCATTTTGTTTAGGAAAGTCACGCATGCCCATGGGCACAGCCATCTTTGATCTGTTCTCGCCCCTCTACGTGAGAAGTCGATCAATACAGCCCTCTGATTGTCTAGAGCGCAGGCGGAGTGATTCTACCCGTATTGAGCCCTTATTAAGCAGCGGACACTGATCGATGTGAAGAATCACGCACTGTAATGCCAGGGATGCAGAGAGACTCAACACATAGGAAAGGTTCATTGAAAGGCATAAGAATAACGGATTTAACACTTGTTATGAAATACTCCTTTTCTCTTTTTAATAGAATACAGCATGTAAGAGACAGTTGTGCAACATCAGACCACTGCACAGAAAAACCCACCAAGCCTTTTCATGTTTTCATGTTTCTGCTGTGTTACAAGTAACCTGCAAACTGCTGGAAAACTGGGTGAAGGTCTACAGAGTGTGACTCTACCTCACTGTGCTGAACTCAGGTGTAGTTACAGCGGGGAGCTTCTCTCCTGCTCCCCTGCTTATCTTCACTACCAACCACTTAAGTATTTAATGCTGGTGCCTCAGTGTCTTTCTATGGAAAGTGAGGGACTTGCTGTTAGTGTCTAGTGTAAGAATTTCTAGTATTGATCAGCAACTATATTAATTCCTTTTGGCTCACACAGGGCCTGTGTGTATCTGACTTTCTGTCTGTGTCTTGAGATGTCGGTAGCAGACAGAGACACTCAGTTCTCAAAACATTTGATTTCCCTAGCCTTGACACTTTCAGGGCATGATATGAACATGGCTATATTGATAACAAACCTTCCTGTTGTTTCTGAGAGTTGTATACAAGGTTACAGAAGTGGTGTGGTGGAAATGTACCAGAGGGTTTGACATATCTATTCATTAGCTATATTGTTTATTATTCAGTAGCCAATATAGTCTGTTAGTTTTGCATATGAATCAGTATTTAATGAATATTCATTGATTCTATCCCAATTATTCCCATTTACAGACTTTTCTTTGTTTTCTTTCGAGGTCTAGACCTATAAATAACTGCACCTATTTTTCTCGGGGCTCAGAATCTTCTCTGAGTCCGGGGATCCTCTATATCTCTGTCACCTGTTTCTCCATATTATTTTATTACCATTGTATAATTAACATCTTATTCATTCACTGTGGTCCTGTGGATTCCTTACAATTGGTGAGCCAGCCAGGAGGGGATTTCTCTACAACAACAGCTGTTTTGATGGTGAGTATGTTTCATCTTATAACTACATGACTTTGTCACACAGTGTGCAAGGAAAGAAGCTGGATTGGTCCCATTTGACAGCATTTGACTCCTTTCCCCTCTCTGGAAAAACTTAGAGAACCAGGACTGTAGACACATTGTTACGGTGTGCATGCTGCAGTAGCATTGCTTGATTTTGGTTGGAGTTATATTTGGGAGAACAGGAAGTAGGTAATGCCTGAAAGTGTCAGACAACATCTGTTCTGTTGAGGACTTGACTTATAGCTAATAGTGTGATAAGCCTGACCCAGCGAGGTTTTACACATCACTTGGATTGGGGCAGTTAAAGTATACCCCATGATTAAAGCAAGTGCTCTGTGTGTGTTAGGGGGTCTTGCTTGCCACAGGTAATTGCCTGGATCACTGGACATGGCTCTTGGAGGAGGGCTGGACAGCCGGTTGTAGTTGAGATCCATAGATCATAGCAGGTGGGCTGCACAATTTTACAGCACTCAAGTCGGAGTTATCAGGTTATTTGGAGCTCAAGTCTAGGATTGTAAGGAAGCCTAGTTTTTCAGCTCCATTGCCTAGGGTAATCTGCAGCTCCATAGTGGACTGGAATAGATACCTTGGTGTATAAAAGGAAAGCAGTACTGATAAGGAGCGGGCTTTGCCCTCTACAACAGTTACAGTTTGTTGTATACAGTTCAATAATCTTTCTGTGGTGTAAGACCCCATTGTTTATGAGCACCATACTAATTCTGTAACATATACTGCAACACTGAACCCACCTACTCAGGCACAGTGGAAAGATCCCACAGTGCGTAAATACTCCACAGTTAGTGGAGTCCCAGTCACTGGTGTCCTCATGGCTGTTAATCGAGCTATGAGATCCAAAGCATATTGGAGGGGTGAATGAGTAGGGATCATTGTAGAGGGGATAAAACAAATCACATTCGAACCTGAACATGAACAAATGAACAAATTCTCACTACACAGCTGGTTAATATATATATATATATATATATATATATATATATATATATATATATATATATATATCTTATATCTCTCATCCTATACATCTGATCATTAACAAATCTAAAATGTAATAACTACAGAGCTGGTCAAAATATATACATGTATATCTCATTCTATACATTTGAGCATGAACAAATGGTGCTTCACAGTGTAACAGTGTCTGGTTCAAAGGCCACCAAGAAGGTGGGCCTTCCAGTAAATACTCAATGAGGATTGACTGGTGCAGTGCAGGTGGTATTCTTACTGCATAAATTATATATAACCCATTAGCAATATGCAGCTTTTATGGTAAAGTGTGATCCGTTTATTTATGCTAATTGTTTGGATTCAATCTGTGGATCTGGTCATGTAACAAACCCACATTATTTTGCAATTCCCTTTCTTTTCAGATCTGTTTAGTCTTCGAGTACAACAGAACAGTACAGTTGTTATTTTTGTAAAGGCACAACCAAGTGTTATAAATCATTTTTAAATATCAGAGCTACCTTTTAGGAACAGGAATCCATTTTACTTTTCCTCACAATCGCCTCTGCATTGAGTTGGTGATACAGCCGTGCTGGTGCCCAGAGGATAGCATGTGGCACTTTCCTCTCCCTTGTCTCTGCCATCTTTGCTGCCATGTGAAGTCCTTAGTTGTAGGAGACAGCGTGGAATCGGGAGAGTGCTTGGGTGGCAGCACATACATTGAGGTTAGTATCTGGGATTGGGCAGGGGACTCATGCCTTCCTACCACTTTGTTTCATACCTTTCTCCTTCACAGATCATACATTCAATGTTTTTATGAATTGATTGCAGCTCCCCCAGCTGCCACAAATTGCTAGTGCCCCCACTGTGTATAACACCTCCCTTTTATCACCTCTCCCTCCTTTGCCTCTGTCTGTCTCTTGGTGGTTGTGTAACTGAGTTTAAATCATTAAATGATTACCATATCTTCCATAACCCATAGATAATTTAAGAAGAATACCATTTTAGAAAATCTACCATGTATTTTTACTTCTGCTTCTCCTGATGTGGGGTGTAGACCTCTGGCCTCAATGATGTAGGAAAACAGAATTCAGTCATCAGACACAAGCTCATAGAAATCCTTCTTTTCACTGGTCTAAACTTTATGAGTTTATAATGTTGTAGACTGGGAGTGGCAGTAATTGATTTATCTTTCTGAATGCTCTTACAGGAGACAATTACATATCTTTCTTCCAGGAGGTAAGTATCCCTTAATCAAGGGTGTACATTTTTTCTTGAAGTGCCAGATGTGAAAGTTGGAGTATTTTCAGGGGCCACATACAAATCGAAGCAAATAATTACTTGGGATTGGATAAGTACAATCACATGAATATAATGTAAATAAAAAACCTTTAACAGAAAACCTGCTCACATATACAATAACATTATATACTGTATCTGAGGTGGGATGAACCGAGTATGAAATCATAACCTAATCAGAACCTCTCAATCATAGCATACTAATAAAAAAAATACAAATACTATAGTCTGATCAAAACATTACACGTGTCTTGGGGGAATTGACCCACTGGTGTCAACTAATGTGAGCAGAGAATCTGTGACTTGGTTACAAGTATGTCATTATAGTCAGGTGAAAAGTTGGTCATAGATTCTCACATAGATGGGAAAGCTGATTTCTCAGGCTGGTGTTCAGAGCCACAAGAGAGAATGTCTGCTCACAAATGTCCTAAAATATCTTCTGTTAAGAATTCTTTGTTTGATTTTTAATTTTCAAAAACTCATCAGGGACACAGTAACAGCTTCAATATTTTGATTGTTTTTTCAATATGAGAAAGTGTTATAAGATTGTTCTTTAGTTTTGTTTTCCTCAATTTTGTTTCATTATTCTATTACTTTTAATTATAGAAGCATCCACAGCTCATACACAGTCAGCAAGTGGGGTTGGCTTTAGCTCCATTGACTTGTATATGTCTTAAAATGGATATACAGTTAGGTCCATAAATATTTGGACAGTGACACAATTGTCATAATTTTGGCTCTGTACGCCACCACAATGGATCTGAAAGGAAACAATCAAGATGTGCTTTAAGTGTAGACTTTCATCTTTAATTTGAGGGTATACATCCAAATTGGGTGCACGGTGTAGGAATTAGACCCATTTTTTTGTGTGGCTCAAATGTAATTGGACAAACTAACATAATCATGAATTAAATTGTGAGTTTCAATAATTGTTTCAAATCCTTTGTAGTCAATGACTGCCTGAAGTCTGGAACCCATAGACATCACCAGATACTGGGTTTGGCTGAATCTGAGGTTTTTCTTCACCAGGGAAAGAATTCTTCTGTCATCCACCACAGTTGTTTTCCATGGTCTTCCAGGCCTTTTGGTGTTCCTGAGCTCACCAGTGCCTTCTTTCTTTTTAAGAATGTACCAAATAGTTGATTTGGCCACACATAATGTTTTTGCTATCTCTCTGATTGGTTTGTTTTGATTTCTCAGACTAATGATGGCTTGCTTCACTCGCAGTGACAGCTCTTTGGACTTCATATTGAGGGTTAACAGCAACAGATTCCAAATGCAAATACCACACTTTAAATCAAATCTAGACCTTTTATATGCTTAACTGTAATTGAACTAATGAGGGAGTAACACACTTTAGCAGCCAATTGTCCAATTACTTTTGAGCCCCTAAAATTGGGGGTACCACATATACAAATCGGTGTAATTCCTACACTGTTCACCCAAATTGGATGTAACTACCCTCAAATTAAAGATGAAAGACTACAATTAAATCACATCTTGATTGTTTCATTTCAAATCCATTGTGGTGGCGTACGGAGCCAAAATGATGACAATTGTTTCACTGTCCAAATATTTATGGACCTAACCATATGTACATTTTCTCAAGCTAGCTCAAGCCCTGGCTCTGAGAGTATAAGAATAAGACCTTGACCTGAGAGTCTGAATGTGTAAAGAATGTGTATTTTGAAGTGATCTGAAGAGTTAAAATGTTTTGGGTTGCATATAAATGGTTTTCCAAAATCCATTGAAGACATTGACAAGGAAGTTAATATTTCTGTGTGTATGTGTTTGTGTGAGAGAGAGATTGTCCTTGTGCCTGAGGTGTGCATGAGTAGCAATATGCCTGTGATTTCTTGTGTGTGCCACTGTGTGTGTGTCATATATGTTTGTAATTCCTATCAGAAGTTCTTTCTTTCAGCAAACCTGTCAGAGTTTCCCATTCTCTCTGCGAGGAGGAGAAGGAGGCTGTTGAGCAGAGAAAAGTCAAAATACACAAGTGCCTGCAGGAACTGGGAATTCCTTGTGATTCGGTAAGCATTGTGATAAAACATGTGCCTAAATATTACTGTGGGGTGGTATGTGCTGTGATCTGGCACTTACTGTGCTGACTATAGACTGAAAATGGCATCTGAGTGATTATCCATCTGTCATAAGCATAATAACCCTTTTCTGTGTAGACTTGGTTGTGTGCTTTAGATCGGTTTTATGCTGAAAAGTTAATTTGTGATTGAGTTTGAACTTCTTTGACAGAGAGCACCCCAGGGTTTTTTGCTAAAATATCCCTCAGGGCCCCATTCCTCATTTCTGACAATGGCATGGATTGCGGTGAGTGAAAAAACACCCCAGTCAACCACCAAATTTATACCGCTGGTCTGTGTGTCCTGAAAGTTTGTCTCATAAGAAGAACGAGACCTCTTTATGATTACCACTAGTGGCTCAAGAGATTTTCTGGGAAATTGCTATGTGGCCCAACAGTGGATTAGGGCGGCAAATAAGTGTTAATTAGAACTATAATCCAGACTGAGATACTGTTGGCGATTTGTACCCTACCTACAGTTACTTTTTTTTACACAGGCCACGGCCTTCAACCCACATCCCTGGATGCACCTGTTCCATGCCCCCCGATGTGTCACAATATACTTGTCATTTTATAATGTTGTTTTACAGCATAACCTGGAGAGTAACACTTTAGATTGCATAGCCCAATTTAATATTAAATAGATTTGGGTTGTGAGACGCAGATTTTCAGGGAGGAATGCTGGGTTAATGGCACATGGGCCGGTAGAGACGACTTTAATAAGGTGAGATAAAAGAGAAAACCTAGCCCAGATCGGGCGCTTAATACACAGTAGTTGGTTTCCCTGACTAGCCGTGGGCCACTATTCATCTTGCCTAGTAAAACAATCACACAAGTGGGATTTAATGAAACAACACTGTCATCAGTGTCCAGTCCAGGGTAGTTGGTTCAGTGTCAGGTTCTCTTACAGGGATGGGTTGGTGATAACTCCAATTGCCCATGCAAACTCTCTCGCCCTCCTGCACCTCCTGACTAGGGAAACTGAAGGCGTTTAAATAAGGCTTGGAGCTCATTACTTGCATGTGGGTGTTCTGCTGGTAGTCATACGAAACATAAGAACATAAGAAAGTTTTCAAAGGAGAGGAGGCCATTCGACACATCATGCTCATTTGGTGTTCATTAATAAGTGATCCTATCCAGTCTATTTTTTAATGTTCCCAAATTTTCGGCTGCAACCACATCGCTGGGGAGTTTGTTCCAGATTGTGGCAACTCTCTTTGTGAAGAAGCGTCTCCTGCTTTCTGTCATAAATGCTTTTAAGCCCAATTTCCATTTGTGTCATCACGATAGCAGATGGGGAGGGGGGGTGAGGGGAGGGTGCAGAGACCAGGGGAAAAAATGTCTCAGTCATCTAAAGTGTAGATATCTACGTTTGTCCCAGTTGTTTTTTGTAACTCGGCTTATGGGTTTTATATCTCCATTTAAGATTGCAGAGGAATTTTCATGCTGACAATGTTTTTGGTATAGACAGGTATTCCATTGATATTCAATTGACATTTATTTAGCAATTAGTTTAATGTTAATAGATTATGAATCGAATATCTATTTAATATTAAATTGGGCCATGTACCCTAACGCTTTACCTCAACTTTCAGTTACATTTCTTCAAGTGTTTGTGTAGGTTTGGAGGCTACTATCTGGATCTAGATCTATACCTATATATATATATATGCATGGATGGATGGATGGATGAATGTATAAGCTGAGTGTGTGAGACTCCTTGCCCTCTCTACCTCAGGCTGATGTGCCTCAGATCGCAGTGCTGGGCTCTGGGGGGGGTCTGCGGGCCATGCTGGCTCTGATGGGGACGCTGAGTGAACTGGGGGCTCAGAACCTGCTGGATTCGATCCTGTACCTGTGCGGGGTGTCGGGATCCACCTGGTGAGTCAAAGGTCAGGGGGGCTTTAAAGTGTGTAGCAGGGTAATTGAAATGATAAGGTGTGCAAGTCCACAGTCACATGACCCTGTGAGGATCAGTCCTGATTTATTTCCTTCTCTGGTTACTCTGTGTGTTTGTGTATGTGTGTGTATGTGTGTGGTTACAGGTGTATGTCATCTTTATACAAGGAGAAGGACTGGTCCTCTCGAGTGGAGGAGAGAGAGAAAGAGATGGTGGAAACACTCACAACTGGATATGTTACATTAATGAGCAAGTGGGACAGAGTCTTGAAGGCTGTGAAAGACGAGAACTATTCCCTGACAGACATCTGGACTGGCAGGATTGTTTATGATATTGTGAAAAAGGTAAAGCCCACCCGTCTGTCTGGTCAGATGTCTTTGGCTGTCTACCTGTCTGCCTGAAGTTTTTAAATCACAGAGGAATGGCAGGATAGTTCATTAAAGGACTCTTGACAAAGCACAGGAAATGATCCCTGCCCATGCGTCCCTTCTGCCTCCACTACTGAGTGAACACAACATTATTATTATTATTTTTTGGCAGACTCCTGTATCCAGGGTGACTTGTTACAGGTTATACATTCCTCTTCAGGGGGTGAGAGATGATAAAGTCTTTAGTTTCAGCTTCAATCACAATACAAATACAATTAAAGTTCAGCTTGAGGTACCTGTCTAAAATTACCTGACTGTCTTTTTACAACAAGTATTTTTTTTTTAATATGGTAAACGTCAATAACATGTAGGATATAAAAGCACAAAGCAGTTATTAATGCACGTCCCTGGTCTGATTAAAGTCACTGTGGAAATTGGCTTTGCATTTATAATCATAAATCAAAACTATGATTCCAAAGTTAGGCTTGCCACTATGCATTGTGACATACACCGATCAGCCATAACATTATGACCACTTGCCTAATATTGTGTAGGTCCCCCTTTTGCCACCAAAACAGCCCTGACCCGTCGAGGCATGGACTCCACTAGACCTCTGAAGGTGTGCTGTGGTATCTGGCACCAAGACGTTAGCAGCAGATCCTTTAAGTCCTGTAAGTTGCGAGGTGGGGCCTCCACTTCACCTGTCAGTGGTCATAATGTTATGGCTGATCGGTGTAAGTGTCAATTATAAATGCAACAGTCACCAATCCAAAATAAATACATATGTAGCTGCATCCCCACTGGTTCTCTGATGGCACTTGTGGACCATGTGATTCACACTTTCTAATCCACAGTTTGATGCTTCCCTTCTTTTGCTCCTTATTATTTTTTCGCTCTCCTTATTCATGTCACTAAAGCTGTTTTCACACAACACCATCTAATCCCAGGTTGAGTCGACCCGGGGATGTGACGGGATGACTCACCCCTGTATGGTGGGACATCATTGTTAAAAAGATTTGTATCCGTAAAAACATTCTGTACTGATTATGTATACAAATCAAAAATACGAGTACAACTCACAAGCAATTAAGAGTACAAAATGATGAGTACGACCATACATGGGAGGAAGATTACTGTCAAAAAGATTTGTATGTGTAAAAATAATTTGTACATGTAATTACAGATACAAATCAAAAATACGAGTGCCAAGCTCATTGTAGGTGTATTCTTCTTGGTCAACAAAATGTTTTTTGATAGATTATAGATTATAGATTATATATTTCTACACAGAAACACACACGCCTTTATGTAAAGGGGTCTGCTAAATATCTACAATAATAACAGATATATACATAATGTTGGAAATTTAAATACGTTCAACTGTTCGTAAAACACAAAAAATGTATATATAAGAATCACATATTTTGTTGCTGATACCTAAATACTATTGTTATGTTGGCATAGGCATATTTTACATAAAGGCGTGTGTGTTTTAAAATGTCATATGAAGACAAATTGCAAATTTGCAAAGTCACAGTGGAAAAATCTAAAGAAAACAAGAGTGAAAAAATGTTGGATACCTTGTTCTTTGTTCTAACGTATAGATCATGCATATTTTTATATTTTCCCCTTATTCTAATATATATAATTTATTTTTGCAATGTTTCATTTGTGTTTTTTATTTATGATAATTAATGTTAACTTAATACAATTTATTGTTCAGATATTGTTTGAGAGTCAAATTTGAGGGATCCATTCTAGAAAATTTCTGTTTTGCATGCTAACACAAAAAGTAAATATCGGCAAATATATCGGTAAACAAAAAATTTTGTTCCCCAAAACTGGTATCAGTATCGGACCCAAAAACCCTATATCAGTTGGGCTCAAGTGTCAAAATATAAAGGAACTTAATGACTAAAGTAAATAACCAAACTTGTCACACGACACTTACATGAAATTCATTTTCCAGGAGGACAAACAGCATCTCTCCAGTTACACAGATGAGACCATGGTGAATCCCTACCCAATCTTTGCAGTCGTGGACAAGTGGAGACTGGACCACAAAGAAGAACATGACAAAGGTAAATCTCATGATTACAGCAGGGCTCCCAGAGATGGGGACAGTTGTAAATATTAATGCTGTATTCATGACAAAGGAAAAAAGTCTATATAAAGCAGTGGCGGCTGTAAAAGTTTAGTATACATTAAAAATATATGGCAAAACTTGCTACTGTAATTCCTATGACATTACTGGCTCTTGAAACCATGCATCCTCCCACCCAATCAGGGCTGCAGACAGCATCCAGAGCCTGAACGGAGTAAAGAAAGACGAGGGCAAAAGAGTGAACCCATCTGATAGGCTGGGACACTGGCACTTGGTTCTTCTAAATGGGTAGAAGGAGGGTGGGGGTAGCAACTCTTAAATAATTCAAGACTTTACTGAAGTTTACCTCAAGTTACTCAAAGATGTTCAGCACTTTTAACCTGGCATTACTGTGTCTTCAACATAGTGTTACAGTGGTTTCCCATGGATGCTGTGTTCCTTCACTGTACTTTACTACACTGGGCTGTGGAGGTAATATTTCTATGGCCTGTTTACTATGTCAGAGCATGGTTTATGTGTGGTGTAGTAAAGCAAAGCACAGGCATAGTATACAAACACAGTGAAACCCCTGTAAACCTAATGGGAAAATCTCTCTCTCTCTCTCTCTCTCTCTCTCTCTCTCTCTGCCCTTTAAAGGAGTGTGGTTCGAGATCACGCGCCATGAAGCCGGATACCCTGGATACGGTGCCTTTGTAGACACATCAGTGTTTGGAAGTCGCTTCAAAGCAGGAGAAATAACTGAACGGAAAGAGGAAATGGACATGCTGTACCTGCAAGGTTTGTACCCCCTCATTTAACTCACAGATCTAAATCAGGTGAATCAGAAACCAGAATCAGAGTTTTTTTTCAAATGTAATTGTTAAGTAGGTACTCCAATTTGAATATTAAATCATTATCTGTAATGTGCATAATAATTATGTGGATAATTAATCCATTTGTGATAAACATTTGAAAATGATTGCCGGGTCCTAAGCTATCACACGTAACTTTCGGATGCTCTTTTTTTGTTACCTCCAGGACTCTGTGGGAGCACCATAGGAGACATGAAAATGAACATGAAAGAAATTCAAAGTATTGCTTTTTATGTAATATTATTAAAATATGGTTTCTAGCGCTCTTGATGGGTTTAACAAGAAAAAGGCAAATGTTGTGTAGACATTTGTGTTTTGAATCTGAGCTGTGACCACAGTTTCCAAAGAGGCAACACACAATCATCCCTACTACTGCTGGGAAAATGATATGAAGGATTTTGGTTAGTCAGCTGTGAGCCTGCAGTGTGTTCAGTAAGAGCTGTATATCTCCTGTCAACAATCATCTCATTTGATGTGTGTTGACTTATTGTGTGAATATTTAGCAATATTCAACTTCCCTTGAATTTTGTGACGTTACAACCTCCTAAAATATATGTTGCAGATTGGATTTCGAATTCATTCAATGCTGAGAAAAAAGAAGAGTCAGTGAACAGGAATAGGATCACTTGTAAAGGTGAGGGTCTGTGCAATGACTGTTATATCAATGTTTTGCCTCTGGTTTCTACAGAAGGACAAATTACACCTATATTACATTTAGGGGAGCTAAATGTAGCTAAATGTATATCAAGCATGGATTTTTGCACATTTCCCACTCAAATACTGCCTTTATACATGCATACTATTTTCACCTTACGTTCTGAATCCATTCTGTAGCTACCAATACAAGTAATACAATACATTAAAATCTAAAAAGTTCTATTACCAAGAGAATAAGGTTGGATAATATTGAGAACTTTTTACTATCACAAGACAATGCTTTTCATTCAAATACACATTTCTAGAACTTTCTAGTATGGGAAAACTGAGTACAAATATGCACTACAGTATTAACTAACTGCATTTTGATGTCTGTGGAAGCTCTAAATTTCACCAAACTTTTACTCAGTTTTCACTACAAGGTCACTACAAACAATATTAGGATTCTCAGTTATTATTTAATTATTATAATATTGTATTTTTCATACACAAAACATGGCACATTACAGTAAGTAAAGTCAGTAAAGGATACAAAAGTATCCTACTTAAAGTAAAATCCATTAAAAAAGGTACAACAGTATTGCAGCAGAGCAGACAAAATTACAGATAGTACAGAAGCACATAAAGTTAGGAGAAAGAAAGTGCAGGGATGAGTACATAAATAACATAGCACAATAGAGGGGCGCATATCAGAGCAAAATGGAAGTCCATTCAAATAATATTGATGTATTGTCAAGGATGGGGACCAATTTGCTACAGGTACAGCCTAAATGTTGCTAGCTATGAAAAAGCACTGTGGGAAATAACAATTGATAGTTTTTAATGGAAACAGAAAAGTACTTCACTGCTCATTGACCGGGATTGTACTCCTTTTTAACAACTACAGTAACATTAATAATTACCAAGTCATGTACAATTACGGTATAGACAGAATGTGAGATCCTGGCTGCATATGTTGTAGGCCAAGAACAAGACATTTGTTCACAAATACAGAGACATTAAATCTAGTTTGAGTTTTGAGGACCTCCATTGCATCAATTTGAATGTATTTAATGTGTTCTTATTTTACTTTTCCCCCTCTATATTCCTCCCAATGCTCACCTCTCTGACTGACAGGGGATCACTGTGGCTGCGATCAGTGCACTGAAGTCCAGTTGAATAAGTTAAAGGAGGCTTTTCTTTCTGGGAAAGACTGCAAGCCCATTCTCATCACCTTTGAGGAAACCCAGGAAGGTAAAACCTTTAAATAAGTGACTTATATGTTGTTGTTTTTAGGAATATCGGGCTATGGGTGTTGATTTATTGATGTATTATTTGTGAACCTATGTTTTTCTTGTAATCGTATTTCCCAATAAACAGTTTTCTGACCTACCAAATAACATTGTGGCAACATTGTATTAAAGTTACCACAGAACAAGAGGATGTTATGGCATCACAGATTTGTAGACTCCAGGGGCTGTTGTTAAAACACTGAAATTGCATGTAAATTGCATGTAGTTATGTACCTACATTCCAGAGACAAGATATTCACAAAAAACAAAAACTGGGAATTAAAAGTAAAATTAACTAAGATCAGTTGATTTTGAAGTATTCTAAATGTGTCTGAATCTAAACATATACAGACGGGTGACAAATTAAAGGAAAAACCAACATAAAATGTCTCAGTAAGGTGCTGGGCATCACGAGCCACCAGAACAGCTTCAATGCTCTTGGCACAGATTCTACGAGTCTCTGGACTCTACTGGAGGGATGGAACACCAGGGACGTGCAGAAGCGGGGATACCAGGGTGTTGCAAGCCACTGCCCCTTTTCATTCCCCTGCCCTTTTTTCCCTGAAGTGCCATATCTGTCCTGATCACCCCTCCTCCGATCTAATGCCACGATCCGCAACCCGGAACTTGGACCACACTACACCAGCACACCAGCAAACCCCTCCCCCCCCGGGACCGAGGTGCCCCTTCGTTTGTTTCAGCCACTGCCCCCCCACAAGGCTATACATGTTACTGTGGAACACCATTCTTCCATCTTCCTTCATTAGGTGTTTTGATGATGGTGGTGGAGAGCGCTGTCTAACACATCGGTCCAAAATCTCCCATAGGTGTTCAATTGGGTTGAGATCTGGTGTCTGCGAAGGCCAAAGCATATGATTCACATCATTATCATACTCATCACACCATTCAGTGAGCTCTTGTACCCTGTGGATGTGGGCATTGTCATCCTGGATGAGACCACTCCCATCAGGATAGAAATATTTCACCATAGGATAAAGGTGATCACTCAGAATAACTTTGTAATGATTTGCAGTGACCCTTCCCTCTAAAGGGACAAGTGGACCCAAACCATGTGGGGAAAATGCCCCCCACAGCTTAACAGAGCCTCTGGACCCCCTCACTGTAGGGGTCACGCAGTCAGGCCTGTACCATTCTCTTTGTGTCACCACACATGCACTCGCCCACTTGTCGAGAATATGGAGAAGGATGACTCATCTGACCAGATCACTTTTTCCACATTTCTGTAGAACAGTGCCTATGGTGCCCCAATAATAACCCCTAATTTAGAGTCACTTAGATCCTTTCCTCTTGCAATCTTGATTTAAAATCAATGTAAGCTGGGCCTGCTCAGCATTTTTATACATGCCACAGAGCATGATAGGATGTTAATTGCTTAACTGTATCATGCAGTACACCTGTATGGAGGCATCTGCATTCGGTATGTTCCTCAGGTTTTCCCTATAATTTGTCACCCGTTTGTATACTGTACATATGCATATACAATAATAGAACTTCACAGTCAGAGAATATTCACATCACTGTATGCTCAGGGGTAATAAGTCTTTGTCAGAATTAAAATACAACCAAACTACAACCTCACACGAAATGTGCTAGCAGGGATGAATCTGGGGAAAGTGTCTTTTTGCAGCTCAGAGTGCTTATTAGAAGATAGTACATCTCATATCTGCTTTTTGTTGTTTGGGCATCACAAACTCTTTGCACCAATACAAGGAATTTGACTTTCTAATCCTGTTTTTTTGTCTTGTACTATTGGTCACATTAGGTAGATCTTTCACTCTGTTTTGTACAATCGTGTTCTAATGTGAATACACTTGTCATTCTTCATACATATTTGTTTGATGTGTTTAATATGTTTTACTCCTCTCTGCGTGCACAGGGGAAAACAAAGCACTGTTGTCGAACATGAAAGATTCGTGGGATCAGAAAAACGAGGAAGAACAAGCAGATCTATTCCTTATACTGGAAATGACGATTCGAGTGACGATCAATAGTGAGTGAATTGGTTTGATTACAAATGTTATTATGGTTTATGATTATTTTGGAGATTTCATGTCAGCAAAGTAACTGCAGAGAAAGTATAATGGCTGTGCTACAAATATTAACCAAACAACAGGGATAGTAAGAAGGAGGAGTGATAGGTTGTGAATGCAACCCCGGTTATCTGAAAAAGGAAGCACTGCCCAACGGGGAGGGGTTTCTGCGCACTTCAGCAGGAATCCGATCGAAAACATCACTCTATCAAAGCTGCCATTGGCCTCTGCGCATGTCACTCAGAACAGGTCCCTTCCCACTTCCTGTTATATAAAATGTGACGTCAGCGCAGATTCGTCCTCTTTTGCCGTAAACTAGGACTCCCACGCGACCTTGCAACCCTTGGGCAGTGCTTCCTTTTTCAGATAACCGGTGTTACTTTCACAACCTATCATTATCTTTCAAGTCTGATGTACTGCCCAAGGGGGATGGGTTACTGTATAACAAAACCATCGCAAGGGAGGAGGCAGCGAGCTGATAAGGGAGCCTGCCCCGAGGTGACCGCTAGGGGGCCTCGGCAACACAACTCCAGACAGGAGCCACAGAGGCCCCTTGGGGCCAACCTGGGCTACCCAGGAGAGAGGACTGCAGTCACACTCTACCGGGAACTGTCTGCAATCAGCACATACAAAGTGGGGCTACAGAGGTAAACTCTTACACCCTCCGCTTCGCAATGCCGGCTGCTCTACTAGTGCATCTAGAAGCGAGGTCGTATATCTAATTGCACAATATATGGCACAGGCAATCAAGAAAGTTGTGTGCCCTGTGCACATTAACGTGGCAGTGAACCCCCTGATCCTGCAGGAGCGGGGCCACAGACCCACTGAATAATACACAACTGGCTAGTCAACTGAGTAGACACAGCTGGACATAACAGTATATACAGTGTGCCAGCAGGAACATGCCTCCGTGCAGCACAAGAGAAATCACGTTCACTCAATGGTGCAGAGCGGCCAGCTCCACTGTGCTGTCATAACAACTATACACATCGCAGTGTGCAGGAAGCAGATCATGCACCATCTCATAACATGGGAGCAGTTGTCACCTATTAGTGCAGGTAATGCAGGACAACAGCAAGCTCTACCATAACAATTAAACCATAAACATTGCGGTGTGCAGGAAAACTGTTCATGCACTACCTGCATAGCATATGAGAATTGGCCGCTTGCTCCACTAGCCCAGCTAGGAGCGAGGCCACACCAGTTCTACAATGTCGTACAAATGAACTATAAACATAAGAACATGAGAACATAAGAAAGTTTACAAACAAGAGGAGGCCCATCATGCTCATTCGACCCATCGTGCTCATTTGGTGTCCATTAACAACTAAGTGATCCAAGGGTCCTATCCAGTCTATTTTTAAATGTTCCCAAATTGTCAGCCACATTGCTGGTGAACTGGCGTTCTAGGTTGTAACAGCTCTCTGTTTGAAGAAGTGTCTCCTGTTTTCTGTCTGTCTTGAATGCCTTGAAGCCCAATTTCATTTGTGTCCACGGGCCTGTGTGTCCCTCTTTATCTGGCACTTCGCTTTTTTATTTTTTTGGGGCCCTTCATTTCTGTCCCCTGGTCCAGTGACTTTTTGTCACAGAGAAACAGCGCAGCTCTTTCTCAACAGCAGCTTTAAGTACCCTTTTGTCTACCTGCCCCCAATTCACACCTAACTGGCTCCAACTCCAAATGCTTGCGCTGAGGACAGCAGCAGTGGTGTCTTGCTCACACAGCCAGATCGGTCCACAGACCTGCTGACCAAGGAACTATATACACCGTGAGGCAGCGAGAACAACACCATCAGCTGGGAACAGCGGTAGTGAGCTCCAGTCTACACAAGCTAGAACGGAGCCACAGTCCTGCTGTTTACACTATATATTTATATATATATACACTCACCTAAAGGATTATTAGGAACACCTGTTCAATTTCTCATTAATGCAATTATCTAACCAACCAATCACATGGCAGTTGCTTCAATGCATTTAGGGGTGTGGTCCTGGTCAAGACAATCTCCTGAACTCCAAACTGAATGTCTGAATGGGAAAGAAAGGTGATTTAAGCAATTTTGAGCGTGGCATGGTTGTTGGTGCCAGACGGGCCGGTCTGAGTATTTCACAATCTGCTCAGTAACTGGGATTTTCACGCACAACCATTTCTAGGGTTTACAAAGAATGGTGTGAAAAGGGAAAAACATCCAGTATGCGGCAGTCCTGTGGGCCAAAATGCCTTGTTGATGCTAGAGGTCAGAGGAGAATGGGCCGACTGATTCAAGCTGATAGAAGAGCAACTTTGACTGAAATAACCACTCGTTACAACCGAGGTATGCAGCAAAGCATTTGTGAAGCCACAACACCTACAACCTTGAGGCGGATGGGCTACAACAGCAGAAGACCCCACCGGGTACCACTCATCTCCACTACAAATAGGAAAAAGAGGCTACAATTTGCACAAGCTCACCAAAATTGGACAGTTGAAGACTGGAAAAATGTTGCCTGGTCTGATGAGTCTCGATTTCTGTTGAGACATTCAGATGGTAGAGTCAGAATTTGGAGTAAACAGAATGAGAACATGGATCCATCATGCCTTGTTACCACTGTGCAGGCTGGTGGTGGTGGTGTAATGGTATGGGGGATGTTTTCTTGGCACACTTTAGGCCCCTTAGTGCCAATTGGGCATCGTTTAAATGCCACGGCCTACCTGAGCATTGTTTCTGACCATGTCCATCCCTTTATGACCACCATGTACCCATCCTCTGATGGCTACTTCCAGCAGGATAATGCACCATGTCACAAAGGTCGAATCATTTCAAATTGGTTCCTTGAACATGACAATGAGTTCACTGTACTAAACTGGCCCCCACAGTCACCAGATCTCAACCCAATAGAGCATCTTTGGGATGTGGTGGAACGGGAGCTTCGTGCCCTGGATGTGCATCCCACTAATCTCCATCAACTGCAAGATGCTATCCTATCAATATGGGCCAACATTTCTAAAGAATGCTTTCCGCACCTTGTTGAATCAATGCCACGTAGAATTAAGGCAGTTCTGAAGGCGAAAGGGGGTCAAACACAGTATTAGTATGGTGTTCCTAATAATCCTTTAGGTGAGTGTATATATCAGGGACAAGCCAGATGCAAGCATCACTGCAACACAATGCAATAATGAACAAACTATATACAGGTCGGCCTCATAAGGCAACGTACCTGTGGGCCGCATGACAGACCCTGGGAACACATCGACAGGCTGTCAGCAAGTCCAGGAGCAGCTTGCATGTGTGCTCAATTGGAAGGCATTGTCTGGCGGAAGGGAAAGACACTATTCAGATAGCTCCATCAGGATGCGCTTAACAGAGGCAGACTGGGAGAGGAAATCAGGAGCCAGAGCCTGTGGGGTACTGGGGCTCTACTGCAGCCAACACCGGATTCCCAATGGAAGAACCGGACAAACGTAAGTGGCAAAGCGCAAGCTGCAGCTGCACAAATGTCTGCAAAGGGGCGCCTTGAAAAAGGCGACGCCTCAAGTCGAGTGGGCCACCAGGTGTCCAGGGGTCTCGGTGGACTTGTAGGCCATGGTAATTGTGTCAACAATCCAATACAAGAGATGCTTTGAAAGTGCCTGGCCCTGTGTCTGTGCTCCATAAGACACAAACAGTTGGTCCGAGTCCCTAATGTCCTTAGTGCATTCCAAATAGCACCTGAGGGCCTAGCCTTCCTGCTGTAGAAGGAAAAAGCCCTGTGGACAAAAAACCAAAACAGCAAGAAATCGGATAATATATGGCACTATATTAACACGAAACTGAAAACGAAAGGATCAAATTTAGCTATGAATATAACTAATAAGAGATGTAGTAAAACAGTGGTGAACAACACTATTAGTGAAGCCAGCCAGCCAGCCGAAATATGCAGTTTTTAAGGTCTGATGCAACACACAGACACAGAAAGCTCACGCTCACGTTTCACAATTGTGAAAGCTCACAATTGATACAGGGAGGGGCGGTAAAAAGAGGGCAACTGCATTTCATGAGGAGGCAAACTGTTGGTGAAACTCATAATGGTATGCAGGTGCATGGTAAGTAATCTGTGTGATAATTGAATGATCGTGTGGAGTGACCTGGAGGAGGAGGAGACTGGTATGCAAGAGTTAATGGTAACCTCTAGTGGTGAACAATGGAATTGCTTAGACAGGGGCTATATGTTTCTCTCCTCATAGATGTTTTAAAGCCCATGTCAATTAGTGATATAATTTCCATGAGGGGTGGGGGATGCCCTCTAATGCCCTCCTGTGACGTATTAACAATTATACCCTGAACTATACTGGCACTAAAGTGAGCCAGATAGCTGAGGATTGAGGGGAAGACCGAGAGAGAAAGAGTATTCAGAAGTCAATCCTAATAAGATGTGCTCATTGTGTATGAGTTGGTCACTGTGATGTTATCCTCCTCTGAACTTTGTTGAGCAACCAGAGAGCACTCTGAGGCTGTGTGGATGAGACAGGCGCTCAGAGGTGTCCCTGGGTTCAAGTCCCAGCAGGGGCCTATGTATAGCTCACTCACTGTTTTCGTTTAGGCCCTAAACTTTTGAAGATACTCAGCAACTGGATCTGGGGAACCAAGTTCAACTTCTTGCATGAGTTTTCCAGCAGAGGTGAGTATACATTATCTTGCAGTATAATTATATTAAATGCAATAGAGTAAAATTAAATGTATTGTCACACCATGGGGGGCTGCCACGATGCTGGACTCTTGGTGGGGTCTCAGGAAATCGACACAGGAATTGGTGGTAAAGTGGAGTAATTTACAACCCCAATTCCGAAAAAGTTGGGACAGAATGGAAAATGCTAATAAAAACAAAGAGGAGTGATTTGTAAATGTACTTTGACTTGTATTTAAACAAATGTATAAAGACAAGGTATTTGATGTTTTACCTAATCAACTGCATAATTTATTTGAAGGTAAACATTTATTTTGAAATTGATGCATGCGATATGTTCCAAAAAAGTTGGGACAGGGGCAATTGAGGACTAATAGCGATGTGACAAGTTGAAATAAGAAGGTGATGTGAAACAGGTGAGGCAATCGTGTAATCATAGTATATAAGGAGCCTCCAAAAAAGGCCTTGTCCTTCAAGAGCAAGGATGGGTCGAGGCTCGCCAATCTGCCAACAGATGCATCAGCGAATAATCCAACACTTTGAGAACAACATTCCCCAAAGACAAATCAGTAGGATTTTGGGCATTTCACCTTCTACAATGCACAATATAATGAAAAGATTCAAGGAATCCGGTCAAATATCGGTGTGTAAAGGGCAAGGCTGAAAACCACGTCTGCATGTGTGTGATCTCCAATCCCTCAGACATCACTGTCTTAAAAACCGTCATGAGTCTGTAATGGATATCCTGACATGGTCACGGGAATACTTTGGTAAACCTTTGTCAGTCAACACCATTCGCTGCTGCATCCACTGATGCAAGTTAAGACTATCCAAAGCAGAAGTCATACATTAACAGTGTCCAGAAGCACCGCCGACTTCTCTTCTCATCTGAGATGGACAGTAACACAGTGGAATCGTGTTTTGTGGTCCGACAAAACAGCCGTTGTGTTCTCCGGGACAAAGAGGAAAAGGACCATCCAAGCTGTTATCAGCGTCGGGTCCAAAAGCCAGCATCTGTCATGGTATGGGGGTGTGTCAGTGCCCATGGCATGGGTAAGTTGCACATCTGTGAGGGTACCATTAATGCAGAAAGATATGTACACATTTTGGAGCAACATATGCTGTCATCCAGGCGTAGTCTTTTCCAGGGATGTCCCTGCATTTTCCAGAAGGACATCGCCAAACCACATTCTGCCCGGATTACAAGCGCATGGTTGCATAAGCAGAGAGTGCGGGTGCTAGCATGACCTACCTGCAGTCCTGACCTGTCTCCGATTGAGAATATGTGGGGCATTATGAAGCGCAAAATAAGGCCCTGTGCAGTTGAAGAAATGCATAATGGATGAATGGGGGAAAATTCCGCTTGCTAAACTTAACCAACTGGTGTCTTCAGTGCCCAAACGCTTAATAAGCATTATTAAAAGAAAAGGTGATGTTACACAGTGGTAAACAGTTGACTGTCCCAACGTTTTTGGAGTGTGTTGCAGTCATCAGATTTGAAATGAGTGCATATTTTCAAAAATAAATTAAATCCACAAAGTAAAACATCAAATAATGTGTTAATATTGTGCTTTCAATATAGTACAGGGTGAATTCAATTTTCAAATGACTCTTTTTGTTTGTTTTTTTGCATTTTCCATACTGTCCCAAATTTTTTGGAATTAGGTTGTAAGTTTTATTGTTACAGTTCCAAAACAAAAAAAACTCCTGGTTGAGCATAACTTAACAGTGAAACAGATTCTAAACAAACACTCAACACTAAACACTCACTTCAGTCATTCACTCTCTCTCTCTCTCTCTCTCTATATATATATATATATATTGAAGTTATAAAGTTGCTGGCGCTAAAATAGTATTCATCAACTTTAAATGCAGGGTGTTATGTCCCAGGGAGAATATAACACATAGATTATCCTCTAATGGAAGAACCATTCAAGGAAAGGATGGACAGCTCCCGTTTATAAACAGTCCACAATCATCGATGTATTAAAAACTTTCTTAATGTATTAAAGAAATAGTGATCAATGCGATCAATGCGATGCTTACACGTTTCAAATGTAACATCTTCCTCACAGCATTGTCATGATGCCCTTAATCTGTTTCATCGATCCCTCTCCAGAGGATGATCTCCCCAGTGTACTGGTCCAGGATGAGAAGATTTACCTGGTGGATGCTGGCCTGGCCAATAACTGCGGCTACCCGCTGGTCCTGAGGCCGGACAGACAAGTGCAGCTCATCTTGTCCTTCGACTTCAGCGCAGGAGACCCATTCCTGGTTAATATACTGACTTAAAATGCAGTGCAAAACAACTGTAAAGTACACATATGTATATATGTGTGAATGTGTATATCATCATCATCATCAGCTTTTGCCAATCCAGCTTTTGCTGGTTGAAGGCCTCGCCAAGATGTTTCCAGGTCATACCAGTTTCTGTGGTCCTCTTCCTGGCATGGGATCCATTGTATAGCTCCTGTATTCCATCTTGGATCTGTTCTTGCAATGTGTCTGGATATCTTAACAACTTTCAACTATATCAGTTTACTCTTGCTTGTCCTCAGATCCATGAATTTCTAATATTTTTAGATTTCTTCTTATTAATCTGTAAGGACGGGGATTGCTGGGTGTGGTGAACCCAGGTGCAGAGCACAATGGACAAGTCAGGTTGGGCGAGGGGTTGGTATGCCAGCAAACGGGAACAACAAGTGCCAAAGCAAAACTCCAGGTCAAGGGCACTAGCGGGTGGTCAAGAGATCGGGCAATCAGGCTGGTCACGAGAATCCAAGAATCGGGGATCGAAAGACAAAAGCAGAGGACTGTTACACAAGAAAATAATACGAGAGATAAGGCTTGAAAATGTGACTATACAGACAACAAGACTTCGCGATGAAGTCTCGGAACAAAGGGCTATATATACACAAGGGGATAATTAGTAGGGAACAAAGAGCAGGTGCGGTGAGAAATAAGAGACTACTAATTAATCAATAATGATTGAGTGAACTAAAGATCATGGGAAAACACTGTGGCAAGGGCAGCCTCTGGCGGTGATCCTGGGAACTGTCAGGTAGCGGGTGTAACATAATCCAAGCATATATCTCTGCATGCTTCTTTATGTTGTTTGGAGTTTCTTGGAGTGTCATTTTTATGTTTTATGTCCTGGTTTCTGAGCCATAGGTGAGCACTGGAAGTATGCATTGGTTAGATACTTTTCTCTTGAGACTAATGGACAGATAACCTATACATTGTTGTTGTTGTTGTGTTACATAACACTGTTATGCCACACGGAGTCAATCCCAGCTCACCAAATAACATTGTGGTTACACAGCAACAAAGGGACCAGAGCACAATATGACGTTTTGGTGACATACATTTGTGGACTCCAGAGGACATTATTGTTAAATAACATTTTTAAAAGATTTATATAAAACATTAAAGTGGAAACAAATCACACACAAATACCAAAATACACAGGGGGGAAAAGTTTAAGTAAAATGTAAAGAAATAATAAAATGATACTTAATACCACTGAAGTTCTCAAACACTACCAAAACGAAATGTGCTGGTTTTAGTGTTTAGACAGTGACCACTGGAATCAAATATCAACCACTACCAGACTAAGCAGGACAGTTCAATCACTCACCAACAGACTGCACCTTCATTGGATGTTTTTGAACTATTGATTAAGAAGCATATATAAAATGGGCAGATTAGGGAATGATTGTAAAGATAGAGCTATAGACAGAGTACGAAACTCTTGATGTATTATTGACATGTCTCTCTCCCACCCTCCACCTATCCATTCACTCTCTTCCTGACAATCTTTTCTCTCTCTACTCCTCCCACCCTCTTTCTCTTTCTCCCACTTGCTCTCTCCTTATCTCTCGGGTCCTACAGACAGTCCATCAAGCAGCAGAGTACTGTAAGAAGAACAACATCCCCTTCCCAGACATCCCAGTGGTGAGTGAGGAGGAGAAGGACAATCCCTCTGACTGCTACATCTACAGCGGGGAGAACACGCCCACTGTGATGCACTTCCCTCTCTTCAACAAGGCCAACTGTGGAGGTCAGTTTCCTTCTCTGATACCAGGACACTTTCTGATGATTTCCTATTCACTAGTTGTAAGGACAGGCTGACCAGATTTTCAAAATTAGAAACCGGGACATATTGAACAAATGTTTATAAAACAATGACATAACTTAAAATGATGGTATTTGTTAAAAAATAGGTGTTACTTTCCTGTGTTTACTTTCTTTTAGCAGCGTGTTTACAAAAATGACAAATTTGTATGACTTCTCCCTCATGATCCCAATTACATTGACAATACGTATCACAGATATTTTTACTTATTATTTCTCTGATGGGAGAATTAAACAGTTCTGTAATTAAAAGTGCCCATTTGTATTGCTTAAATCTGTCCGGTGTACCATGTGTGTTAGCAGTAAGAAACATACAGTCGCAATCTATAGGCTGTTGCTAACTGGTTGTAACTAATGTGGCAGAACTTATTCTTAATGACAGAATTATTCTATTTTCATAGAATTATGAATGCTCTGGGATCCATAACTTTTTTCCATAACATTTTTCCATGGATAGCCTCCACATACATAAGCTTAATCAATTACAATAAGAATCTGCTAAATAAATGAATCACACTATAACATAGTGTACAGCGATTATTGTGTATGGAATTCCTTTAAAACAGAAAAATAAATAAACCGTTGTCAATGGATCACGTAGTGGTTTTATTAAACAACATTTTTTCGAGGTAGTGATTTATTTCTGCAGGGTAAATCTAAGAAACATCTGCCTGTCATTTGTCAAATTTGCATTGGTTTCACAGGCAGCTGTACGTCTTTGGGCACACAACTCTGCACTCTCAGTGCCTTGGGTTTATGTTGTCATCCAGAAAACTGTCTATAGTAGCATTACCATATTACATGTAACTACCAGTAATGAGGGTTCACCAATATAATTTAAATGTTCGCTTCTTCATGTGATCGATCACATAAAACAATTTATTTTGTAAAGGTTTTAAGAGTTTTAAGTGAGTCTAGATAAGGGAAAGCTAAAAACCGGGACATGTAATCGATTTTGAGAGAATTGTTGGGATGTAACTAAAACTGGTACTAGCATGTATGGTCACCCTATGTAAGGATGTAATAAGATGGGTATTGTGAGGAAAGGGGACTGGGACCCTTTAAACAAAATGGCCACTGGGCCAAGACACTGCATTTGTCTAGAATCCACTGCTCTGGCACTAGTGTGGAAGGCAGAGCCAGGCAGTATATTAGGAAGCAGTGCAGAGCAGTCAGGGTAGTGGCTGTGAGGACGATGGTTGTGGTGTTCTGCCTGTTGCACATAACAAAGGACTTTCCCACCATTGCCAGGGGTTGGATACAACAGCCCATGCTCACCGTGAGAACGCTGTAGGTGAGGAGTTTGTTTTGTAGTTAGCCAGTCGAGTTGTTTGTTGATTGTTAGTATTTTTTCCCCCCCATTTACTTAATTGTGTAAAATGGTTTGTGACTGTTGGAGACAAGCAGGGGTGCCAAAAAGAGAGCCAGGATCCCCAGACTCAGTGAAGACACTGAATTCCGGGTTTAAAACAGTGAGGTCATTTATAGCTCAAGCAGCCAAGAGGAGAAGAAAAAAAGAAAATATTAATTTCTTTGATGAAACAAGGTTCAGTCAAAGTCATGAATATTCATGAGGTGTTTATATGTAAGTTACAAGGTCAGTTATTTCAAATTCCACTTTTCATCTTCTGATGTATCAATGGATAGTCATAACCATTGGTTAAAATTATGAGATGCATAAAGAGATGCAATTGTTTAAATCACTTATTGTTGCTTTACCGGTTGGCTTAATTCACTAATTGTTTAATTTTTCATGTGTTTTCAATTTCTTGCACGAGTTCATTTCAGCACTAAACAAGGCACACGTGCCCGGTCTAAATGAGTGTCCTCCCCTCGCCCAACCAGCACACCTTTCCAATCACCTCTCACTCTGATGGGGATTTGTGAGCCCCATCTCGCTATAAATAAAATATCTGGGTGGCGTAGTGAAATTAGTGATTCGGTTGTGCATGTACCCTAGTGACACTGTCACAAAAATCTCTGAAAAGCTTTCTTTTCTCAATGTATAATGAGTTAGTCAGGGGAAAAAGTACAGACTGAGCAGAGTGAAGGTTCTTACATTAGGGAATAACATGAACCTCTTTGCCGCACATCTCCAGGCATAGGTCTCAATGAAGTGGGGAGAAAATATTAAGTCATATTAACCATCTAGAAAATAATCCTGTGTAAATTAATGCAGTTAGAAAAAGTGTCCCGGCTTTCAAAATGCCAAAGGACTCCTCTGACCACTCTCTTTCATTCGCCCCTCTCTCAGATAAAGACAATATCAAGGAGATGAACAACACTTTCAGCACTGCTGCAACATCCTACAACCAAAGGGAGATACAACTTCTCTTAAAAGTTTCTAAGATGAATGTTGTAAACAACCGAGACCAGATCATTGCCAAGATAAAGAAGTCTGTGGAGACCAAACAGAAGAAGAAATATAAATAAAATGCACACAACAGGGATGGTTATCCAAATCTGTTAATTGAGGGAAACTTTGTTTTGTTAACTTGCTCCCTTTCACTATATAATTCACAACAATACATGTCTCCAATATACAGTTTGCTAAGAGTTTACTCAATAGATACTACAAATAATAAAAAATGATATTTTGATTAAATGTATAAATTGAGTCTTTAGTGCTACGAATTTACTTATCACAATAAATAAATAATATGATTTCCAAACTATTAATTAAAAGAATTATTATTTATAAGTGTTTAGTTCATGTTATTTATGTTGTACCCTTCTGTGGGCTTATAGACTAAGTTCAGTGTGTTATCACTGTGGTTTTGCTTTGCCAAATGGAGATTTTTCCACCATGTATTGAAGTCCAAATACAGTTAGGTCCATAAATATTTGGACAGTGATTGGACAATTGGCTGCTCAGCTGTTTCAGCTGTTCCATGGCCTAGTGTGTGTTACTCCCTCATTAGTTAAATTACAGGTAAGCATATAAAAGGTCTAGATTTGATTTAAAGTGTGGCATTTGCATTTGGAATCTGTTGCAGTTAACCCTCAATATGAAGTCCAAAGAGCTGTCACTGCGAGTGAAGCAAGCCATCATTAGGCTGAGAAATCAAAACAAACCAATCAGAGAGATAGCAAAAACATAATGTGTGGCCAAATATATTTGGTACATTCCTAAAAAGAAAGAAGGCACTGGTGAGCTCAGGAACACCAAAAGGCCCAGAAGACCATGGAAAACAACTGTGGAGGATGACAGAAGAATTCTTTCCCTGGTGAAGAAAAACCCCTTCACAACAGTTGGTCAGATCAAGAACACCCTCCAGGAGGTAGACGTATCTGTGTCAAAGTCAACAATCAAGAGAAGACTTCACCAGAGTAAATACAGAGGGTTTACCACAAGATGTAAACCATTGGTAAGACCAAAAGTCCAGATTATAGTCTGCCAAAAAACATCTAAAGAACCCTGTACAGTTCTGTAACAACATCATATGGACTGATGAGACAAAGATCAACTTACATGCAGGTAACAAAAATGTCCACTATAATTACACTATGGGAGGAATAGAACTGGATGAAGTATTGCATGAGAAAGCCCTAGGAGTCTATGTGGACTCCTCACTTTCTCCATCCAAACAATGTGGGGAAGCAATAAAAAAGGCAAACAGGATGTTAGGGTATATTGTCAAAAGTGTAGAATTTAAAACAAGGGCAGTAACGTTCTGTACAATGCACTAGTTAGAGCTCATCTGGATACTGTGGACAGTTCTGGGCTCCACACTTCAAGAAAGATATCGCTGCTCTAGAGGCAGTTCAGAGGAGAGCAATCAGACTTATTCCAGGTCTGAAGGGAAAGTCCTACTGAGAGACTGAGGGAACTGGACCTTTTCACCCTGGAACAGAGGAGACTATGTGGGGACTTGATTCAAGTTTTCAAAATCGAAATCGAAATCCCGAAACAGAGCTTTGAACCCAGGCCAACCGACATTTCTAAAAGATGGCATTGATTGACATCAGGCATAAATCAAGCCTCCTCCAATAGGAGACTGGGGGCTGAAACCGGAGTCCGACCTCGCACACTCAAGAACCATTCGAAGTTCAGATAAGTTTAACAGTTTGGAGTTTATTATTCATGACATTTGAGAAATCAATTAGAAATGTTATTCTGTGAGTCATAAACTTTAGGATGTGTAATATCATTTAGTATTTTCTTAAATATAAATGAGTGCTGCATTAAACTGTTTTGTTTGACAATTTTAGAAATAAAACCTAGAATAAATAAAGTCAAGAAATATCTTCTCATTCCTGTTTAACTGTTTAGTCTGAAATTGACACACGTTAATAGACACTAGATTATAGGTGGCCCTGCCTATCCTTAATCATTGAACAGTAATCAAATAGGGAGAATTGTGGTAAATGAGACTGATATATATAACGAGAAGTTATTTGACATAAATACTAGCCTGCATAGTTATTTAATGTCCGACTAACAATACTAATGAGAGACTCACCTTTGTCTTACTAACTGGTATTGTAGTCAATGTGTTTGTAATTTTGTGTAACGTTTTGTGTGTTATCATATGCGATTCCATGTTCTTTGATTTGGTCACGGAAGTGATATGTCTTTGATTTGTTGATCTTGAGTGAATTAGTATTGAATTAATTGAGTAATTAGTTTTTCCCTTTTTGTATAACTAGTGTAGTGCTACATTTTATCTTTGTTTTTAATAAATTTGAGAATTTATATCTTTGGAATTGGTGTCTGCATCCAATTATTGCAGAAATTGAGTTCTACAAGATTCTAGGATTCTTGATAAGGTGATACTTAAATTCACTTCTTTAACTGAAATGTATAAGTGTACCTTACGCTACAGTTGATAATATGGATCAGAGAACTGTTACAGCACAGCGTGGTCAGGGCGATGTTTGATGACATTTTTCACGTCTGTGCCTAGCCCTGTATTGCCCTGATCTGCCAACACCCGACCCACGCCTGTCCGACCACCCTTTCCACGCACTGCAATTGGGTCCCCTGTTCCCGAACCACGCACAGCGTGACACATACAATCAAAAATATTGTTTAGTTTTAGTTTTTTTCCAACTTCATTATGTTTCCTTTCATGTTTAATGATGTTTTTAGGTACTTGATTGCTAGGGGGTCATGTAGAGGAGCCTGTCAATCATAATTTGAATAATTTGTAAATTAAACAGTGTTGTGAAATGTTATTTTATTGGTTTTGTTAGGTGCACTTGGCAGATGAAAAGAAGGTGAGGGAGGAGTTAGAGAGAGGGCGAGATTTTGTTTGTGGGATGTAGGTAGAACTAGAGCGGACAAAGTGTGGAAAAAGGATCAGGGAACGAAAGGGAAGACAAATCCCTACAGCCAGATGTACTACTTCCTCCATTAGTACAACAGGTTTTATTTTCACCTGTATTTTTAATATCAAAAGTAAAGTACTCAAAGTAGTGGTTAATAACAGGAAGACATTGTGTTCTGTAAGGGACTACTTACTTTAATAAACGGATTCGGAAGAAGTCTAAGGACCCTGGAGAGGATTCGTGCTTGGTTTCCTTACTCGTGGATTTACACGACCAAGTTGCTTGAGTGTTTTTCGTTCCTGATGATAAAGCGACCAAATGGACATCCTGCCGAATGCTTGTCTTCTACCCTGGGATACATGAGTAAAAGACTGACTGTAAAATCCGGGTTTATTTCTGAAGTTCGTGCACCACCTGCGATCCAACATGTACCAACGCTTGCAACTTTTTAAAATGTATTTATGATCCTGCCTTTTGAGATTACTGTGTTGTTGTTTTGGGGTTATTGTTATGTGTTGGATGTTTAGCGGGAAGTGGCGATTAGGGGTAGGGTCATGTGAAGAGAGGAATATAAGCGGCTGTTGGGAGTGTTAACTCCACCTGTTTGGGGTTGGTGTAGGCCAAGTAGCCAGGGAGGGGTTAAATTAATCATTTGAAAAAGCTGAGCAGGATAATAATCAGAGAGGGCCAATGCAGTTATTTAGATCAATTACATAATTTAATGTTTGGCTGGACCACAGACACCGAGAGCCTTTAATCTGGACTAGGCCAGATAAAGTGAGTATTGCGTGAAGGGTTTTCCCTGCTGCGCCTCCCGTGCAGAGACATGGAGAACACCAGCTCATGTCATGAAGGAGAGCGCGCACACACCCAGTCCCCAGTTACTGAGATACGTGATCTCGTGATCTGGAGATAAACGCCCTCCCCCTTTTTCTTGATATATTTATTGGAACGCACAATGGTGGAAAAATTTAACTTGGTGGGAAGAGGGACTCCCATGCTTGATTTCCCCCCTTATGATTCAACTCAGTGGTGCAAAGGGGAGAAGACAAGTTTTGAAGGGTAAATCCCACCCCCGTCATGGGGCACTGTGCTCTCCACACAGGGTGAACATACGTTAGAGGAATAGAGAAATTCATTGTAAATTATGAGTCCTTTGACTGGGAAACTCCACATAATTCTCTTGACTTGTTAAGATGCCATCTTTCCCACCCTTTGAAGGTCTCCCCACTGTAGCTGGGTGGGTATCTGTACTCATCTGTGCTGGACAACTGGCATGTTTGACTAGATACCTCCTTATGCAGGGGGACACCCCCTCCTGGGACCTTCATGTTGACCATCTCTCTCACGAGCAGAGCTGGGGCTGAGGGAGAGACCTGTCCACTTGTACATGAATGCGTGAATCCCCACTGAACTGTGCGAGGAGAGTACCTATCTGAGTACTTCACTCAAGTGCTGATATAGTTAGACCCTTCATCTACAAGGGTGCTGTTGAAAATCCAATTGTTACAGCTGTATCTGGAAAATTAAATGGCAAAGCATGGAGCAATGAGATTTCACACACCAAGCCAAGGAGACACTTCCAGTACTAGCCGAAGGGACGGGAAATCAGAACTTTGTAACCTTTTAGAATGAATATCACATCATCCACGGAATGTTCTGAAGCGCATTTTAATGGCACTGTTCTTTTATTCTTCACTGCTGTATTTGGGCTTATTACTATATCACACACAGTCAGTGTTCGAAATGAGGGGGAGCTGGGGGGGGGTCCGGGACCCTCCATAAGAGGTAAGGGACCCCCAGAGGAGAGAAAACTTTGAACTTGGGGTCCTGATATTTCATTGAATACAAATATTATTTTTGGTGGAAATTAATGCCCTGACACGGGACGACTTTTTCAGCTTCTTCCAATTTTCATCAGTGTTCCAGATTCGATTTTTTTTTCCTTCAGTGACATTCTAAACACGCGCACGTGAGGAGCACGTCAATTCATCCCCATCATGGACCCGCACGTGTGCCCAAACTCGCAGTGTTGTGACTCAGTTACAGCAACGACTGACACAGCGGAGGCTGCTCGAATTTTCACCAGCTTAGTAAGTGTAAACATAACATTCTTCTTTGATTTAGGATTGTTTACACTTTAGTTACTATAACTATCGAATATGTCACCTTCGTGCTGAACAGCAGCTAGTTTGTAACGTACCCGCTAGCTGATTTTTTAAAATCTTATCTATCAGACAATTGTAGGTAGCTATGCTAACATTACTTGCGGTTACATGGAGCAAACATCGTCATTCTGAATGAAATTATTCAAGTTATTAATTTCTCCTCATTATGATTGAAGAGAAAAGAATGCTAAGACAGTTAGACACTAATCTTTAATTTAATGTCAGCCTATTTGCATGTCGTGTGTTTGCACTCTGCAAAGAAATGTTTTACCAACTTTTTTTATATTGTTGCCTAAACCATATCTTCCTAATTTTACCCCTCCCAGGATTAGGGGACCCTGCCTAAGCTCTAACCCAATTCAAAAACTGCATATAGTCAGCGGCGGATGTAGGTATAGGCGACATGGGCAGCTGCACAGGGCAGCATCTTGCTGGGGGGGCACATGGCGCCCTTACAAAGAAAATCGGAATGGTGACATTTGTGTGATCAGTTTTCTATCGCTCATTTGCACATCACATCGTTGATATCAAGTCACTGTGTGGGACTGTGGGTCAATTAACCTTGTCGGAGTTGACGCCCTGATTTTAGTTTGTGAGCTAGGCAGGCTACTGCCTGGGAAGGTCTCCCACTCAGAGGTACTAGATGGGGAGGGGGGCGGGGGTAGGCTGACCTTAGGTCTCCCCACTGGAAACCCGAGGGAGGGGGAGCAGGGGAATCTATCAAACAGCACATCTCTAACTTTGTACAGTACTAATGCAATTAGTAAAATCAGTCAAACTACAAAATGCTACCAGATAAACCACAATTCATTCATAATACTGTGAATATATAGTTTCACAGACATATTGCTGCATTTTTTTCAGTTTTTTAAAAAATAGTGTAATAATCAGGTTCTCTTCGTTATAAGTGTGTTATTCTATTTGTGTATTTGTATGTAGGATTTGAGCAATTTAGTTCTTTTGTGTGTTTTTTGTTAGCAATAGGGTAATAGTGTAATAATTTGATTATTTTTTATTTGTATACTACAGTTTGTTTATATTTGTCTTTGTTACATTTTTTTGATATTTATGAGTCTTATTTTTGTAAATATTTTTCTATTTATAAAGTTTTAAATGTTATGATTATTTATTTGTGTTGCTCCAAATGTCTGAATAAAAATTAGTTATTGCAGATTGGGGGGGTGGGGGGGGAATGGGGAGCCATACAAACTAGAACTCCCACTGCATACAGTATACAACAATGGGCTATTCCAGCATGGTTTGGGGGGCCTGTATCTATTGCATAATCATTTACGTCACACATTATGCTCTGTAATAAAATTCCCCAAGACTGCACTGGTCTTAAAGGTGATCACCTATTCTTGGCGCGTGAGGCCCAGAGCCAGCACACACTAAAGCTGAGATGGCTTACTTACTTACTTACTTTACACAGACAAACGCTCTTCTTTAGAATTGATACTATTTGTATAGACCTGTTCCAGCAAGATGATTCTGCAGCCACCCAGAGCTGAGTCAGGCCTCTGTGACAGTCATGCCAGCCCAGCCTTTAATATAAAGAAGACAAGTCATGACTCATGTACAGGCCTGTGGGTTTGGAGAGGATCACACTGCATGCGCTTCTTAAAAAAATATATATATATATATAGAAAAACAACCCCATGGAATTCAAATTCTAGGTGGGACTCAAAGGAAAAAGGTTAATCCATAAATCATATATCTTCACGGTAAAGGCGTGGTAAAGGGGTGAAAGGTGATGACGATTCAGGGGGCCCTGAGAGGGATAGGGCCCTAGAGAGGGCCCTGCATGTCATATCAGTGGGGCCCATGCAGGTTTTCTTTCTTAAGGCTCAGAAATCCTGGCCATGCCCCTGATCTTCATAATGGTCCAGGCCAGAAAACTCATGTGGTAACGAGGGGTTTATTAACAATGAGTAAATTATTTGACATAGTGTGTGGGCCTTCGAGGCCCTGTTCGCCAGTGATTCTGCAATGTCTACCTGCCTGACCAATGGCCAGCTGTGGGCAGAGGGCAGGGTTAGCTGCCACCCCCCAACACCCTTGCCAGAGAGAGAAGCAGAGCATAGAGTTCAACAAGTTCCATTGACACAGGCAGGTATCAGTCCCAGACAGTCCCCAGAGGCAGCAATAAACACTGAGGAGAGCTGAGGTTTTAGCAGCAGTTGAGAGGAAAGGGTTGGCTGATCATTTCCTGTCAGCCAAGAGCATGCACAGACACACACACACACACACACACTCGTCGCTTACTCACACAAAGGGAAATGAGTTGACTCGGCAGGACAGAAGAGCGTGTCTGGGAGCTCTCGCACAAACACGCCTCACTCCGAGCGTCTGTCCGTGAAGGAAGATCAATCTCTTGGCAGCCGCAGGAAAGGGAGTAGAGGGGTGACGGAGATGGATGCCCACCCGGCCAGACACCGGCTGGGGACGGAGGACTCTGGGATTTGCAGTAAGTGATGGGCAGAACTCTCGTTGCAACAGAGAGGAAGTTTCGGAGAGCAGAGTTAGAAACGCCCTCACAGTAATATTTTTTGTTTTGTTTTATTTCATTTACACTCTAACCTCATTTACAGTGTGAACTGGCTTGTGTGCTCCTTGTGAAGCCACTGGTGTCTAAGTAAATCGGACTTCCTCCACTTTTTCAAAAAGTTAATATGACTTTGATGACCATGTTTGTGCCTTGTGACAGCATCCTACAATGTTTTCATTTATTGAAGTTGATCATCACTTGGTTCTATGATCTGTTCAGTATTCCATAGTTTACAATGTGCCCTACTTTACTAATTGTAAAGTTTGAATAGGAATTTGCATAGACTTAGGCTCTTGATTATGCACATTTGTTTAATTATTTTTACATTATAAGTAGTATTGCCAAGAAATGAACAATAATAATAATAATAATAATAATAATAATAATAATAATAATAATAATAATAATAATAGTCAGCCACATTCGACAACACCTTGGCTACACTAGAGGTACGAGCAAATTGACAAAGTGATGGGAAGGGGTGGCGGACGAAAGCATGGGCACTTGTTTTTTATTTTATTTATTTGACATTGAAGCATTTTTTTGGCCAGGTGGCATCATATTTGGTGCCGGAAACTCTTCATGACAATAAACAATATATATATATATATATTTTTTTTTTAATGGAAAGCAACCGTATTGTGTCAAAACAAGTAGTCAGTCCATCCTACTTGAAAAGCTTGTTAAGATGTCAAAAATATTAACATAACATCCTTTTTCATGCTGTAGTTTTCCAATGCACCATTAAGATAAATGGAAGATCCAGAGTTGTGATGTCATTAGGAGTGTTGTCACAAGTAGAAGTGCCCTCACAAAGAAGTGTATTCACTCTCATTACTCTCTACAGAAGTTTAATTTAATGACCCGATTCATTATTGTCACTAATCATGTATTTTGGGATATTGTGGTAACAAGATGTTTACATGACTCATGTACAGGCCTGTGGGTTTGGAGAGGATCACACTGCATGCACTTCTTAAAAAAACAACCCTAGGGAATTCATATTCTGCGTGGGACTCAAAGGAAAAAGGTTAAACCATAAGTCTGATGTATCTTCATCAGTGGCGTGGTAAAGGGGTGAAAGGTGATGACGATTCAGGGGGCCCTGAGAGGGAGAGGGCCCCAGAGAGGGCCCTGTGTGCCACATTGGTGGGGCCCATGCAGGTTTTCTTTCTTAAGGCTCAGAAATCCTGGCCATGCCCCTGATCTTCATAATGGTCCAGGCCAGAAATCTCATGTGGCTGCCTCACCTGAATTAAGCTGAGCTGAGCTGTGACTCTCTCTGTCTCTCTGTCCCTCTCTCTCTCTTTATTTTCTTAACAAGGGATTCTATGGTACATATATTGTGGTAATAATAATAATAATAATAATAATAATAATAATAATAATAATAATAATAATAATAATAATAATAATAAATCAACTTCTATTCGTGTCTGTCTGTTTCTCTGTTTCTCTGTTTCTCTGTCCCTCTTTCCATCTGTCACTTCCTGACTGTATTGAACTCATGTTGTGTTTCTTGCCCAGGCTCCCTGTCATCGATGTCCATGTCGATACCTCCGCCCACTCCTCCCCGCCGACCTCACCGAGAAGCCCCTTGCCCTCCCGGGGTCCCTCCCAACCCCCTCCCCCGGCTCCCTCAGGTGCCCTCTCGGGATGTCCTGCCCCCTCCCCCACCACCCCCCACCCCTGCGCTGATCCAACTCCAGATAGGCCTGTTCAGAGAGGTCGTGTCCTTACCCCGCTCACAGCTCACCTTCCTCGCTCTCAAGAAAATTGCTGCTGACATCATCGAGCGAAAGGTAAGACCTGCTTGATATGTTTTTTTACAATTAGAAATCCAAGTGGACATCTTTATATACCACATACTGTATTTTATTGTTGAGCAGAACAACCCTATGGATTTAGAGAGAGTAGATTTACCAATTAATAATGGCATCTTGATCTTTCCCTGTGGGCTCACGATGGATTGGATGCTACAGTGGGCAAAGGACGACTGCAGAGCGTGGTACGAAGAAAGGGTTTCCCACAGAGTGCACTAGGTTGCAACAGTAGGCTGTGTGGTACAAGAACATGGGAAACCAGGATAGTTCCTTTAGAAAGTAAACAAACATACATTCTGTGTACCAGTGGTGGGCCACCATTGTCTGCATTCGGCCTGGAGTTCTGAGTGTAGCCTGACAGGTACTTTGTTGACCGTTGTCCCTGCGTATGAAAAAAACAACAACTCAAGAAAACCACAGCCTGCATAAAGCACTATCTTATGAAGAGAGCGTCTTTCTTACGACACTGGTGACTGGTAGGTTAAACTTAACTACCCACAATACCTTTGCCAGTAATTTGCCCTTCATTTTGTCCTGGGTGGCTTTGTGTGGAAGTCACGGAGAATCAAGCGCAAAACCAAAAGAGGGAGATGCAGCCAAGAGGGACTGTTTTCTCTGACTCCTTGTGGAATATTTGCCTTGTATTACATGTATGTGAGCTCATTCATGGGGTTATCTATTGTACATATCCAACATCAATATCACGACCCACTGAGATGAAGGAGGGACAATCATACGGCCCACTCTCTATCAGAGGTTGCCCACCACGTGTACTCTGTGGATGTGTAAGATATTTTTTTATTTGCAGTTTCTGGTGCTGTGTTTAACAAATGTGTGTGCGTTTGAGCATCGCATTTGCTATACTGACACAGTGTCCGTGTTACCCCACCTCCCCTGACATTGCAAAACCAATATATATATATATATATATATATATATAGTAACCATCACCTTTACACATTTCAACACACCTGTTTATAAAAAGTGTATTATCTTCTGTCATACCCAGGGCCAGCAGTAATCACAATCATTGTGGGTTTTAAGTTTTTAACAACTGGATGGCTGCTTCATTGGCACAACAGACAACATTTTATAGGTATATGATTATGCATTGAGTATTTGGAATACATATAATGAAGATAGATAGGTAAATGTATGAAATTAATTCAAGAAAAAAAACAGTGTGATAGTTATAGTAACTGTAATGGGGAATCTGACAGACCTTTGATTGTCCTCAGCAACAGCACAGTATTTGCTGTGACTGACTGAACCTGATTTCATCTCAGAATGCGGATCTGTCATTTACGCACATTTTTTCCAGTGTGACTTGTTTTGTTTATCTAATGGAAATTAAAACGGACTCACTCGATCAGGCCAAACAGTTTTGTAATATGATTAGTGTCACTGATTACTTTTTTTCCGCTTGGATTTAATAGTGGGATTAAAGACGCACAAATATACATGGTTCATGGTTCCAGAGATCTCAGAATATGGAGATTTGGACTTTTGGTGTTAAAACATAATGGTGATGGAAAACACTTTTATTTCAGAAAGAGCATTACATTAGATCTTTAAATAAAATTAAATTAAAGATCTGAGGTTGTGGGGTTTTCTTTTAAATCCCTTTACTAACCGGAACGCATATGACAGATGTAAAACCCTTTTCTTCTCTCATATTTCTTTTCTCCTCTGCAGTGTTCTTGTCTCATCCAGTCTGTTTCACTCAGAAAAACTATAAAGCAACACACAGCAAGTCCGTGTATCAGTCTCTACAGCAAAATATGTTACTGTAATTTTTTATCATGATCATTATCACTATTATTATCATTCCTATTTATCATGATTATCAGTCTCTATAATACTCGTTACTCATGAATAAGATATTATTTCTATTACTGCATCTGTTATTTAATTTCCTCTCCTTAAAAAAAACGGTTGGAACAAATGAATTGGCATGCAAGGTTTTGTTGTGAGCAGCGCAGCCCGGCTGTGTGGGCCAGTGGGGTGGGACATATGCGAGCCGATTCATTTTTGGGGGAGGGATGCGTTCAAGCTCACCCTGTGGAAAGTGACCCACGCTGTCCGAGCAAAAGGAGAGACACTGCACTGCAGGAGTCTGATGAGGGTGATATTGTTTGGGGGGTTATCAAGCTATGCTGTGTGTGGTGACATTTCTTTTTTTCCAATTTTGGAGCAGGCTCTTGTTGTACGAGTTTGTAATTTCTGCTTCCTGTTCCTGTTATGTATATCTATCTATATATCATTATGATCACCCTCTTTCAATCCCATGCTGGATGAAGGCCTCTCCAAGATGTGTCTCCACTCTTCTTACACCAACAAAGCTTCTGACCTCATGACCCTTGTCTCACTGTGTTGTAAACAGATACACACACACACACACACACACTTTATATACACCCCCTGCCTCCCCCCTCACGCACACACATACATATATATATATATATAAGACCCAGGCATGCTACATGTAGAGGAACCAGACTTCCTTGCCGCTCTTGCCATTGATAGTATTGCTTAGGGTTTTGCATTTCCAGTATGCAACCTTTATTTGTGTACCCTGGGCCTTTTGTGTGTCAGTTGTGCATCTGTGTGAAGCCTCTCAGAGCTGGCTGATCACGATAATAGGGGCTTCTGTGGTTGAGCTGTTTCCGCTGCTTGGCTCTGACCACAGTTTCTGACTCGCTCGTGCCTATTGAGCACGACAAAGAGTTTGCTGTAATTTCCACTGCCGGCGCCTGCGGCATGGTGCAGCTGAGCTGAGAGAAGAGGCTGCAGCCCTCTCGGGTCTCCCTGGTTGCTCCCTTCATTTTAGGTTTGTGTGGGGAGTCTTTAATAATAAAGTCACATCTCTCCCTTGTGTCTCCCGCTTCGGAGGCGCAGTGTGTGGCAATGATGGGAAACAATGAGGAGAACTGAGGGGGGAGTACAAAGTGAAATTCAGCCCATTTCACACACCCCCTCTTTAACAGTCCTCCAGATATGGAAGGTGTTGTGTGCGGTTTTAACTGTTTGAAAGCCAGAATCACTCATCTGTACCCCAAGCACTGAAAGGAATGTTGTAGAGCTCTGGGGACACAGCGGCCATATTCACTCTCTCCGTTTCTCTGCCTTCAGTACACATGTTGGTGTCAGATGGTTTTCATTGTCTTACCTGCTTCTCCTTGGTCAATTTACCATTGATTCTACCCCCCCACACACTTTTAATATTGTTTTTACTAAGGGTGGTAACATCGTTTAACCATGCTTTCCTATGGTTGTACCATTGCTTTACTGTGACGAACAACACTCACATACCATGGTGTACCACAGTAAATATACATTAGAAATATTCACATAGTGTGTCATGGCATTCCCATAGGCCAGTGTAGTGAAGCAGGGATGAACTTCAAGTTCAAAAGTTCAAGAATTTCAGGGTGACTCCATTGGTGTAAACCTGCAGAAGGGTTTATCAGCTACATTTTCGTCTGGCGTTGAGCATTTATCTGCCTTTCTTTGATCTCTATTTGCACTCTGATGTTTGCAGTCAGACCCTAGTGGAAATATTGAATGGTACAGAATACACCAAACAAATACCCACATCAAGTCTCATTCGAATGCGTCACTCTCCTGTGACTGTGTCAGCGCAGCGCAGGGTCGCATGAGTTTCCATGATGCCTGCGTCCACATCCTGTGCTCAGCGCCGCGTCCCTCCCACAGTGCACGCGGTGATCAGTGTCAGAGCCATGGCCTGGTTCTGTGTCTGAAGGAAATCTCACAGACAGCGGCTCCAGCCCTGGTGGTGACCTTTGAGCTGCATTGTTCACAAGGCCATGCACCTTCATCACATTGAGACAGAGAGAGAAAGATAGAAAGACAGACAGGCAAAAATATATTGCATGTATAACTATGGTATATTTTCTAATACACCTGCATTCTTTGATTTTTTGATTTTCAATATCTTGTCTTGGGGATGAATGTGTAAAGGTTATTTTAATAACGTCATTTTACAATGCTTGGCCAAAATCCCCTGAAGTCTACAAGCTGGTGTTGCTACAGTGCTCACTTGATGACAAATGTTGCCACAACATTATATTGTTCTGGGTTCACATCAGTATGAGGTTGCCACAGCATTGTTTGCTCAGCTGGCAACCTGCTCAGTGTGCACTGTGTGGCAGGCTCCGGAGTGCAGTGTGGTCGGCCTGGGGGAGAAGATCCTGATGTTCCGACACGATCTGGGCTCGGACAACGTGCTGCACAAGCTGAACGCCACCGACAGGATCCAAGACGGGGAGCTGATCGAGGTGGTGCTGTCAGGTAGAAGGTCACCGCCTGGGTGTGCTTCACTGTTAGTGTCCTCAACACTGTCCTGTACACCAGTGGTTCCCAAACGGTTTCACACAGCAGATGGTGATTTTGTGGTGTTGAAGTATCTTGCACCATTTTAATGGAGTTTAAAGCCAACGTTTGTGAGGAAGCTGAATCTTCCCCAATTAGTCTTCACTCTGCTCCAAGCACATCCAGTGAGATACACCTGCACATACCCTCCCCAGTCTCTGCATTTGCACTGCTCGGCACCATCCTCAGCCAAGCGGGTTGAGGCCCAATCACTGCTTCTTCCACCTACTTCTATTGGGGGTTGTCTGAATTACTGAACCGCATAAAAAAGTTATCGACAGGATCCATTTAAGACTGCTCTCCAGAGTCTGAAAGGTTTTGTGGTTGCAGTATCTTGAGTAAACCTAAGCTGTAAACATCAAATGTGAAAATATTAAATAGGCCTGTCTAAGAAAATTGAGTAACTGAGAGCACCTGTGTGAACAAAAACCACACTTCAGCAACCCAGGACTGGAGTCTAACACCCCTGGGCTAATTCCTTTCTCATCCAATAGCTAAATGCTCTCCTTCCTGCCCTATTGGCTAATTTCTGCCCTCTTCCTGCAGGCTCTGCCTCCCTGACTGAGCTGAAGCTCCGGCCCCACACCCTGGCCGTCCATTCGTATCGCACCCCCACCTTCTGTCACCACTGCGGGGAGATGCTGTGGGGCCTGGTACGCCAAGGGCTAAAGTGTGAAGGTAAAGCTAATCTCTGATCTTGAATGACTGACTCGGTGGAGTGGAGATTTATGTGAGGCCCAATCGAGTGAAATCTGTTGGCCTGCAACACTTTTAAAGGGTTGACGTGGGACGACTCCCTGAAGGCAGGCCTTGTTGCTGCTCAAGGCCCTCCACTGTATTTATAACTCTGACCATTCAGAGAAAAAAGAGTTGTGAACGTGTCATGGAGTGCATCAAACAAAGTTGACAAACTGCCCCTTTACATTAAATAGGAAAGGATTTCAATGCAGAAACCTTTCTCTCTTTATCCCCAAAATACACTGGATGTGACTGACATGCTAGTGCACATGGAAGAACCCCTGTGGCAACTGAAAGCTGATCCTGATCAAATGTACTGATGCATTTGATCCAGATAAGAAATGGCAGTGTAAATGTGCCTAAGGGCTCTCTGATTTTATGCCAAGGTTCTCCAACCTTGTCTCTGGTGAGGTCCAATCCAGCAGGTCCAGCACAGTTAATCCATCAATGAGCATTTCTGAACTGCCTGGTATTTGGATTCGTCAAGCAGACTAGTGTGTTGCTAAATTCAAGTCTTTCATAGATAATTTGAAATAAGCTTCCTGAATCCCCACGAGAAACTAGAGTTTTTCATGTTAAAAAAGTAGCAAACCTCATTGCTCCGTAACTAATACCTCTTTCTATTCTCTTGGGAAAGGTCAGTGCATGGGGGCCTAGACAATGAACCGCATACACATTGCAATGGAGGCTCCTAAGTGTGAGTCCTTGTCAGAGGTGGTAATTAGCACCAAAATGAACTATCTAGACAATCATAGCCCCTAAGAGACACTCAGTCCACTTTCCTCTGTCTCTCCCTCCTTTCCACCCGCTCACCCCCCACCCCCAGGCTGCGGACTGGACTTCCACAAGCGATGTGCCATCCGGATCCCCAGTGACTGCAGCCGGGCCAAGCGGCGGTGTGGTCCCAGCCTGTCCCTCTTCCCCACGGGACGTCCCAGGGCCCCTTCCCTCTCCACGCAGGCTGGAGGCAGCCTGGAAGAGGTGAGGGACAGAGGGAGAATGTGTGAGAGAGAGATGTTTGATGAGACAGATGGGTTGGAAGTGGAGGGTATGGCTGATCTGGAAGGGAGAGCAGGATAAAGAGAGGAAGGAAAAGGGGAGAGAGAAAATCAAGGCCAGCAGAAAAGAGGGAGAGGGATCAAATGGAGAGGAGGGAAGAAAGGGAACAGGAACTGAAGGTCACGGCAAGTACTTGAATGGGAGGACCTGAGGTGAATGCTGGGAGTGGGCTGTGTTTAGGTCACCTGGTTGAAAAGAGGGAGAGGGCTGCTCAAACTGTTGAGAATCTGGCATATGATGACTGTGCTAATCCCCAAACTCTGCTGTCCCTCTGTAGACATGTTTTAGGATCCTGTGTGTGAAAAGTGCTATACAGTACATGCAGGATAATCTACTTCTCCTTCTTCTTCTGGTTCTCCTCTTTCTTCTACTTCTTCTTCTTCTTCCTTCTCCTTCTTCTCCACAGATCAGCCAGTCCAAGGCAGGCCAGCGGGCCCGCGCACCCACGTGGACGGGGCATCCTGTGTGGTTTGACCAAGAGGGGGGCAGGGTGAGCGTGCCACACACCTTCCACATCCACACCTACACCCGGCCCACGGTCTGCCAGCACTGCCACAGACTCCTCAAGGGACTCTTCCGCCAGGGACTGCAGTGCTCTGGTATGGGGGGGAGGACTAACCCTTTCCTGCCTCTGATCCAGCCTGAATAATCAGTGTGATCCGATGCTGCCTCAGTCTTGTGTTTTGAACAGACAAGTTGAACCTTCACTGTAACCCCTGATACCAAATCTAAGCATGAATCAATTTTAATTTGATTATATTTTTTATCATCCCTATCTCTACAAAATTTGAAATCTGTTCTAATCTCAATCTCAACAATTTCTCTGGCTGTGAATCTCTCTCCAGCATTCCCAGCATGGGTCAATATCAAAGCTGCGCTCACTGTATTTTAATCCCTGTGTTGACTAGACTGTAAGCTGAACTGCCACCGGCGCTGCGAACCCCTAGTGCCCAGCAACTGCCTGGGAGAGAAGAGTCCAGTGAATGGGAACGGTAAGACTCTTCCAGTGAATGCTTTAGTGCAGCCTCCAATTAATAGAAATAGTTATCATGGCCTGCCTCTGGTCCAGTAAAGCACAGGAAAGCTTGTTGAACCCATGGGACAGCACGATAGTCAAACCAGATAAAGAGCCATATCCCATGAGGAGCATTGCCAAGGTAAACTTGCATACTTTTGGCTGATAATTAATTGACAGTAATTGTACATGTTAAAATTCCTCATCCTAGTGGCCTGGTAGATTAGCTTATTTTGGCTAGGAGGTTTGTGACCTGTGGTCTATAATACCCTTTGGCTGGTCCAGGGAAAGCTTATATGGTTACAGAAGGAAACCATTTATTATAACTTAAAGCTGAAATCCTGAATTGAAGATCTGACATCCCGGTGTTCGATCGCTTCTGCATCACAGATTCTCTGATGGAAGCCAGCTCCTGCCCGGACTTTTGCCCACAGGCCCTGCCTCTCCCGAGCGACAGCACGATGGTCAGAGCAGAGGGGGAGCCAAGCATGGAACAAAGCCCATTCACTGACCCGGAGGAGGCAGATCCACCGTCCCCGATCAGGTGAATGAATGATACCTGGGATCATAGAGAGGGTGCATCAACAGAGAAGCAGTTTTTGGCAGTTTCAAATTAGAAATAAAGGAGTGTATCTTTTTAATGACATTGTCAATCCATCTTAAGGTAACATTTATTTTTTAATTAAACATTTTAATATACATTTTCTGAACTCCTGCATCACCCACAGAGTCCCCAAAATCTTCTATCATTAGCCAACATTCGTGATATTTACAAAATCTCTTATTGTATTTAGGAATTAATGTGATCAAAATAATGTGACATACGCTCACAATTGTAAGTCACCCTGGATAAAGGTGTCTGCTAAGAAATGTAATAATAATAATAATAATAATAATAATAATAATAATAATAATTGCACACATACCTTTGAATCAAGGACCAAACACCAGCTTAAATACACCCTGTGACCTAGTTTAAAAAGATGACCAGTCAGGCCCATTACCACACCCTGGAAACACCCCCATACAGTGAGGGAAAAAAGTATTTGATCCCCTGCTGATTTTGTGCGTTTGCCCACTGACAAAGAAATGATCAGTCTATAATTTTAATGGTAGGTGTATTTTAACAGTGAGAGACAGAATAACAACAAAAAATCCAGAAAAATGCATTTCAAAAAAGTTATAAATTGATTTGCATGTTAATGAGGGAAATAAGTATTTGATCCCCTATCAATCAGCAAGATTTCTGGCTCCCAGGTGTCATTTATACAGGTAACGAGCTGAGATTAGGAGCACTCCCTTTAAGAGAGCGCTCCTAATCTCAGCTCGTTACCTGTATAAAAGACACCTGTCCACAGAAGCAATCAATCAATCAGATTCCAAACGCTCCACCATGGCCAAGACCAAAGAGCTGTCCAAGGATGTCAGGGACAAGATTGTAGACCTACACAAGGCTGGAATGGGCTACAAGACCATCGCCAAGCAGCTTGGTGAGAAGGTGACAACAGTTGGTGCGATTATTCGCAAATGGAAGAAACCCAAAATAACTGTCAGTCTCCCTCAGTCTGGGGCTTCATGCAAGATCTCACCTCGTGGAGTTTCAATAATCATGAGAATGGTGAGGAATCAGCCCAGAACTACACGGGAGGATCTTGATAATGATCTCAAGGCAGCTGGGACCATAGTCACCAAGAAAACAATTGGTAACACACTACGCCGTGAAGGACTGAAATCCTGCAGCGCCCGCAAGGTCCCCCTGCTCAAGAAAGCACATGTTCATTGGCAAACTTCAGACGGGCCTGTACATCTGAATGATTCAGTCTCCAGACCTTAATCCCATAGAAAATCTGTGGAGGGAGCTGAAGGTTCGAGTTGCCAAAATCCCTCCTGAGATGTGTGCAAACCTGGTGGCCAACAACAAGAAACGTCTGACCTCTGTGATTGCCAACAAGGGTTTTGCCACCAAGTACTAAGTCGAAGGGGTCAAATACTTATTTCCCTCATTAACATGCAAATCAATTTATAACTTTTTTGAAATGCATTTTTCTGGACTTTTTTGCTGTTATTCTGTCTCTCACTGTTAAAATACACCTACCATTAAAATTATAGACTGATCATTTCTTTGTCAGTGGGCAAACGTACAAAATCAGCAGGGGATCAAATACTTTTTTCCCTCACTATAGGTCCCAGCTTTGACTGTATCATGCCTTACAGGAAAACAAGCTGCATTTGACCCTTCTCAACCCCACCCCCACAATCGCAAGTCAACTCTTCTGCAGCTGTTTCTATCTCTCCTTAGAGTGTTATTGTCGGGGAGCGGTTGGGAACTAACTCTCTGATTCCCTGGCAGCCCCTGCTTCAGCAGCAACATCCCACTGATGCGAGTGGTGCAGTCCATCCGGCAGACCAAGCGCCGGGACAGCACCGTGCTGAAGGAGGGCTGGCTGGTGCACCACACCTGCACTGACCCGCTGGTAAGAGCCGGGGACTTGGGGGGGAAAGACTGACATGGGGTCAGGAGTGGCGGTCATGTCCTCATGCACATTAGTCCTGGTAAATTTATTAAGCGCTGTGTGCACTTTACCATGGTTTTAACTGGTCGGACCATGATTCACATTTCTAAGGCTCATTACTGTGGTCGACCATGGTTTGCAGTGAAGGCATGTTACTACAGGAAACCACCTGGAAACAAGGCTGAATTTACAAGCTACAACAGCAGTTGACTGTGTTAAATGTAAGGAAATCGTGGGGTAAATTATCCAGGGGAGTGATATTGCAGTGGGACAATGCAGAGAGGGTAATTTGCTTCATGTAATTGTTTTGTAGGTTATATGCTTTGCCTTTCCACTTTTTATTTTATCTTCAAATGCAAAGCTACACTTATGCCATCTACTCGAGGCAAAAGGACACTGGGGGACTGAGAAAAGCAAAACAAAACAAAAATCAGGAGGTTATGATTACGAGTTATAAAGGACTCTTGTAACAGTTTTACCTCTCTCTCTTTCTCTCTCTGTCTCTTTCTCTCTTTCTCACACACAGAGAAAACGGCATTACTGGCTGCTGGACAGCAAGAGCATCACTCTGTACCAGAATGAAACTGGTACCAAGTACTACAAGGTACCAAGTCCAACCACTTTTAGAACCAGTTCATTTATATGCCCGTTATGATAAAAGAAACGGTACACTACAAACTGGATAAATCATCACTGGCAAAATGTCTGTGAAAGCAATTTCGCAATCATTTTGCTTTTGTTTTCTTTGTCTTTCCTAAACTCCAACAATTCAACGAATTACAAATACACAACATTATGCTGGCTACGTCATCACTCATCAGATATACTTCAATGACTCAGGTCATCTATAGTAGCTTTCTATGAAAGGATCTTAGTTAGGGCACAGATAAGATTAGAAATGGCACAGCAGAGTCTGATCAGCTAACATGGGAGTGACATGTTTAGGATAGAACAAGAGACAGTTGTTTTCCTTGACTTGCTGTTTCTGTATTTAAACGTCGAATGGAAAGGTTAAAGTATTGTCTCTTCCTGAATGTGTTGGTGGAAAACCAGAGTTTCCACAGCTCACAGATCTCAGATACCTCTCTCCTTCTCTCCCTCCCTCCCTCAGGAGCTGTCACTCTCTGAGATCCTGCAGGTCAGAGGCCCCAGGCAGACGTGTGCCTCTACACCCTCTGAGTCCAGTGTCTACTCCTTTGAACTGGTCACCGACTCGCTGGTGTACTGTGTGTCAGAGGTCCAGACAGCTCCAGACGGGGGGTGGGAGCGGGCCATTCGTCAGGCCCTGATGCCCGTCCACAGCTCTGCCGACATGTGCATGGAGAGCCAGGGTGAGTCTCGGGTGGGGGGGGGGGGAAGGCGGAGGCTTATGGTTGATGGTGTGATGTTTTCATCTGGGGGAGATTGCATGGAAAGGGCGGGGTCCATCCCAAACCCACAAGACGATGAGCAACACCATGATGAAAGAATGGTGCAATATTTTGAATATGTTTGGAAGTGTGTGATCCTTATGTTTTTTATGCCAAAATGTACCCCTTTTTTGTGTATTTAAAATATACAGGATATATTTTCAGTATTTTTGGTTTATAATCCATATATTTATTTTCAACATGTAAACTATTATAGAAATTAACCATACCACACCATCACCAAGCAGTTCCTGGTATGTCATCTAAGCACAGTTTTGACCAATTTGCTGTTTTCTCTCAGCAGATTCTTGCTTCCAAAGTGAGGAGAGTGTGGTAAGTGTGATTTTTCTTGCTTGGCTTTCATGGCCCTCCAATGGGGATCGACACCTCTGGTGGTGCCCAAGCAATCGCCTTTTTGTGTCAGTCTTGTCCCTTCTGTTCTGCCTGATGGATATCGCATTGTGTCTCCCCAGAAGGATATCAGCACAGTCTACCAGATCTTCGCAGACGAGGTCCTGGGATCAGGGCAGTTTGGGATCGTCTATGGAGGTGGGAGACCAGAGTCAGATGATCTGAAAGAAAATATTGCTCTGTATTCAGTTACTTGCCAATTTCTAATTTGGGGCTGGTTGTATAAACCTATATCAGACTAATCTAAACCATTAGATTAGTCTTAATTTGACAGTTGGACTAGTCTATTGCAAGATCGACAATTGCATGAAAATGAAGAGTGACTTAGAATTAAAAAATTAGCCTCCTCACCCGCAGGCTAACATAGAATTTAAGCTTCCATGGAAACTGCTTGCCTGAGACTACGGTGTTTTGGTTGCGGTTTGGTTCTGAAAAAAACAATCTGAGAAAAATGTTGACCACACATTTGTCTTTCAGGGTCTTTTTTTAACATTAACGTATATTTTATTAGATTGTTTATTCTGTGTACTGTGATTTGATCATTTGTGAATATGACTTTCTCTTCAGTGCGTTTATAGCCTATATATCAATTTATAACAATGTTTTGGGCCGATTTGGCGACATCCTCCCCAGGAGTCTATGAAATTGTAACACAACATCACTTGGTTCTGTCTTCACAACATTTTGGTCAGCTGGATAATGTATTGCAGTTCCAGCGATGGACCTGTGCGATGTGTGAGGAAATAAATGCTACTGTGCAGAAATGAGATTAGTGATGCTGTGTGCTCAGAGGTCATATGTGTTCAATATTTTTCTCATGTTTTTGTCTAAACCAAAATGCACCTAAACTACAACCTCAGACCACGTTTTCCTGTAGTGGGTTAGCTGGGTGGTTATCCTGACCACTCAGAGAAGGGCACTCCAATGCTCACTGTCCATTTGTGTTGGGTGGCAAGCAATGGCAGCCACCCTGTCCTCATGGCCTCTCTGTCTCTCTTGGTGGTGATGGGGCATACAGGGGTGCACAGGAAGTCTGGGCGCAGCGTTGCAGTGAAGGCCATTGACAAGACCAGGTTTCCTACAAGGCAGGAACGCCAACTACGTAACGAGGTGGCCATCCTGCAGGTAAGACCATGACTCCCGCCCCCTTCCCCTCCCCTCGCAAAATCCTGAGGCTCTGGGTCGGGCCATATGCTCCCCTTGGCATCTACAGGGTGGAAAGGGTTTAGGCGATGCTGTTCTGTTCGAAGGCCGAGACTGACCATGCCAGCCTGAGGATGGGGGCAACTCCACTTCCTCATTAGGCTGGATTCCTGCAGGTTTACAAGGACCTTTCCCATTAACAACTGACTGGCAACGACTTATTACCCAAATAATAATGAATGACAAGGAATGAATTAAGAGTTAAGGTGTAGTGCAAACCAGTGGACACTTTGACCCCCCCAAAGCTCAAAGCTGCCCAGATCTGTTGTATATGATTGTAAAGCCCAGAGCTCCATAATATAGAAAACCTGAGGCCCTGTCCCCTCACGGCTTCTCCATCTAGTCTATTTGCCTGGAGCTCTGTCTGTCCTCCTCTCTACCTATGGATCTTTCTCCATGGGATGAATTCTGCAGTGACCCTGCGAGACTGTTTTCGCACAGAACCTGCAACACCCCGGGGTGGTCAATCTGGAGGGGATGTTTGAGACCCCTGCCCACGTCTTTGTTGTTATGGAGAAGCTCCACGGTGACATGCTGGAGATGATCCTGTCCAACGAGAAGGGCCGCCTACCTGAGCGAGTCACCCGCTTCCTGGTCACGCAGGTCAGGATTTCACACAGACACGCACTGACACACACACGCAGACATGCAGACACACACACACCCACACTGACAGACTGACATACACTCAAACACACAGACACACACAAACACGTTGCCCAAGACTATTTAACACTGTAACCAACCAGAACGCTCATGACATATTTACCAGCAAGTAACCTGAGCCTCACGGGTGTGGTGTGACCGAAACCCTGGTGGGACATTTCATCTGTATTAAAACGCATACCTTTATTTTCTGTGGCTGTCGTTTTATCTTGTTTTGTGTGTCTGTTCCAGATCCTGGAGGCTCTGAGGTACCTGCACTTCAAAAGCATCGTCCACTGCGACCTCAAACCTGAGAACGTACTGCTGGCCTCCCCTGACCCCTTCCCACAGGTCAGAGGTCACTCTCCCTCCCTCTCTCCCTCTCTCCCTCTCTCTGCCTCTCAGCTCTCTGTATCGACAACCGTGCCATCCAAAGTGAGTATTTTTTAATGTTCTCTCCCCCTTCCACTCTCACCCTCCCCCTCACCCCCAAAGCTGAAGCTGTGTGACTTCGGCTTCGCACGTATCATTGGGGAGAAGTCGTTCCGCCGATCAGTGGTGGGCACCCCGGCCTACCTGGCTCCTGAGGTGATCAGCGCCCACGGGTACAACCGGTCCCTGGACATGTGGGCGGTGGGTGTGGTGCTCTACGTCAGCCTGAGCGGCACCTTCCCCTTCAATGAGGACGAGGACATCAGCCAGCAGATCCACAACGCAGAGTTCATGTACCCCGAGAAAATCTGGAGTCACATCTCCCCTGAAGGTGAGCTGGACTGGACCCTACCTGACCTGGGGACTGTTATATGTCAAGGGCAGGATTTTCCTGAACCATCTGGGAGGCACTGGTGGATCACGATCCCCCATGGGAGTCCCTATGAGACTTCTACCGATCCAGAGATGCATAGATTCAGATAGTTGTGCATCTGTCACTCTCTCACTAGTTACACAGTTCTTAAGTTGCAGCAATGATTGGAGGCAATGGCTCTGGGCTGTAAGGGCACCGTCAGGTCGTTCCAGGGAGCTCCACTATTCAGGACAACTGATAAAAAAAAAAAACAAATGCAGATAAAAAGAGCAGTGTAAAGTCCGGGTATTTAACAAAACTGGATATTTATGTATGTATGTATTTATTTAGTTTATTTTCTAAATTCTTATTAAGATGATGTGATCCCATTAGCAGATATTACTTTCATTTACAAGCTTTACATACATTGTGTCTTAAGCACTTTAGAGTGGTTACACCATTCTCGCACCAGAGTGTCTGTAATTACAATCTTGCGTTCAAACTCCTGAAGGATTCCTGTGTTTTTCCAGTCGATTTATTGACACTGTGACTTTCTGAGAAAGAAACTTGCTGTGCTTTTATGACATGCACAGCGGTGAGTCTGAGTGCCTGTCTCTCTGGTCTCCACAGCCATCAATCTCATCAATAACCTGCTGCAGGTGCCGGTGAATCGGAGGTTCAGTGTGGGCAAGGCTCTCAATCACCCCTGGCTCCAGGTAAGTCCTCTTGTCCTTTTACCTTTTGTCCTTGGAGACATTATAATAACCGGATGAGGTTTTGTTTGTTGATGCATCTTTAACCTTTTCCCATAAAACTCTTTTGGAGAACTGTGAACAGTGAGAGAAGTCCTTCATGAATTCCATGCTTGCCATGTGACATCTAGTTTCTCAGCTGTCATGGAACCCATACTATTAAATGACCCCCTGCTTCCTCCCTCTCGTTCCCCCTCTGCCTCTCCCTCAGGACTACCAGCTATGGTTGGACCTCCGGGAGTTTGAACTGCGCCAAGGCCATCGCTACCTCACCCACCCTGGAGATGAGTCTTGCTGGCAGCTACATGCCCAGGAGTGTGGCCTGCAGTACCCCCCCTACCTCCTGCTCAGGCAGGGCAAGACAGAGGACACTCCAAAGACGCACAGCCTAGGCCTTATAGACCACAGAGGGATACCAGAATAGAAACTGCCCTTAGTACATTTACAGTGCGCATTTCCAAACTCAAATTTCATATAAAATGTTTGGGATAAACAAAGTACTGTGATTGGCCTAATAAGATCACATGACTGTGTGGGTCTTACCTTACAGCAATGAGATCATGGAACAACTTAATTAAATTCCATTAAATCAATCGTAATTTAAATCTTGATAGTTTCACAATCAATTACTTTGTTCAGTTTTGTTTTAATCTATTGTATATTAAAGCGTCTTCATTTTCTTATTTAAAAAGCTTGTGATTATTTGAATGGAAAAAAGTGTTTTATATAATTGTATGAGCAAACAAATATCCTCAGGATGGTGCCTGTGGCCTTGTCGGTAATTTCTTACAAACACTTAACCTTGGTAGATGTCAACATGTATTTCTGTTGTGCCTGCCTCCAGACTTACGCTGTTCATCCAGATATCAGTTTCTCCACTACAGAGATCTGATGATGAATTGTATGGTTATTAAGATTTCTGGTTTGTCATTAGTTTTTATCTAAATCGTACTGGATTTTAACTGGCAAAACTCCGTTTGAGTGAATGTATCCAGTTTTACCCACTATGTGAATGGCTGCACATTTGAGAATCCAGTCACCTACAAATCTCTCCACAAATTGAGACCGCTCCGTGGTCATGGACTGAACTGCACTAGACACAATCTGACAATCTGTTGCTACTTAAATATAGACTTTAGACTTTTTTTTTTTTTAGCACATTGCCTACATGTAATTGTCATTTTTTAAATTTATTCCAGTTTTGTTTTCATTTCATTGCCTGTATAGTGCTTTATGATTGTTTGTAATGAGAGGTGCTTTATAAATAAAAGGTTATCATTGAGAGCGAATACTATTTTCAAATGTCTGTATTCATTAAAAAAACAACAGCAACCCAGCATTCAAGATTTGTTCTCCAGATGTCTGTCTTCTCACTCAAGGAATGATGCCACGGTGCACTTGGTAGTTAATGATTCTCACTCGATGGCCATCATAAGAGCGTCCCATTCAAAGACCGACTTTATCAATAAACCCGTGATTTGTCAGATCTCTGGGACTTAATTGAGAAACAGGCTTGTGTGAACAACACCAATTACAAGGGGAGGTCACACTAGTTCTAAAATATATATTACTATATATAAAATAAACCCCTATTAGCATATTAAATTACACCTATACTATAGTACAGTCACCTTGTTTTTGGTATTTCCCTTAATCACCCCTTAAGTTTAAGGCAAATGCACAAAGCGACTCAATACCTTTACCTCAAGGTCCAGCCTCAATCTACTGTGTTTAATCCTTATGGTATTCAATATGTTTATGTAATTGTTCTCTGGTGTACATGTCACACTGATGGATAGTTTGAAAATGATGTAGCGTCTTTGCTCATGACTTTTCGCTTGCAGTGTCCATTATCAATTCAGATAATCATGACTATTGTGACATATGTTGTTGAAATGAGATATTTTTGTGTTGTGTGAACCAGACCAGGCAGAATCCTCTACAGCAGCACATTTTAATCACTGCATAAGTCTGTCACACCTGACTGTGAGACTAATGACCAGAAATCACACGGCAACAAAAGGCTTTTTTTATGTTGTTTTATTCGTTTTTTATTCCAAGAAGGTGTTTTTCCTTTTTCCTTTTTTGTTTAAGGCTCTCATATTCTCACAATGGGAGCATAGTGTGTGGTGGGAGGGTTGGGGGAGTGTGTGTGAGGGGTAGGGGTGTGGGGGATCAGGGGGTAGGGGTGGAGGGAGACACACACACACAGGGACACAGTCTGGATGATGACCAGGTCCCCCCATGGCCCCCACCCCCCCACTCTGTTCCTAGGTAGACTGCAGTCAGTGTGGCGGGCTGGCTCAGTGTGAATGCCTGTGATCAAGTCCCCTGTTCTACCTCAATAGGAGCTGTTTCCACTGCCCAGGCCTATCCAAGCCTGACTCTGGGTGACTTCAGAGAGATCGCTTGCCTTTCTAAAGTCTAGCCCAATTCTGCAACGTTTATCGATTAATATAATAATTTCCCCTGTATGGAAATATATTCCTCAGAGAGTTCCCTTCCTGGCTTCTCCGCTGTCCACTGGGCATTTGATTTGATGTAAAAGGCAGTCTTGTTTAGCGGCTCCAGCCCCATGGGGACACACACCACGGAGCCTGCAGTGGCCCAACACTGGACTGTGCCGAATAGGGTGTGGAAGGAGGGGGACGGCTGGGCAGTGTAATGGCAGCTCCAGGACTCCAATGCCCCGGACATATTCTCATATGAAACTTCCTCTGTGGGGCCAGCTCACTTCCTGACGCTTTCAAACCACTCCCCCCTACCCCACCCTACTATACCCCACCCCTCCCCTGCCCCGCCCCATAACCATGGCTACCACACGCTCATCTCAGTGTCACACCTGCTTAGCCACAAACAAGAATAGAAGAAAATATATGATAATCAGAGCTTCAGATCTGATTTCCCTTATTTATTTATTTGATTCGGTTTTTTTTTAAATTATTGATTATGTTCTTCTGTTGTCAACAGCTTCCTGACTACTGTTAAGACATACGTGACAGATCACAGTACCTCTGCTAGGGGGACTTTATCACAGGCCTAAAGAAGGTGGACAATGGTGCAGTAGCGTGAGGAGAAGTGACCATCGATAGCTTTTCTAAAACAAACACTGCATGCATCTGCAAAAAAGTAATCAGCCAATATTAGGTAAGGTACTTTGCCTTTTTCTCTTTCAGAGATTTATTTATTTTGATTTGCTTTCTTGCCCCGAAAACCCCAGGGAGAGGGAGGGTTTGCTCAGCATATACTGATAGGATAACAGAGGTGAAAACGAACACAAACCAATAAATAAATAGATAAATAAAAAAGGTATAGGGGACTAGAAATTGAGACGTCATTAAAGCCTTGTTACCACAATTGCTGAACGTGAAATCCGAGCCTGTACTGTTGGGTGGAAGATGTCAATGGGAGAAGGGATTTAAGAAAGAAAATGACAGATTTCACATAGGGGATCCCTGCCAGGGTGATTACAGTGACATCAGGGGTACATCAGCCTTTCCGATGGTAATCTGCTAATGGCATGTGCAAATTGTGTGTGTGTGTGTGTGTGCGCGTGTGCGCATGTGTGTGTGTGTGTGGAGGAGTCTGAGCAAAGCCTTCCTATCTCTGTGTATCTCAGAGCCAGGATGGGATGGGTGGGGGAGTGGGAGGGGGGGGCTGGGGGATGAGAGTAGAGGACAAGGGACGAGGTGGGGGATGAGGGAGGGGGGGGCGGGGTTGTGGGTGTGCTTTACAAGTCGCTCTCCCCATACAGGGCGCTGGAGAAGGAGATGTAGTCCAGGGCTCCGGGCGCCGCGTCCGAGCCGATGTACTTGGTCATGCGGCTGATGCAGTACTCTGCCTGCTCTGGGGGCAGCTCCCGCCGCAGCTCGTCCACTGTGATGTAGGTCTAGGGGGCGGAGAACAGACAGGGTCAGGCATGCAGTAGGCATTGTGGCGGGGGGCGTCTCCAGGCACGAACCCAATGAACAACCCAGCGAACACATTTTGTTCTGGCCATATTGTGTGACGTTGTAGATCCTTGCAGACTGGATCACCCCTGGGCGGGCACTCACCTTGTCGGACGCCAGGATCTTGAAGGAGGCCATGACCTGTTCGGCAGTGTCTGTCTCAGCCGTCTCTCTGGTCATGAAGTCAATGAAGGCCTGGAAGGTCACCACGCCTGTGTTGTTGGGGTCTACCAGGGTCATGATGCGGGCAAACTCCACCTCACCCTGCCAGAGACCAGGGGGAGAAGGTCAGGGGTTGGGGTGCGGCTAGCGTTGCATTCCCATACGCACGTTGTCCTGGGTAAATTGGCCACTGGAGTTTTGCTATGGTTTTACTATGGTTGACAACTGTAAAATGGCCTGAGGAAGAGCAGCAGCTAACAAATTATTAATATAATAATAATAATAATAATAATAATTATTATTATTATTATTATTATTAAATGGTTACAATGTTTGTATCATGGTGTCCTATGGTTTTTACATGCCTTCACTATGATTTACTACACTGGACCCTGAATAAGGGCGTCTGCCAAGAAATACAAATAATTATAATTAACAATGATAAATACATGTTTTAGAAACATTTTTCATTGTACAGCATTGGATTCCCATGGTCCAGTGTAGTAAAGCATGGTACAAACATGTTGAACCCATAGCAACCCTCGTGAAACTGTGGTAAAACCAAAGTACAACCAGGTTAAAAGTGCTTAAATCTTATGGTTTGCTATTGAAAACTACAGCACTGGGATGAAAAGGCAGCTATGGAAGGTGCCGCACAACTCTAGTCATGGGGGTGCATTCAGGTCTGTGTCCAGAAAGCTTTATAGATAAACCGGGAAGTTTTCAGGAAGTGAGTTACTTCAATAAAAATGGTTAACAGTTATCTGTCTGAATTCAGTTGTATGACATAAAAAATCCTTCACCACATCAAACCCCAACTAGGACAGCCATTGTACCTACAGCATTGGGTACTGATTTTCATAGATATCGAATCTTCTGTTGTCATGTATTATCTTTGAATCTTGTATTGATTAAACTTGTGTAAAATGCCACTGTTCTCAAGTTATCATCCATTGAGGATTGACAGTGTAGTTGACACAGTTTGGAAGACCACTATGATCTTAGCTATGATGCAGTGAGCTCACACAGCTGCAGTACCTCCATGGGTTCTCTTAAATTGACAGTCCTGAGGAGTTTCCAGAGTGGTACCGTACAGTGGTACAATGTGGTGAATGACCTCCCACACAGCGGACGCAGCATGGTGAGGACGACTCACGTGGCAGCGGCACAGAGTAGGACACCTCTTGTGCCTGTGAAAGGAAGACTATGTGGAGAATCGGGCCACACAGCACATGTCTGTCTCAGTGCCGCTTGTAGCGGCTGGTTCCTCACCAGATCGTAGCCCATGGAGATCAGGCAAGCGCGGAAGTCGTCTGGGTCCATCATGCCATTCCTCTTCTGCAGGGTGGAAGGGAGAACATCCAGGTCAGCCGGAGAAGTGCCATATGCAGGAAGAGAGATTGATCAACAGGTTAGGTCAGTGAAAAGAACGAATGTGGAAAAAATGGTAAAGAAGAATATCATCGGATATTACAACAGAAACAACTACATATCCTGGCACACTGGAAATGGTTAAGCAACTGTAAAAGTGTCTTTGTAGCACTCTGAAGTGTTGGCAATTTGCAGCAATCTGGGCCCTGTAGTCCATAGTCCAAACAGCACTGGCTTCAATCTGGACCCTACAGTTCACAGAGCACTGGCTTCACTCTGGACCCTACAGTCCAGACAGTACTCAACTTGGAGTGTCACATCTCTCTAACATTAACATAAAGTTTGTAGTGGTGAGCCAAATTGATTCTGGTTCTAAATATTATACAAAAATATGATAATAATAATTTGAGCTGGAATTCCAGATTCTGATACTGATTCTAATCCCCCCTGCCCCCGCTTCCATGTGTGCCCTCGCTCCCTCACCCTGTCGAAGTGGTTGAAGGAGGCCCTGAACTCGTTGAGTTGCTCCTGGCTGATGCCCTTGGCATCGCGGGTCAGAATCTGGTTCTCCACCTCGTTGATGGTGCGGGCAATGGTGGTCAGCAGCTGCTCCCAGCCTACACGGATATGCTGCGGAGATTTGAGAAGACAGGGAGAGATGGGAAACAGTTGAGACAGGGGATGGGGGAGAGCGAAAGGAAGATGGTAAGGGAAATCAACTCCTAGTTGCCTTGATATTTTTACCATAGACTTATCACGCTTGATGCTATTACTGTGGTGTAGCCAGTAGTTTCCTGTGGGTATAACATGTCTTCACTGTGCTTTACTACACTGGACTATGAGTAAACCATTGTCTACCATAGTAAACATGCCCTTGTTATGGTGTCAGAGCATTAATTGTGGTATATAGTGTTGGTTTAATCAATAAGAATTGATATAAAGTGATTATCTAACTCTTCTCCCTCTCCAGATCTCTGACCCTTCTGGGACTGGTCAGATCTAGCAGGCCATAAAATGCATTTGAGATGTGTTGTGTTGTCTCTACCTCTACATCCCAGGGGGAAAGACAACATTGATATAAAGCCATGACTCAAGAAATGGGGTTTCAGCCGTCTATGCTCCAGCTTGACAGGTTCTCACACAATCGGCTCTACTGGTCAAACAGCTTACAAGAGTTATTTCATGAGGGAAAACCAAGTTTTACTAATAATTGCATTAGAGTGGTATTCCCTAGGACCAGTGTTGGAAAATAGTGCAAAAGCAGGTTGGACCCAAGGGAATCCACTGTCACACTGGTGAAACCTCAGTCATGCTAAAAGTGCTCAAATGCTAAGGTCCATGGACCAGGGTGAACGTGCATGGGTTTAATGTGAGTGTCTGATGGCAGCCTGGTATCTTGACTGCTGCCCCCACCTCCATGGTATAGTTGGTGTGCTTGTTGTCGAAGATCAGGGCCTCCTGGATGAGCTGGTGGTCGCCCTCCAGCTTGTCAATGTTGGACTTGTAGTTGATGATGTTCTGCTCGTACTGCTTCAGGTTGTTCATCTGATCTTCCAGGGACCCGGCCATGTCCACTGAGATGTGACCAATTTCCTGGAGACGGGCAAAGAGAAGCACAAAATGGGTAAATGGAGTTGGGGACAGAGAGAGAGACAGAGACAGAGAGAAACACAGAGAGAGAGACAGGCAAAGAGAGAGGGATACAGAAAAGGAGACAGACAGAGAGGAACAGAGAGACAGAGAGATAGGGGGACAGAAAGAGAAACAGAGTGGGACAGAGAGTAAGAGAGAAAGAGAGGGAGACAGAGAGAGACAGAGGAACAGAGAAACAGAGAGATGGGGGGACAGCGAGAGAAAGAGGGACAGAGAGAGAGAGATACAAAGACAGAGAAAGAGGGGGGCTGGGGGAGAGTACAGGCAGAGTGCCTTATGGAGTCCATGGACAGCAGTCAGTCTGAAGCCAAAGTCACCGTGTCAGCTGTCTATATTTCACAATTGAATTGGCCTCAATGTTGTCGCTCCAGTAATTTGCAACAAGTGTCCAAGGTGTAAGACGTATGTCATGCAGTTAGGTTCTAGGCTAAGCCTGGTAGAGTAAGGTATGGATACTTGGAAGGCTTTGTCAGCTGCAGTACACTACGGACTAGATTTAGCATGGTGCAATTCTATATTGACTGGAGCGTAGGCGCTGAGTGCTGCCGTACCTCCATCTTGGTTTGAATCCAGGGTCCAATGATGTTAGCCTGGGCGGCAAACTGGCGCCGGAGCCTCTCGTTGGCCTGCTGCCGTGCCACCTCCTCCTGCAGCATTTGGTCTCTGAGGGGAACCAAGTGTTTGACCTGTGGGGGGTACAAGCTGTATTTTTAATATGTGGTAGATGATGTATGATTCTTATTTGTCACATTGAATCGAATTGAATTAAAATAGATTTGAAATACATCCCATGTAACTGAAACAAAGAAACAAATGGGGCAACTTCAGTAGACAGAATTTATAAGGATCATTGCAAAGACTGCAGACTGCAATAGCACAGAAAAAAGAGAGAACAGACTTTACCCACATGGAAAAATATACATATATATAAATATGTATATCTTAGAAATGTGTGATCCATATTTTTGTTTGAACACCACCATGATTCCCTGTTTTGAATATATACACATTATATGGCATAGAATTAAAATATATTTGTCTGTAAGCCATGTATGTCTGTTATATATTGAAAATATATTGATTGTAGAGATAAACTTCAGCATATATTTTCAACCTATACAACAAAATATATGGATCACAGACTAATACATATTTTATATAGGTCTTGTACATATATATATATGTTTTTTGTTTGTTTTTTGTCTTAAAAATGTGGAATTGCCAATTATTTTGTATTTAGCCCTCCCTATCTGGGATCAACAAGATGGCCGTACTCACCGCCTCCCATTTGTTGCTGATGTCCTGGGGGGAGAGGTTGGTGTAGGGGTTCACGCCAGACAACTTGATGCCGTAGGTCTGGGCGATCTTCATGATCTCGTTCTGGATGCCCATAGTGGCCATGCGCTCCTTGTCTGCTTCGGGAAGGGTGGCCTTGAACTGCTCGTGGGCTGTGATCAGGCTCTGAGAGGTTTTCAGACAGGGAGAGAAGGAGTGAGGGAGACGGTCAGGGGCAGTGCAGGGCCGGCACGGCTCAGAGAAGCTCGGCCCTCAATGTAAATTTCCGACTCTTGTGGGTCTCTCTCTTCCCGCCGATTGTTAGTTATTTACGTCGATCTCTTGCAGCAGGAATAATTAAACCTGTTTAAATTGGAGGTCAAGCAAAGGGGATGAACTGGAGGTGGCCTACCCTTTTCCTCAGGTGGTGGCTCTCTTTTCCGAAATCTCACATACGCTCCATCTACCGGTATATCTAGCAATCTCAGTATGTCTAGACTGTCAACCTCTTGCCCGCTCCCTCGCTCGCCCCTTTACACATCCTATTTCTGTTCTTCTGGGCACTTGTCACAGTGGCGTAGCGGCAGTGAGAGGGGAAGCGGAGGCCACCAGCACCTCTGACCATAAAAATAGGTGATCCAGTAGGATAAATATCACCTCTGGTCAGAAATGTTGGTCCAGCAGCCCAAAAAAAAAAAATCTTCCACCCGCACTGCCAGAGAATTCTCCTCGTCCCACATCTGATAATTTGACATCCACACCACACCGCTCTCTCTCTCTCTTTACCTGGATCTCCTCAATGCTGTGCACAATGAACATGTCCTGCAGGTCCTCCATGGCTCCGTCCATCCAGTTGTTGAAGGGCGCCGCCCTCTTGGCGAACTCCAGGTACAGCTGGTCGATGGTCTCCCATAGCTTCTCCACGCGCTGCAAACACAACCCCACACATGACTCTCTCACCTCCCTCAACTCCCTCACCTCTGCCCCACACCAACGTGACGCAGCAGGACTGTTCAGAAACATCAGGACCTGATTCCCTCCAATCCCAGTGTAACAGAATCAAACTAATTTTACATACATACAAACATACATACATTCATGAAGAATCATGAATAGATTAATTTCATTGTTTAACTTAAGTGTGTGGCCCTGATGAAGACACAAGAATATGTCACAGAATATGTTCCAGGATTACATGCTTGGTTTCAGTCAGCGTACCTCCAGGGAGTCTCTCCTCTTCTGGGTGAGGGTGCCAAGGTTGTCCCACTGGTCACAAATGCCCTGGCAGCGGGCGTTGACAGTGGCAGCATCGTGATAATCCAGTTCACTGGGTTAGAGAAGGGAAAATACCCCAAGATCAGCATTTCAAACAGGGCATGCAGACAGGCTGCAGTCCTAAGAGAGAGCCCAAATACCACATTTAATTCGGGCAACATTGTACAATGTATTTTGGTTTTGACAAATGCGATGTGAGAAAAATGATGTAGTAATGCTTTAACCCTGACCAGTGGATAATAGTGTTGATAACATTCTCTGGTTGTCAGTGTCTACAAATACAAGACATTCCAGGTACAATTGTATTATTTTATTTGTATATATGGTTAATTTTTGTCCATTTCATTTAAAATAAATGTTTCATCCTCAATTTTTTTGGTTTATTATTATTATTATTATTATTATTATTATTATTATTATTATTATTATTATTATTATTATTTATATATAATGCCCACATCCTCACCCTCCCTGCATCTTTCTCCCTCTCAACTCTGCCCTGCCTCTGTATTCCCTCTCTTGCCTATCTCTCATCCCTCTCCCCTCACTCTTGAACCCTCTTCTGATCTCCCTCTTCTCTTCCCAGTAGTGGATTTCTAGGTTGACCATTGATCCACATTCCTGATATGCAAAACAAAACAGCAATGCAATCTTAATAAATAAATAAAAAAAAAACAGTTTTTACTTGATTCTGACACAAACTAATGAAAACAGTTACATTTTGATAAGGCTAGTTCACGTGAGCCGATGTCTAAAACACTGTGGGATACAATTTTTCTCGGCACACAAAACTTCCCAGGTTTACATCCCATTCTTGTTATTTAAAGAAAGCTTTATATAGCAATAGGACTGGGATCTAACAAAGACAGTCAAGTAACATCACCTTGACGCAAGCACAACTGCACCAGAAAGCCGACCAGGAAAGTTTTGAACGTATATTGCAAACAAGAAAGACAGGAATATGTTTAGAATCATTTGAGCACTTTCACCACCTTTTTTTAGGAGATCAATATCGAGAAGTTTTCATGTTCAAATGTGAATCATTGTGCTGTTTTAGTTCGAAAAATTTGTATCAAAATGGGACGCAAATCAGCTGGGGAATTTTTTGCACGTTGGGAATGATTTGTATCCCACTCCAGGGTAAATATGTGCCTGCTTCTTCCCCTCCTCTCTCTTTCTCTCCCTCCCTCCCTCACTTGAGCTCCTGTGCGATGGCGGCAATCTGTTCCACTCTGTCCTGGTGGGCAGCCAGGTCGCTCTCAAAGGCCTCGTGCTTCCGCATCAGGGCGCGGATCTCCATCAGCGAGGCCGACTCGTAGTCCTTCTGGGACAGCAGATCCTCTTTCCCTGGGGACAGGACGGAGAGAAAGGCACAGCCAGCGTAAGAAAAAGGTGTTCCCCGAAAATAGTACTTAACTTAGGCTCAGAACTGTTACACCGAGAAGCAAAAGTGACCCTACCACAGCACAAAGCAGAAAGATAGCATTTAAACTTTAACTTAATGGTAAAGAGTTCAGGCTGTAGGTCAAGAGGTAAGGATGAATCCACATTCCCTAATGCTAAGGTGTCTGCCATCCACGACTACCAGCACCCTCCTCCCCCATTCACCACCTTGTCTCTCTTCCCGTTTCCATACCGGTGGTCCAGCTCTCATGCAGGGCGCACTTCTGCTTGAACTTTTCAGCCAGGTGATCGAGTCTCTCCAGTCTCCGTATCTCAGTCAGCAGCCACTCCTCATAGCCTTTCTCCACTTGCTCCAGACCCTTCCAGGCATTGGCAATGTCCTGTGTGTGTGAGAGAGCGAGAGAGAGGGGCAGGAGTGAAGCTCAAAGATGGAGATTGGAGGGATTGGGACAGAGCTTGGGGTGGCAGGGCAGTATTCATCTCTTGTGGAGGGGGGGGAGTGTGAATGAGGGACATCCCTAATAGCTTTGACTGTCTGCTGTTGGCTGTCTCCAATTGAGGAACTGTCCAGTTGAGGGAAAATGAATGCTCCAGTGGGTTCCATTGATTGGGTTTTGGTCCCACCAGCTTGGCGTTACCCAGCACCTGTGTGGGGCATTTTCTCTTTGACCAGTTTGATATGGGTTCAAGATAGGAAGAGTATATACTGCTTTCCATTAAAGAGGCACTCAGTTACTGTGCTAGTAAATGAAAATGCCAATGGAGGGGCAGAGTGGTGGTCAAATTTGGAGCAGACCTGAGACCTTAGATTGATCTGGGGTAGATGTAAATCAGTGGTTGGCAATCCAGTCAGCTCCAGGAGAAGACCTTGGGAAGCTGCAGGCCTTAGGGGGACCACAGCGTCCTCTGGTTTCTCATCCTACCTCACTTAATAATTATTAAAATTAAGTTACTATTTGAATGACTAGTCAAATCACCGGTAATTTCTAGGTGTTAATCGGTTGCTAAGTGAAAGGTATATTGATAACCTACAGGATTAAAGGATCCCTGAGGACTTGAGGATTTGCCCCTTCCGGCTATCGAGACAATTCAGCGGTGGGGACTGTCTGGAAAGGGGGTTTCTGGGTGGTGGGCGGCAGTGGGAGAGTGGCGTACCGAGACCATCTTGCCCTCGGAGGGCATGAAGGCGGGGCGGTTGCTGAGGCGCAGCTTGGTCTGCAGGGTGTTGAAGTTGATCTCCAGCTGGCATTTCTCCTGCACGCGGGGGGGCTTGTGCACACGGCGGTAATCACGGAAGTCCTCCAGCTTTTGCTGCATGGCACGCATGCTCTGCTCGGCCGCGCGGTTCTCCAGCCAGGGGATGGTGCGACGGATCCACTCCAGCAGCTACAGAGAGAGAGGAAGAGAGAGTTAGAGAGGGCCTAAGGAAAGGGATTAGAGAGAGAAGGGCAGGGAGGAGAGGGAATTTGGGAGAGGGTGTGGAGAGAGAGGGAGAGAGGGAGAGGGGGCAGAGAGGGGGAGGAGAGGAAGAGGGGCTAAGGAAGGGGAGAATAAAGTTCTCGCTGAGGAGAGGGAGATGGAAAGGGAGAGGGAAGGGCAAGGCAGAACGACCGGGGAGAATTGAAAATGGGGTGGGAGTGCATGAAGGGGAGAGAGAGGGGATAGATAGGAGGAGAGGAATTGGAGAGATGGTGTGCCTTAGCCAATCAAGCTGATATAGAGAGAGAGGCTATGAGGCAGGAGACAAGGAAAGAGTAAATGTCGGAATGCTGTTCATGTTCTCGGATTGAGGTCCAGCTATTGGAAATATCCATAGATATATCCAGTGCAATTCTCATTGATACATCCAGTGCAATTCTCTTGTTTTACATGCACACATACAACATGTAATCCTTTTCATTCACTTTTTAACTATTTAACTATCTACACATTTTAACTATTTGTGATTTTTCTTCCTTCAATTGAATATATATAACAGTAGTAAATTAACAGGTATATGAATGCGATTTCATAATGTGATTGTTTAAGGTTGTCGCAACATCCCCTGGAGTCTTTCAACGTATGCTGCCACAATGTCATTGAGTTCTGCGGTCACTTTATTGCAAACGTTGCCACAATGCTGTTGGGTTGGACTGAGGGATAGAGAAACATAGTTTCAGAAACAAAAGGAGGGAAAAAGAAAGAGCTGTGGATTACCAGGGAAGACAAAAGAAAGAAAGACAGAGGGAGAGGGAAAGTGAGAGCAAGAGAGGGAGAGAGGAGGTGAGGCGGCAGTGGGGGGGGTGAGGGGCTGGCCCCATTACCTCGCTTGCCAGCTTCTCGTATTCTTCCATCAGTTTCTCGTTCTCCTGGTTAACAGCCAGAACTTTGCAGATCCTGTTTGCAGCAGTCTCGGCCTAAGTGAGGGACAGAGAGAGAGAAAGAACATGAGAGAAGGTGAGCAGGTGTAAGAAAAGGAGAGAGCAATGGAAAGGGGAACAGAAGGGGGGGTCAGGGACTCACTCATCACGAAGAGCATAAAGACACAGATTCAGATTAATTCAGGAATACAAATACAAACACAAACCGGATAAATCAATGACCACAGAGTGGGGGGAATTACAAGTATTATACAGTATTTAACAATGGTGATTGTAATGGGAGTCCAGAAAATTCAACCAATTTTTATTTCCAGTAGATTATGGTATTAAAAAAATCCATCATGTGTTTTTTTGAATGCCTTATTGAGGTATTTTATTTGAAGTCAGCCTGGAGAGGAGCTTCATGTGCCGACACAATCAGATGGAGCTAATTCTTCGATTGCTCTTCCTTATTTCTTCTATGATAAGACATTATAATACATGTCTTATTGCATGTAAGTGGCAAGTCACGTGTAGGTTGATTATAGAGAATAATTGTTTAGGTCTGTTTACGTGCAGGCAAAGTCACTAGGGACACCCAAGTTTGATGGGGGTCTCGGTTTCTTCAGCCACTAACAAGCATAAGTAAGATGGAGGCAAGTTCTGCTTGCACCTGTGACCATCCTCTGGCGATATGACCAGGGTTGACAGCATCTTACCTGCTCTGCTCCGGCAAAGGCGTGGTAGAAGCAGGACACGTAAGTCATGATGGCTTTCTCATCCGGTTTGGGGGTGTTCACAATATCTGTTGAAGAACAGAGCAGGTGAGGGAGTCTGGATGACGATGGGGGCTAAGGCTCAAGGTGCCAGTGTTAGCACGGGACCCACGTTTATGCCACACTGCTCAACACTGAGGGGTGGAAATATGGGAAGCTCTTAAAAGGGAGGAGGTTGGGGGCAGGGTTGTTTCCCACTGTGGTTTTTACATTGCCCCCTCTGTCCAACTCTATGGTCAAATTATGGAGTCAAATGCATTTGCAGTGCTCTGCAAGATTTTAGAAGGGTGTCTTCACCCTACAAGGTGAGCCCTTCTCATCACAGTACTCTCAATTTAATTAAATTTAATACAATTAAATCAAACTCACCTGTAGGGGGTGATCACAAGGTTAAAAGTTCTCAAAGGGCACAGCAAAAGGATTTGGGCTCAAGTCTAGTCTCCTGTGAGGTATAGGATTGTTGACAGCTATGTTCATGTTCATGTTCATGTTCATAGTGGCGTAGCTTGAGGGGGGCAGGGGGGTGACTGCCACCCCTGATCAGAAAATATGTGATCACTTTCACTTTTCACACTGACCTTCAGCGTCCAGCATTTTAGGGATATCCAGAAACTTCTCGGCCACTTCAAAGGCAGTGTTCAGATTGCCGATGGGGTCATCCTACAGAGACGGACAGATGGGCAAGACAGACAGATGGAGTGAGCGACATAGTGAGAGAATGGGGAAAAGGTCTGTGCCACAGCATTCACTCTGGGATAAACAGAGACACACGGTGCTGATCAGACCGCTACCGTGGGGTCAGCATGTCGGGCATTCAGAGACACAACCCATTTCCTACACATCATGCATTTGGCAGCCATCCACTTTCTTGCTCCCTGTGAGAATGAATCAGAGAAGGCGGGGTTCTGGGGCTCTGACAGAAATACCCATGCACACTGATTTTTGATTAAATTTATATAATCAGTCAAAATGATACAGAGTTATGATGTTTTAAGAAAGAGGTAAAATGTCTCTTGAATACCTTTATGCAGGTATACAATATACTATTATCATAACTAACTCTAGCATTAATACCCCGAGTGTAACTAATTACTAATATTATCATGACTAAAGAATATTATTCCTACTTTTACAAGCATTATCTGATTTTTGCTCCACACAGAATCACTGTCAAACCTATTCGTTAAGATAAATATCTCCTCTTCCTCATAAGGGCCTTGCTTGCATCCCTATACTAATGTTGGCAGCATTAATTTATGACAATATTTATTCTCTGTAGCATTATAGGCGTGGACTAAACACTATTTGTCCTCTTAATTCGTGTAAGCATTCAGAGCTGCAAAGGACAAATTTATTCATGCAATTAGAAATAAATATATATTTTTTAAGGGTTACACAGTGTGGGGTTTTAGGAGTGGCTGACACAGAGAGAGCAGGGGCTTTTTTCCACACAGGCCCCGTGCACAGACAGAGGTTAGCGCATGATGCAACTGCCACAAACTGTGTTAGTGAAGAACACCTCAGGCACTTCGCTTTACTCTCCCATCCCTGGGCCGCCATCGCTCAGCCCACTGTCCAGCACTGACCCGAGTTCCCTTCTTGCACTGTGCTCTGGCAAAACACTTGCTTTGCAAATCTGTGGGTCAGCCATTCATGATCTATAGGCCTGATTTCTTGAATAGAAAGGCGCCGTACAAGACGAGAACAACACCCAGACTGCGGATTCCTGCTTTTTGAACCCTCTGGACAGGATCTCGGTCCATCCCCTTGGAACAAAACCCATTTCTCAACAACCAATCCACCTGCCTAACACTCCCAGAGAAAGTATTCCCTGAGCCCTACGGCCTAGTCCATTCATCCCTGGTGCAGAAAACAATAAAAAAGGGAGGGTCTCTAAAACCATTTTGACAGAACTGAGATGTTCTAATTGGCCTGTGGAGGTTTTCCTGTCACTCAGGTTCATTTGGGGCACCTGCTTTCAGTGTATCTGAGTGGTTCATGACCGACCGGGTCCTTTCAGTGGAGTTTCAGACCAGAGCAGCACAGTGCAAAGGGGGAAAAGGATAAGTGACACAGGCCAGTGGGTGTGGACAGGAGAGGGGTATAAGGGGAGAGGGCAGGGGGTGCACCTTTCTCAGTTTGGAGTAATCAATGAGATCAGGTCTGTGTCTGTGAATGAGAGCGCACAATGCCAGGCCATCCTTCCAGCTGACACGTAGACAGTCCAGGAGAGGGAGGGATGGGGAGAGCGAGAGAGAGAGAGAGAGAGAGAGAGAGAGAGAGAGAGAGAGAGAGAGCGAGAGGGAATTTGAGAACAGCATGATTAGACCTCTGGTTTGAAAATAACAAATCTGAATAAGAAACTACAATAGAGGCTCTGTGTAAGCTATTGGGTTTTTCTCCACTGTGGCCAGAAGAGGGAGCACGAGAGCCACAAAAAACTCACCTGATGTGGAAGTTCTGAACATTGACATTCCGGTAGGGGGCAGTCTTCCTCTGGCACCACAGCAGCAGCCCCTCCTTGGCCGAGGTTTCTACACACACACACAACAGAGACACAGAGGGAGAGGGAGGGAGAGAGAGAGAGAGATGAAAATAGAGTTTACAGGGAGTGAGGGAAAAGAAGAGAGACAGAGTCGGAGTGCACAAGGTAATTATCAGTAGTTAGAAGATAGTGTGTGAGTGTTTTGCTGTGTCCCTAGGTCGCTCACCCTCCACAGATATGTCCTGAATGGCGAAGCGCAGGATGATAGTCCAGATCATACCCAAAGTCATCTTTGTATTGCCATCCACGATCTCTGAAATGGACAAGACAGGTATGCAGTCAGACTGGCCTTCTCTGCACCTCCCATTGCCCCCCATGGCCCCGAACAATCACAAAGTCAATTTTTCTAGTATTGTCTAGGGCAGTGGTTCCCAAGCCTGGCCCTGGAGAACACCCTTACTCTGCTGGTCTTCCATCCAGTCCCAGCTATTAGTCACCAACTCGCCTGACAAATCACTGCTGGTATATGTTTAAGCAAGGTATTATACCTCGTTTGCTCCAGTAAATGGATAAATGGGTCATTGGATGTAAAAATAATGCGATATGTTGTAACAATGAAGAAGTGTTCCGATGGCTTCCCGAGTCGAATCAGTTGAGGCCAAAATAGACTCTTATTACCTTCTACCGTATACGTATATATCTGGGTTGTTTAAACTCCCGAATTCCAGGTTAGTACAAATGAAAGGTGTAGACTTCAGGATTACTCATAATTGTTTTTGTCTGTTGGGTTGATCAACTTGTTGCTTATTGATCAAGGAAATGGTGACACTCGAACTGTCACCCATTGCTTTGCAGAGTGTAGAGAGAGAGCTGTGACTGATTGATAGCCAATGAGAGTAACCATCATCATCACCATTGAATCTTGCATAGAAGAGCAAGACATATGAGAGCCGTCAAAAGGTGTCATTACTGGTGTTGGAATCGAATGGGTGTTCAGACAATGGCTGTGTTTTCATGTGAGTTTCAGTTGTACCTAATGTCATGCTTTAAGAGACAATTTAAAACAGGTCAGGCCTTTTTTATCCAGATGGGTTTGCTGTACTGCTCAGGCTGCATCTGAGGGGCTGACTGAAATCTGCCACTTCCTGACTTTCTCAATAATTATTCTAGAAAACGTGGAATAAAAACAGAACGATACTAATAGGTGATGAGTTTTTTTGCTTCCTTTCAATGTCTTCTGGTTAATGCTGGTCTGTCTTTATATTGAGTCATTTTAATTGTGTCATCTTAAGGATGCACTGAGCATGACCCGTAGAACAATGACAGAGCTGGGGTAGCAATGCAAATATAGCACCCATATCTTGACAAAAATGATAAGTACTTGTCTATGGAACAACATTGTTGTCTGCAGCCTCACTCACTTGCATTTGTCACTCAAAGCACTGCATTTGGCACCACTGAAGCTCATATGAAAATGCATCTCTTCAAATGTCTTTTTCAGCTTCCAAAAATTATACATATATAGAAACAGACAGAGGGATGGATGGTCCAGACAGACAATTGTACTGATAAACAGATTTACTGAGAAAACCATAACAGACAGACAGATATGCAGGTAGAAAGACAGACAGACGGACACAGATTAACTAACCCTCAGCTCCAATGGACACCAGCTTGACCCCCTTGCTGCAGATGAAGTCCAGGGCCTTGTTGACATTGGCGATCTTGTGGAAGCGCATCTTGCCTTTGTCTGGTTTGGGCAGCCTCTCACCTGTACAATGCACAGGAGGCGGGCACTTACTGCACCGGTCAATCACGGACACAGAGACCGACCACGAACATAAGAAGATAGGGGTGTGTGTGCGATTGTTTTGGCTGAGCTTTGGAGGTCTTTGGGGTCTGTGAAACATTTGCCTTCTTCAAACACAGTTAAGTCAATTAACCATCACTTTGCTGTGGTTTGTTCCTGGTTATTTTGTGCAAATCAGAAGGTGCATTATGTGTGAAACTATGAGCACGTTGGGTTGAATGGCCTCCTCTCGTTTGTAAACTTTCTTATGTTTAATGACAAAGGGTGTGCACACCTTTTGATCACTTTAGGATATAACTGTGGCCTTCTCTCCTTTGGTTATTTTGTACATTCTGGTTTCTGTATAAAGTCCTGCTGGAAAATGGCAGTGAAATCAGGATATTTGCAGCAGCTAGCAGGATGAAATGCCTATGCATATGGACACATAGAAGAATAAAAAGATCTGAGGGTATTGGAAATGGCAAACCCACATACTGTTGCTATTGCATCTACTTACAATCGTTCGGAAAGTCAAGTCACTGTCAGTATCAGTGCGTCTGTCTGTCACTGTCTGTGTCAGTGTTTGTGTCATTGCTTCGATGTGTCAGGGTACATCTGTGTCGGTGTGTGTCCGTCTAACTGTGGCAGTGTCTGTGTTTCTGGATATGGCAGTGTGCAGCAATGTGTCTGTCTGACTTTCTTTTGTCTGTCTGTCTGTGGCAGGGTGTGGCAGTGCATGGCAGTGCACAGCAGTGTTTCTGTCTGTGACACTGTGTCTGTGTGGATCCACCCACCTGAAATGACCTCCAGCAGCAGCATGAGTTTCAGCCCATTCCTGAAGTCCTCCTCAATATTCTCGATCTGGGTACCGGCTTTACGCAGGTGAGAGTTACACCAGGCTGTGAAAGTCTGAGAGAGAGAGAGAGAGTTAGAGAGAGAGAAAGAGGGAGAGGGAGAGGGTAGGAGCGGAATGAGTACAAGTAAAACTTTGGACTTAGGTTGAACATGATGCTCACAACTGTATAATATGATCACCTCCTTAGCAGTAGTTGTAAGATCCTCTGTATATATTTTTCTCTCCACTGTTCTGTTGGTTAAACCACTCTACTCTGTGTCCCTTTAAAAGTATTCCCTGCAATAACCAGAATTTTACTAATAACATTGAAATGTGTTTGAATTTTACAAGGAGTACTGTGCTGGTTCAACAGTGGGGCAGTGCTCCCTGTACTCTTTATGTTCAGACTTTCAAAGTCTTAGGAGGTTATATGGAGTTTACACGCAGCATATGCTGAACTTGTCAGGGGGCTAAAACAAGGATAAAATGACAAGACCCTGACTTCAATACACAATTCACAAACTATGCCTGGTGTAACTTTTAGGTGCCAGAGCCAGGATTTTAGCCCAGTATCCTGGGAGGGCATGTCCGTACAACCACGATGCCAAAACACTGGTTTTCACACATGATCAAGCAGAATGCCCTGTTTCTTCATGGAAAGTTACTGAATTAATTCATAATTAATGTGGAGCTAGAGTTGCCATAACCTTGATGCCAAGGCTGAAGCTGGGTATTATTATTATTGTTTACTTATTAGCAGACACCCTTATCCAGTGCAAAAATACAGTGCGGTTCAAGGCATAAAACATATTACCAATTCCAATTTACAAAATACAGTGCAATTCAAAGCATAATACATTTTATGAATAAGAACCCACAGATTCCTAAACCCCAGGGTCAATCTTGAACTCACCTTTTCAAAAATAACTGCACATGACCTTTACAATTAGGCATATTCACACAACATAATTTCCCAGATTATAATCATATTTATTTGCCCTCCCAGGCTACATTTACATCTGATCAATGAGCTGGGCTTTTAGACACATAACTAACCCCACAGTAAAATAGAAAAGCTACTGTTTGGGGTATTAATGACTAATTACTAACTCCAGTGACTAAACTGAATGTCAGTGATGGAAGAGGAGTGAGCCAGACAGGAAGTGCCCGAAATTCCCTGCAGGCAATACTAGGAGTATATTTTTTATATGCTTAGTGGTGAGACATCAAGAGAAACCTCTAAAATGTATTTTTTCCCTCTTCTACCACTTTCCCAAAAATGAAATGAGAACAAAAACCAGAGGGAAACATTAAGAAAACTTTCTTCTCCATCATCCTTTTATTTGTGTTTCATCCTCATGAGAAGAACAACAACTGTACATCGCTTGTAATGGAATCAAATTCCCTATGCAGTTTAGATTTTAAGAAGTTACTCTGGGCAAGTGCTTTAAGCAGTTCCTTCATCCTTCATCTTGGAGAGACCAAGTCCAATAAAGCAGCACATAACACATGCCCAAAAAAAAAAAAAAAAAAAACCCAAACAAAATCATAAATTAGTATAATTCTGTTTTAATTCTGTGTTTTAAAATATTGCAGAAGACGACCGTTGTCAATGAGGGCAGGCTGCCTTTTGCCTTGGCTTCTGAGCCAGACTTAGAGCAGTAGGGCAAGCCAACATAGACAAAAAGGGCAAGGGCTTGGTCTGTGTAACACTGCTAGTGTTATTCAGTCCTGCCCATTTCCATTTGTCATTTAAAGCATGGCATGCAGAAACACTGCCGGTGCAAAGGGAATCCTCCCCCTACTATGACAGCCAATGAGAATGGTCCATCTCTCATCCCACACCCCTGGACAGAGTTCTCTGCACTGAACTTTAATGGGAATGCGGAAAAAAGTACATATTTATTTTTTATCTAGTTCAGATCTCAGTAGTATCAACACTTTGGACTGTTATAAGCCAACATTGGAGCATCTGGGAAGAGCATGGAGATAATGGGAGAGTCCTTCTCTCGAATAATATAAATAGAAATATAGATGAGGAGGAAGATATTGTGTATGCGTCTGGTCTGTGTCTGTGTGTGTGTCAGGTGTATGCCTGGTCTCTGTCAGTGTGTGTGTGTGTGTGTGTGTGTGTGTGTGTGTGTGTGTGTGCCTGGTCTGTATCAATGTGTGTGTGTGTGCGTAAGAGCTGTGAGTCTGTAGGAATGCTGTCGGCCATGTAATTTGATGTAGTCTGCAAGGAGAGACCTCGGCACAGGTGCCCTTCCTTCAAATCAAGCCCTCTGCAATGCATTACCAAATTTAGACAGGGTCCCGATCCAGAGCCTGGAAGTGGAAGGGGGTGGGGGGGCAAGGAGGCTATATTGGGCATCAGGACACGGCCATGGGACACCACAGGACAGCTGAGCGGACAGGATTCCTGAGTCCAAGAGTCACACCACAGCCACAGCCAGAGAACCAGCCTATGGGGGAGTGGAGGGGGGTTGTATGGTGGAAGTGTTCAGACATATATCTTGCCTGCCTGCCTGCCAGTCTGCAGGCCCCACACACACAATTAAATACACCCCCGCATGCACACGTTTCTATGTTTCTAGGATCTATGACCAAACCCTGACTTTTAACCTGACTGAAAGAGGACTGGTTCAGACCACGTACAGACCTACGTATGGACCCCAGTAGAAAGCGGTCCCACTGCTTGCCCTCAAATGCTTATCAGTAGGGTGGGGGGCACAGGACTGCTTTGTCCATGTGGGTGAAGGTTGGTGAAAATCTAAAATAAAAATCCTGCAGATCAAAAGAAATATTCAGTTCATTCTCAAATCTTTCTGATTATTTTGGCTCCAGTCCTTAAGACCCAGTGAGTACCTCCTTATATATGATACAAACATGTCCCACATATTACAACACAAAAATTAATATCCTAGGATCTGAATTGACTTTTGGTTGTTGTTTTCTGGTTTTTGATGGATGGATTTTTTTATTTTATTTCTTAAAGAAATCTTAAGAACTTGGCAAAGGCTTTACAATTCGATTCTCCAGGACTCAAATAGAACTATAGAATTCACTGAGTTAGACAAAATAATAATAATATCATTTACACTGTCCTGCTTTATTCTTCTCTCAAAACCCATTGGTCCAGAGTGTTCTGGTCAACCTTTGCGCACATTTTAATTCCGATGCCTAATGCGTTCTGCATGGCTGCCCACTCTCAATGCACTTGTGTGGTTTATTTTGCTGTAGTCCAATATTACTCTTATTGTGGCACTAGGGATATGATGAAAACAATGGAAGTCAATATTCGAAGTCTTCTAGGTCCCCACAAGCAGTTGTGATTCACATTTAGATCGAAAAAAAAAACTGTTTTGCAAAGAAATACAAATTCCTGACGGATGTCTCTTCTGGTTTCTGCTGGACTTGGAGCTCAGTTCACTTGAGTCTGAGCTCTTAGTGATTGCATTGATTCAGGTAGGTATATGATGGATCTAAATCAGCAGTGTTTTTAGGTCTGGTAACACTGAGTTTGTATCTCTGCTATAAAACTATTCTTCTCTACATGCATTCCAAAGGAGAGTGTTTCTCTACCTAGCTTCTCTCGTATATATCTTGTTTGGTCTGTCTCACGCTGGGGTTTAACTGTGTGCCAAAAGGCCGTAGTAAACATTAAGGACAGTTTTCAGGTCACATGAGTGTGTGTGATTGATCTGCTGTGGGACCGACAAACTGTGTGTCAATACAGGAAATCAGGACTGACACCCACCTGTGAACTTTCAGTGGATTTAAAAAAGTATATATATGAGTAGTATTTTTTATTTATTATTCTACAGCTAGACAATTCAAAATGAGTACAGTAATAATATGTCAATGCTTGCAGTATTGACAGTAGTCACAGGTTAATTAGCAGAGAGGTATATACTAGTCACCTAATGTAGTCCCCTCTTCATAGTGTAGCTAGTGTATAGAAGATATCTGGTACTGGTACTTTTCTTTTCTTTTTCTTTAGAATAACATTCAGATAAGAACCAACTAAGTGTCTCCAAAATGAAAGAAAAATCATGACTAAACTGTGATTTTCCTGTTATAATTATTATTTATTTGTACCAGATACCCTTTCCCAGGGCATCCAACATTATCATGTATAAATCTATTCATCTTAATAATTTTTTTCATAAATGCCAACATTTAACTCAACCATCCATAAACTCATAACTATAATATAAGCCAACATTAACACAGACTACACAAGACCCCTATACAGCTAAATAATTTGGTGGGAAGCGACCTCCCGGTTGACATTTTCTGGATATTCAAAGTGATTTTAACCATGTATCTATAGGTTGTCAGCTTATTTACAAGAGTCACAATGCTGGTAATAATATGATTTCACATTTCCAAATGATTGTATTATAACAGTTTTATCACAGAACTTCAGGGGCACAACCACCATTGTGAAGAGAGTTTTGGAGAGAGTGTTCAGTATTAATTTGGAACATTTAGAAAAAGGACGGAATGGACTGAAACAAGACACAATGGTGTTCACCTCCCATGTGATGATGATGGGTTTGCTTGTATCCTAGGGAGAAAGAAGGAACAAACAGCAGTATTTGGATGAAGCCAAATGGATGATTGTATTTGGGGTCAGTTTGGAGACACACATAAATATAAAAAACAACAACCTCAGAAATAAGACGTGGGTGGTGCATGTAATCTAAAATTGTGTCATATCAGTAGAGGTTTGAAGGCAGGCCACATTAAAAACCCAGTTGAACCACAGGGCACCCACAAATGGGTACCCTGCTCACAGACTGCCTTCACGACACCTCCCTTCATAATCGAGTGATGTGTTGATACAGCAATCAAGGAGAAGACTCTCATACTAGATACCCTGGTGTCGCTTCCTTCCCCCCTTTTCCTGCTCAGCAGCAAAGGCTACCAACTTGCTGCCTCCCCCCGGCTGATATAAAGAGACAGAAGGTGCAATACACCCCAGCATTAACTCCTGCTCACTATGATCATAGCATAGAGGTGCAGGAATGACACGTTGAGCAACTGGGAGCTCTAGCCTAGCTATCTCTGTACACAAAATGGTGTCAGGTTTGAATGTGGGAGTATGTAATGAGTATACAATTTGCCCTGGTAAATGTGCCACAGGACTGTCACATTTTTCATCTGCTTTTACTATGGTGATATGCCACAGTTGTATGGTGTCTCCCCATGATTGTAACATACCTACTCTGTGCTTTACTGGACTCTCCTGTGGAATAAACCATGGTCTACAATACTAAACATCTATTATCAAGAAGTATCAGGGTAATTCATGCTATTCCTACAGTCCAGTGTAGTACAACTCTCAGGAAACCACTGGAAAAAACAGGTTAATAGTGCCAAAAACATAGGGTACCTTTACCAGGTTAAACTTTCTACCTCTCCCTCTCTATAACAGCTGCCATGTTTTTTTCCCCATGCTTGGGTCCTATGCCAAGCAGGACAGAGGTATTCAGTTGCCTGTACTGTCCTTCCAAACGTATTTGAGTACCACAGATCAAAGCTCGTAGCTTGTTATGCGAAACTGGGTTTGATAAACTTTTATTTTCCCTACATTGAAGAAAAGTGGTTGGCAACACCTTTTTTTCAGTATTTGTTTTTCATTAGATATTCAATTCATTATTTTCCTTGGTCGGGGGGTGGGGGGGCATAATAGTTGTTGCTCCAGTGAGAGATTTAAAGACAGGATTGTACCTGACTCGGTTAGTTCCGATCTAGAACACACCATTAAACAGCATTTTTGAGGTGTTGTTGGCATAGACCGTAGGCATCCTCAGCCAAATCCACACCAGATAACCCTCCCAGCGAACACACTTCATTCTGGCAATGTTGGTGCAAGGTTGTAGTTTGGTTGTATTTTGGTTCAGACTGATTTTGTGCCAGAATTTAGTTTTTTCCAGAAATATCCCCCCCTGAGCACACGGTGGTGTCAAGGTTCCCTGACTGTCACAAAGTAACGTTGTCTACACACCCCACAGGTCCATCTCTGGAACTTCAATACCGATCAATCGCAATTACTATAGTTTAACATGCATATATGCAGTTCATTTTTATATTTTAGTATGTAGGGATTTTTTTGGTATTTTCTAATTTGTGGATATTTATTCTTCTGAATTTAGTTACATACATGTCATTTTAGAGCAGTGTTTTTCAACCCATTGGCATCATCCTCTAGAATCTACACATCTTTGACACCAAAACATCATTTGGCTCTGCGTTCATTGAATTACAATGTGGCCTCAACTTTATTTGGTTAGCTGTTCTATCATTGCCTACTAATCTGGGGTATAACAGCCTGGACTGTTTCAATCCTATACCAGTACATAAAGGCCTGCTGTTTTTCCCTGAAAAATGTGATTATAAACAAATAGGATTGCCAGAGACTGCACATTTCCAAGGAGTCCCAGATGTAATTTCTATTGCTACAGGTTAGTGAGATTTAGTGGTTTTTATTTTGGCACACTGCATTAAATCTTTGCGTTCCAAAATGGAGGATCACAAAGGGGAGACTCTAAGGAGAACTACTTTGAATGGTGTTAAAAGAGGCTCACTAAAATTCTCCTCCCTTACATATCCAAGGCACGAAGATCAACAAAATGAGACTGTTGTGACTGTTTTTTTATCCCTTCATCTTTCCACAGGAACTCCATGACTGATATTTCAAATTAAGGGAGGCCTTGTATATAACTTTGATGGTTGGTGCTTTGGGGTTGAGACAGCCGTCTGAGGGCAATGCTGACACAACCAATGAATTCAGTCTCCTGTGTTCAGGACATAAATATCCCCCCCATACCTTCTGTCTTTCAACAGATTAGGATTGTCCTATGCAACCAATATGGAGGCTTCCTTGTCACCATTTTTCAGGTGGCCCCCCTATGCTCAGACACGTGATGAGTAAAATCACAAAGATAAAAGCCTTGAGGATGGATTCACCATTTGTCGGGTTGCAATTGCACAGGCGGCATTTCACATCCTTGTAGTGGGTAAAAGCACTCTGAGATATTGACATCTTCACCCAATGTAACACTGTTGCACGAACACGGATCCTGGGGTCCAAAACTACATGCTTCCCAACCAGCCGAAGGAAATGTCTCTTTTCACATGTGATGCCTACACTGTTGCAATGCAAAAAGCTACTTGAACACAATGTTGTTCTGAGGCAGCCATACATCAAGGTGCACAAACCTCATCCCTTCTCTGGTTTAACGTCTGTCATTTTAAATCTCATGCAACACTTCCAAATAAAAGCTAAAACCTTAGTGAATAGCTCTAAATATTTTTTGTTGTACTTATCTTTCCCATTATTGTTTTAGGAAACCAATTTCTTCTTCATGGCATTATCTAGATTCCTTATAAAAGACACAAACATATTATTGCAAGTCTAACCGGATCTTGCAGGCAAACCAGGCATTGATAGGGTCATGAGAACAGGGACAGGGCTGGACCTGCCAAAAGTGGCCAAAAGTGTGGTGACCAAGATGTGGACGAGTAGGCACACTATAGGCGATTAGGTAAGTCTACAAAACCATGACTCTCATAGAGAGGGCATCTAACTTCAAACTTTAGTAGTGGATCTAGTGGATAATGGATCTAAACTGGAGTAGCAGTATGGGGTAGTCGTCAGGGCTCTACAGTGGAGGATTGTGGGTTCAATCCCAGGTGGGGGGCATTGCTGTTATACCCTTGAGCAAGAGACTGTACCTAGATTGTTGAAGTATAAACCCAGTTTTTTTAATATATATATTTTAACAAGTGCAAGGCAATAGAACTCAACCTACACACATGTGGGGACCCAGAGGAATATACCAGCAAGTAATTTTGAAGGTCTGGAGTAGATCTACTAAAGTTTGATAAAGTTTGAATGTCTCGGCATTAGAAAGTTGGCTTGTATTGAGAGAGACGGCATGAGGTTGTAGGTGGTGCTTGGTCCCCTGTGCACCAGTTTTCTCTGACCTCCACCCACAATACATACACCATGTTTTTCCACATGTCGCCACTGACTACAGTGCCAGTATTATCTACTGAAACATCCACTCGTCACAATGCCCCCCCCGCCCCCCATTCTAAAATGCTGTTGGCACGGCAAGCACCATAGCGGTGTGTTGGGCAGCAATTTGTGGAACGTGCCTCTGGATGCCAGTTCCCAGTGGACCCTGGGCTGGATTATCACCTTGCCCAAGCATTCAAGCGCTGGATTAATAGGCCATCGAGGTTGGAAGGAGCTGCGTGTTCCACCTGCTCACAGATAATTGTTAGGGTGGAGGAATGCATGGCGTGTGCCCTGGACACACATAACAGCTCCCTGCCAACATGAGCCTCTAATCAGAAGTACAAAGCACCTGAACTTCAGGACAAAAAAAAACATGATTATTGATTATGATTACTGCTCTCTCTCAGACCCTGCCATTTTCTCATTTGCTTTGCCTCATTCCTGTTTCTGTCATAGAAACGATTTGACTAAATGGGGTGCACTTTAACATGTAACTTTTTGGTATGTTATTTTAATGATGTTGTAGCTCATTTGCATTGCAATGCTGTGTCGAGGTAGTGCCTTGTCTGTGTTTTGACATGACTGCCACCTTGTCTCAGGAAATGACATCAATATACTGATAGTTTAGTGAACTTCCAATTGAAAAAGTAAAAGCAGTATCAGCTGAGAATGTGAGGAGGGCCGTCCGTGTTGCCCACAGTGTACTTTTCAGCACTGCGATGGCTTTCCAATATGACTTTTCAAAAATATAACACGGTCTCTCTGGTGAGTCACATTCGTGCTCTGGGTCCGGCATGGCTTTCTCGTCTCTGCCGAAAAGAAGTATTTCTGCCTGGGAGCAACACCCATCAATATGGAAAACATAAGATGTTTCTATATGTATATTTTTATTCTAAATAGATTACAAATATCTGAAATCATATCATATCATATATATATATATATATATATATATATATATATATATATATACACTCATTGACTCTTCTATATGGGCAATCACAGATTTGCAAGTGAAGTGGTGGGAACAGAATGGAGACCCACATAAGAAGTTGAAATATAATCTTTATGGAGATACCATTTCAACTTTTCACTGGGTTGACAAGGTTATTCTGAGTCAATGCAAAACTTTGCCCTTTATTGCTGAATGCTAAAATGTCAATTTCCTGTAAAGAAATTGAATTAAATCCATTTGCTCTTTTTAAAAATTATGTATTAATGTCGGTCCAAGTTGTACCTGCTTATAATGATATTTTTCTCTCTCTCCTTCCATACCCATTTTACTATGCGGATTAGCAGCTTAAAGTTTTTGAAAAGAAAACTCACTGTTGATTGCCAGGAAATGACCTTACAGGTCACTAAAGAAGCTTGTTGGTGTAACGCCAATATGCTTCCCCCAGCGGCCTTCCTTTCTCCCAGGAAAATTGAATAAACCAAAGAATAAAAAAATAAAAAAGGGTTTTCATCAGGTAGACAAAGAAAATATCTGATGTTTATTGAGCCACAGTAAAAGAAACCCATCTCAATTGCTCCAGTCCTCATTTGTTTTGCCTATACAAATAAGCTAGCAAATTGTTTGTGTCATTTCAGCCGGTAGGGGTATCAGAATATAACGCAGGCACAACTAATTATATGACCATTAGCATTAATCTGATATTTGACAATTACAAAGTATTCTGGAAAGTGATGTTCCCTTGAAGGGGACTGAAAAAGTACCAGGCGACGTTACTGATCGGATTGCTAAAGGAAGCAACACTGGCTTAATTTCAGCGCAACACACTTGGAATCGGACATGGGCAGGATTGTGCTCGGTCTTCTGGTTTCTAAGAGCGCCATAGCACAGTTGATAATTATTTTAAGAAAACCCTACTCGCTCGCCTTAGACCCCAGGCATTGCCTCCTGAAGCGTCGGCTATTTATACTCTAGCGTAAGGTCCGAGTCGACTGAAACCCACACTCGCTGTCTGCCAACCGACAGACCACGACGGGCTCCTCCGGGACATGAAGGATGTCGATGTTTTAAAGCTTGTCGCAGCAGTTTTCTGTTTCCCAGTCCTACCCTTGCTCAAAATGTTAGCCTTCCCCTACCATGTATGGGGGCCTTGGCTGAAATATCGAGTGCTCCCAAGTGAGGTTCATACCCTAACCTCCAAAAGATGTGTAGTTCGATAGTTAACACTTAAACTCTGTTCAGGTTTGAAAACGCAGGCACTTTTCAAAGGGCGGCCCAAGTCCGCAGCTCCAGAGTGTGCAGTTGCTGTATGTCAGTAACTGACACACTTTATGCTGGTAAATGTATCAGAGGCTTTATGGAATTTGACTACGCTTAAAATTTTATGTTTACGGTGGTTTTGTATCGTTTAATTATGCCTTCACTGTGATTTACTACACTCTACAATGAATTAATAAGGCTCTTTCATACTCAACAAAGAATTACCATAATATGTCATTGGCATTCTCGAAATGTGTGTGCTAATGCACAGTGAAGGCAAAATGAACACACGGGAAACCACTCTTTTAAACAATCGTAAAACCACGTTAAAAATCATGCAAAAAAAAATCATATGGTATATGAATATGGAAGAATAAGTGATCTACACATTGAATGGGAAAATCTTCAAAAGACGTCCATCCCTGAAGTGAATGCTTGAGTGAGGGTGGCTCGTTTTAATAAATAAAGTTTATTCTCACAATTAAAGATGACGGGAGGACCCTGGGGTCACCTGCAGTGGTGAGTTAATGTGAGTTACAGTACAAAACAGAAAGACCTCGAAAGTCTTTTAACAGCTCCAAAAATAAACACGACCTTTTGTCACAGAGGGGCACATAATCTCACCTAATGAAACTGTATCCAAGGCAAGACATAGACTTTGCGTGGCACATATGAGAAAAGCTTATTTTGAGTTGTGTTTTTTTTATATGAATAAGAAAAAAACTAAAATATACAATAAAATGGCAAAACCAAGGGTTCTTTGGTCCACTGAGGGGCTGAGGTCATAAACAAGGGGGACATATGAAAATGAGCAACTGCCTTTTGTAAATATAGTAGAGGTTCACAGATAACCCACAAATCTTCCAGATTTAATGGTTTATTTATAGCTTTGTGCAAGAGCATCTTTCTCTCCCAGGGTCTCCGTGACATATAAAGGCAGGCTGTATCGCCAATACATGCACATTTAAAAGGGTCGAGATTTTTTCTTATCATATTAAAGGCGTAGAAAGTAGATACGTGACACATTGTATAGAACCTATTTGAAGGGAGTTTATTAGAGTTTTTAGAAGTTACATTGCAACCGGTGTCTTATTTAATCCATTTTGAAAATCCTGCTGTTTATTCAAATTTTTCTTATTCATGGGTGCTTTGACTGACTAACTGATTTGAATGGCAAGGCATCTTTTACATCCCCAGCATCAGTTTTCCTGCATACGCAGCCTGCATGGACACATTTGGAGGGCATTGATTTAGTAGGTGTTTTGCATCTCCCTAAAGGAGCCAGATCTGCAGTAACTCCCACAGCTACAGCAAATAAACCCTAATTTAAAATGAGATCTGTTCAATCAAAGGGATCCCTCCGCTGGCCATCCCCAGAGTCAGAGCAAGTGTACTGGTCCCTGTGGCCCCCTCTCGATTCCGTGCGCCGGCTGGTATGCGAGAATAGGCATCAGTAGGCGAGAGAGTGAAAGAGATACGAGGGGCGACAGGTGTGTGGAGCTCGGTATACAGACACCACCACCCTCTCTGCCCCCTCAGAGAGACCCTGGGGAGTTTTTAAATATCCCCACCATTACAGCCAGCGGGGGAGTGTGATTCAACCTCGAATCGGCATGGTGAGGGGAGGGCCAAGCATTCGCGCCAACTATGCATGACAGGGGTTGAGAACATTATGGGGTCATAAAACGTTAAAATAGCTATTCTTTTTTTATTATTTAGATTTTATGGGAACACTATTATTATTATTATTAGTTGTAGTAGTTGTAGGCCTAAACAATTGTATTATTATTATTAAATATAATAATAATAATAATAATAATAATAATAATAATAATAATAATAATAATAATAATAATAATAATAGTATTGTGCAACAGATTGTTACTGTTACATAATTAAAATACTTGAGTATAGAATAAATAGCCTAGTATTGACTTGTGTAGGATTGGGAAGACTCCGGTTTCAGCCCTAAGATGAGAGCTAATTTCAGTGTTGCACAAGCCGCGGTGCATTCTCAAGCCACACAACAGTAGCTTCAAGGCACTGTGCGACACTAATACCAATCCCCACAGTCAAGCTGAATCTGTCAAGCTAGACTAGGGCACAGCGCTAGCCCAAATCCAAACCTGGAGCAACACAAGAACCAACACAAAGTAGAAAACCTGCACCCTATCATGATTTATGGTTATTGTCACGTGCAACATTGTACTACTAATAAATAAAAATAACATCGGAAATAAAATGACTGTGTGATTGGCCAGTCAGACATAGTTTTGGTCTAGACCAGGGGTGGCCTACTCTGGTCCTTGAGGGCCGCAATGCCTTCTGGTTCTTGTTTTGCTCAGATCGCTATTAATTGAGCCAAGTGTGGGTCTTATGACTTAATTAGTTATAATTTCTATGCATTCAAGATATCCAGTGATTGGTGCTGTTCCCTGCGGGAACAGGGTTACTCCCCCGGTCTAGGCAATAGTTAGGAAAGCAGAAAAAGAGTAACATATTACGAGGAATACAATCTAGAGCAACAGATGCTATGGTAGTAATAATAATAATAATAAAAACCATGCAAATAATATGATAATAATAATAATAAAAAACTCTTTCCAGTCTGAAGACTTTACATCACAGAAGAAATATGCTCCTGCTGTACTGCCTGTGCTTTAACTGCTGACACACAGCAGGGGGCACTCTTTCAAAAACAGGAAACTTGAGTCAGCGGTAGTCCAGGTTCCCCACCCCCCACCCCCTCTCCCCTCCAAACACACACAAACACACACACTGAAGTCGATGGGAAGACACCTTTGTTCTATTTTCTCCTCTGCTGCTTATTCACTGTATTGTGATACTGTTCACCCTGGTTAGACTTGCTCTACCTTGCATTGCATTTCAGCTGGACTGTCCCTTTATTACATTTATAACATCAGTAGATACGTAGGGGCATTCTCAGAGAAAGCATGGCCAGAAGCCTGCTGAAACTGTATCTGTCGAAGCTCAGCCTCCCCCCACCCCCCCATCCTGGAAAATATCTATTTGAAACTGGTGCTTACCTGCCCCCTATTGCCCTTAATATATCTGCCTTCACTCTTGCTCTTGTCACTATGCTTTTAACTCACACATTGTGGCTGCTGCCCCTACTCCAGATAATTTGCCCACCTTCCCTCCACTGCTTGGAGCACGCATGTACCAATGACCACATCCTGGCTAAAACTACTACCACTGTATAAGAATTGGCACTGTCATACAATGCCCTTTGTTTACGCTGCTTGAATCAGGAAGATATTATATATTTTTTTATATGCCTTTTGTCAAATGCCTTTGTGAAGCAGTGTAAATGCCATGACTGTTTAAGTCACCATGGGTAATGGTGCTAGCTAGCAAATATATCAATAAAAAATCAAACACACAAACAAACATATACATACGATACTGTATAATGCAGCATTACATTACAAGTGCATTCATTTGCACTGTGCACCAGCTCCAATAAGACAGGATCTGCAGAGAGCAAGAGCAAAATCTGTGAGGGATCTTGATAAGGTGATTACTGTCTGCTGGCCCTTGTCCACCTGCCCGGCTTTGCCACAGATTCGGCCAACATGACAGAGAGAGAGCAATGCACACGTGGTTGGCACAATAACCCCCCCTGCGGTCATCTGGTGCGACTCCCCGTGCCAGCCAGGACTCATCTTACTGTGAATAGACATAGAAGTCCTTTAAACAGGTGAAGGGTGGGGGGTGGAGTATCTCATGCAGCTTGTCCGTGTGAGCGAGTAGTGCGGGTGGACACCTGTCTCCTGTCTCCTAGTATGTGTGTGTGTATAGATGTGTGAATACTACATCTCAGGGGTGTCAAACTCCATGTCCTTGGGGGGCAGTGGTATCTTGTCTCCAACAAGTTTTGTGAGTCCAATATCTGCAGAACACAGTCTATTTTTAAGTTAGCTGGACAAACTTCAATGGGGAGAGTCTGAAATAAGCCTGAGTGGAGAAAATTATGATATTAACTTAGTACCTGAGAGCTCCTGTTCTCTCTACCTACCTATATATATATATATATATATATATATATATATATATATATATATATATATATATATATATATATATATATCAAACTGTGGCAGTCAACAGATGACCCAATTCCTGCCCTATCCTTCTTTTAATCAACTGCAGTTTCTCTGGGCAGAATGGGGGCTTAACAAACCCCTGAAAGGATAATTGATTAATAAGTTAAATTAAATGGACAGCAAACTAAATTAATCATGGCAAGATATTGTTTAAGACAAAGGGTGAAACCACTTTCAACTACAACTGTACTGTACAACTGTACACTGGCTTGAGTACCTCAGACAAAAGGCACTACATAAATGTAGAAATAGTGGAAGGAATGGCAAAGATTGCCGGACGCTGTATATTCCTACACATTTACACATATTTTTTGGCACATATTTCCATGACAGTTCCAAAAGGGGGAAAACCGACTCAGTCAAGGTTTACACTGTCACTGTCCTCGTGCTGTGCTGTCTGATATGGGTTTAACAGAGTCCTAAAGTTCTCTGACTTTGAAGCCGATCTTCCTAGCAGTAAACCACTGTATGACAGTAGACTCTGCTCTATGTTACCCAGAGAAACCATATTATCCATCTATTCAATCCCAAATTACCACTCCATCCAGTACAAGGTCACAGTGAGCCGGAGCTTAAACCAGCCAGCACAGGGCACCAGGCAGGGAACAGCCTGTATAGGATGCCAACCCTATCACAGGTACCTTTCTCACACACGATCACCCACCTACAGGACAGCAAACATAAATAGGGACTCCCACCCCTGACTCTAAGATTACAGTGACATTTTTGGTCATGTAGACTTTAACGACCCTAACCCCCCACCTCACCCCAACACACAAACAAAATAAAAATACAGAACAACCCATGTTAGACATCCATCCTGTTAATGCGTTACATCAATAGGATTAACGAGTTGGGGGGTGGACCAGTTAAAGGGAGTCGAGGATTTATTACACCCATCTTATTTTAAGCACAGCGTCAGGTTTCAGAGCGTCCTCCTTGAGTCCTTGAGAAAGGACGCCTCTGTCCCTCGCAGGTCATGGTGATCTCAGAGCTAAACTGAGGAGGAAGCAAACCTTCCCAGCAGCGCCTTCCAAATCGTTCGGCTACAAGACTAAAATTGACCCGCTTTTTCTATCCCCGAATACAGGCCTGTTAATTTCCCCGAAACTATGGTGAAGTAAAACTCTCAATAGCCAATTGATAATAGTCCTGCACACCACCGTGATATAATATGAACATCAACAGCCTACATCGGCTACTCATGTCCATCTGAACATCACCGCCTGTGATCATTAGATGCTGAAAATCTTTTGATGTCTTATTGAGGTTTCAGACTGTCCTATTGTGAGGTCAGCACTGTTATTCTCAAGGTACCATGGCTTCGTCCCACTTCAAAGGTTGCTCATATTGTCCTGGTGATTCATTTCTTTGAAACAGACTTGTGCAAACAAGGAACCGTCAGCCCGTCCCCCTCCTACAAATATTAATGACTTTGATATTGCACAATTGGCAAAATGACCAAGTACAAATTTGCTGTGTCAGAATAATTCACCATTTTCAATTGACAGATGTTTAACAATTTGAATGGCTCTCTCTATCAAATGATCTCTAGTGTCTGGTTCATAGGTGAATCTATACAACTGTAAAAATTACCTTAACTTCAGACAAATTGGAAGAACAAGAAGAACTAGAAGACAATGTAACATATTCATGACAGCTTACTGAAGAGGTGGACTGGAGCCAATTGTTTTATATTGGAATTCATAGTGTAGTTCTAGTGTCGTCCACAAGATGGCAGCACAATGACCAGCAGAGGAAGAACTTCCCTCTTAAACGCAGACTATATCAAAGCATGAAGATACTCAGAGCATGGCTACATACAATGTACAGGCCTTTGGCCTATCTTCAGATCGCCACTGTAAAATGGGCTCATTGGTGAACACTGCTTGTTTTGCTTGTGTTGGAATTTCAAAACCCCATCACTCCCCCAGCAGCCATTTGGCAGAGTGACTTTGATCAGAAAGGGTGTTAATGATATCTGTCCTGACCGAAAAGCACAAGATCAGTATATATCATGGGATTAGGCAAGGGAAAGTGGACACCTCCTTTTAAACGTCAGAAACACTGTCTGCTGCCGCTAGCAAAGAGCTGTATTTGGTCCGACTGACACTTAGTTCGGTTGACACTTATTGGGGAGAGGCAGTGCAATCTCATAAAAAAAAATCCTCCTGTGGCAGCAAGTTTTTAATTTCATTTTTTTTTTGTTGAGGTTCTCATTCAAGACACAGGTCGAATGCTATGGATTTATTCCCAGCTTGTGGGCAGCTGAAGAACCATGTGAGGTGTAGCTATTTTAAGTAACAAGTATGGGAGACATTCACGGTGCACTTGGAACAATTTAAGTACCCACAGTGCCAGTCAACACCTCTGTGACATGGCGTGATCACGGATTCATATCAAGTGGGGATTGGAGGTGATGACTGACTGCCCTAACAGCCAAAAGCTGTAAACCTAGTGGGGACAGGTGTACAGAGCACTGAGAGGGGCATTTGTCTGGGCACTCCAGTGAGGGGCTGTATAAACAAATACAAGTTGTGATTCGTTTCATTGTTCTATTATTCTTTGAATGTAATCATATCCTGTATGTCCATATAGTGATCTTCCCCATAAAGTCACTGTCATGGTCACAATCTGAATATTAACATTCCCACTATGTTTTTTACCCCCCCCCCCCCCCCACACACACACACACACAGACTTAGCATTACACCTAGGGTTAGCATGCACTCCCAGCATACAACCCTCGAACTAGAACGCTAAAAAGGGTCACAAGCAGGAGAGGGTCATCCGGCCCCAGGATTTCTCTCCAGACAACCAGAGATTCGGCCTCTACTGCATGGCCTAAGGTAAGGTAGCTTGTTCCTGACCTCCGCCACTCTGTGTGTAAGGAAGCACCTCCTGTTCTCAGTGTTTAGGGTACATTATATGAATTTCTGCTTGTGGCTTCTGGTCCCTGTTTTGTTATTGAGCTCTGAAGTCATTTACCATGGTTTTTACCATAAGCCACATACATCTGCACCGAGACCTTTGTGGAGGTCCAAATGAAAGAAAAATGCTTTTCTCCTTCGGCTGAACTATTCTTCTCAGACCCTGCAGCCCTTATTCCTGAAAGCATTATACAACTGGAGTCTTAAATAGACACACGTACCTAAATAGATCCCAGAAATTCTGGATGCAAGATGTCAAGATCGCTGTGCGAAGTGATCTTTGTACCTACAGTGTCAGAGCGATTCCAATGCCAGCGAGAGAAGATTAGTGAAATCGCCAAGGCGTCCAAAGTCACAGAATCTGGCTACAATTACAGACAGACAGAGACAAACAGGCAGCTAGACTGAGTGACTGCCTGTAAGTGGCAGACAGGCAGACGGGCTGATAAACAGACAAATGGAAATAACAAACAACAAACAAATAGACTGCCATTAATTAAATCTTTTTATGATTCCACTGTACTTCTATACACCTATATACTTGTGCGTATCATTTACATCTACCCTGCATATACCGATTATTTGCATGTACACCGTAAACACAAAGTTCTTCAAAACCAAGAAAGAGATTTCAACTTCTCTAAGCCTGGGTCTGTCATTTACAACCGATCAGAAGAAATCCAGAAGGAGAACAGATCCCATAATCTATCACCTCTCCCACTCAGGGAACCGAAGCCCTCAGCACCAAACTGACTTCTACAGGACCTTGGTGAATTGACCAAGTAAAGTGAATTGAGTCCAAACAGAAAAAGAAAAAGAAAAATGAAAAAGAAAACATTTGGCCCCTGCAAATAATTACTCCAGTTCCTGTTCAGATAAGATGATGCTGGGGGAAAAACTCTACACGCACAGACACTGTAGCAGAAACTCCTATTGTAAATGCATCAGCAATGTAAAGATCACACCCTTTCTGAGAGTACAGTACAGAGGATTGACAGGCTTGTTATCAATCAGAGCACTGTTTGCATCGCGGCCGCTGTACCTCAGATGCTGCAGGGTTTGTTCTGAGCAATATTGTGCGACCCTCCCAAATGCCAGGATTATTTCCAAGAATGCGATCATGTGTGTCACCTAGCCTGTGTAAAGGAGTTTTAAACTAAAGTGCAGGGGGAGGACAACCCCCCGTCTGGCATCTCTTTTCACCCTGGAACAGAGAAGACTACGTGGGGACTTGACAAACAGCTAGCAGTATGAACTGAATGAAGAAACATCCCCTTCGTATTTGAGCTCTCAATTACTTAATTGAACACTGAATTGAACTAATAATTTACTAAATCAGGGCCTTTTCATTATGTTAAACAGTGGGGGTATAAATAACTTATTGAAGAACCAACTCTTTTATTACACAATTTCAAAAGTCAAGTCAAAGTAGATTTTTACTTCAAATATGGTTCAATTGAGAAAGTGAGAGTTCAGTTGGAACCAAACCCAGCAGGGTAGGGGGTCCTCCAGGTCCAGGGTTGGGAACCACTGTCCTAAGGCATGTTTACTATGGTAGCCTACGGTTGATTCATGGTCCAGTGTAGTGAAGCACAGTGAATGTGTTTTAAAACCAATGGAAAATACTGTAAAAATGGTAGTAAAACAATGTTAAAAATGTTTCCTGGTGTGAAGAATACATCCCAGCCGAAGAGAGACTGAGATCAGCTTTGGGCTCACAGGTAAGGCACTCTAAACTGCACAACACTGACACCTGCTGGAAGTGCACGTTCTGGAGGAACAGAGACCAACCCAGACATTTCTCTGTCCTTCCTTCCCTATGAGTGACAGCTATGGCTCTCAGAGATGCTGGGCTAAATCTGGATAATTAAAGGACACTGGATCCTATTCAATCTCTCTCTGTCTCTCTCTGACTCGGTCTCTCTCTCTGACCATCTCTCTGTCTCTATGTCCCTCTCTCTGACTGTCTTACTGTCTATGACTCTCTCTCTCTTTGACTGTCTACTCTGTCTATTTGTCTCCATGTCTCTCTGTCCGTATCTCTGTCTCTGACTCTCTGTATGTAGGAGAGAGCTTTTTTCACTTTTCTGAACTCCTTAAAAACAATTTTGCTTATAATTCAATTTGACTTGGGGCACTATTTAATTTATTTTTTAAAAGGTGAGATTTCTAATTAAGAAGCAAGCTGTGTTTTTCGGCAGCTCACAAGAAGCTGTGCGCACGGTTAAAAATAAGCACTGCAGCCGAGGATTTCACAACCCCCCCTCTCTTCTCTCTCTCTCCCTCTTTCCCTCTCCCTCTGTTTCACTGGCTCCTAATGCTGACCCCTGCCACTCCATACCCTAATTAAGCTGCTTCTCCTCTGAAATACCTGCATGACATCAGGCCTTCACCCAGCAACCCCCCCCCTCCTCAGTCGTCTTGCTCTCCCAGTGAACTCTGGCAGTTTATAGAACTTGCCCTATAAGGAAAAGGCTTCTGGAATAGAAACTGCCATCTGATCATACCCAATTCCCCCGGCTGGCCCCCCTCCTGCCTCTCTCTCGCTCTCTCGCTCCACTCCTGTCCATTCAATCAAAAAAGCACACTCAGCACCAATTGCTCTTTGTCGTCTTCCCCCACGCATCAGCCCTTTTCACCTCCACTGCAGGACCCTAACGCCCGGCTAGGGGGGATCCTGGCTGGTTGGGCCTCTAACAGGAGACACCTTTGCAAAGGGTTTAGCGCCACCCTATGTCTGTCACTCCTTTTATGTCATATATAGTTTATAGAAAGAAATGTTTTTGGGGGGTTGATGAAACAAGGTTTGATAAAGAGTTTTGTTAACAGTCACTATTCAATTAAATATTCCATATTGTATCTATAATGGTTTCATTTTAGATTTATGTTAAGAAAACATGTAAGTAAGTCCGGGCAGCATAAATTACATGTGATGTGTGAATGCTGTGTGTAAGAGTTAGATTGGGTTTTATGTAGGTGGATTTATTTCCCTACTACCAATTGCATGAGCAGCATTTTCAAGTCAAGGCAGGATCATTAATTTATGGCTGTGGAATGAATTTGTGTTTTGAATGGTTTTCATACGCCGGTCATTTACATTTTTTTAAAGCAGACCAACAATAAAGAAATGTAATTTTTGCCTTTGTGAAAAAACAAAAAGAAAGAAAACAAATGATCCAAGCAAAAAAAAAAAAACGATTTCATGAGTTTTGCTGGAACTGAGGTATTTGATTGCTAATAGATCCTCTTTAACATCTTGCACCTTCAGTGTGTCTTCCCGGCACGGTATGAGGGAGAAGGGACAGAAAACTGTGTTGACCGCATGTGGGGTCGAACACCTGCTCTTAAAATGGATCAAAGAGTCTTAAATTGGGCCTGCAGCTTGTGGCTAGTGTCAGTCAGTTACTCTTGGCTATTTTTATTTGATACAGATGTGTTTTTATGGCGAGCGCCGCCTCAGATTGCTGCACAAAGAGATGCTAACATGGGGCACCTGAACAAGCACAGCTGAAGGGAAACACTTCCCTTTGCAAGGCAATAAGAAGCCTTCAAACGACGCTCAACAAGCAAACTCCAGATAGAAGCATTGGAGCTGAAAGCTGAAAATGTTGATGTAGTAGTAGATCTTCATAGTCAGCATCTCTGATTTGAATGCAATCCATAACTGATTCCCCATTTATTCACATTATTCTTGAATAGAAAGTCTCCAGAATGTCAGCCATGTTTGGTGTAGTTAGTTGCCTCACAGATGGTATGGGTTTCTATGCTCCAAACACAGAATATATGTTCCTCAACCTCAACTCTGCCCCTCAATGTCTGGTCCTGCATGCTAAAGAAAGCAATGCTTAAGTGATAGGACATCTTATGACATACATGTGTCATGGGGTGCAGGCAAAACAAAAGTGGACAAAGGGTTTTGGTTTTCAAGTTGTATGGACTCTTAAACCCCTAAGGTAAAAAGGGAGAGTGGAAAGAAAGAGAAAAGGGAAAAGGAGAAAGAAAAATAAAGAAATTAGAGAAACAAAAAATGTAAGAAAGAATGAATGAAAGAGAAAGAAAGTGCAAGAAAAAGAATGAGAGAAAAGGTGAAAAAGAAAGAAAATGGAAGAACAAGAAAAGAAAATGCAAGAAAGAAAGAAAGAAAGAAAGAAAGAACAGGTGCTGAAATGCTGTTGCTCTCACTCCAAGTGTGTGTTCAATTGGATCTCTGTTCCCGTGTTTTGAGGAAAGTGCAATGAAACTGCAAAGGTGTTATATTCCAGCGCTGGTGACACTTTGGGAAGGGATTATGTGTCTGTTCTCCCTAGGATACATCAACACTAGTTTAGAAATTCACAACAACTGTATTTGGATCCTCATAAAAAGTCTTGAAAGCAGAGTTAGAGTCATGACCTCTTCTAAGGTGATACAGCTGGATTACAGTTTGAGGGTGTTTTGGTCATACCCATATTGCCTTAACAAATCCTGCTGTGGGCCATTGATGTTTTGTCACATAGATATTTGTTACTTTTTCAATCTTGAGATGTAAATAAAAATGATTAAAGTTGTAAGCACCTTCAGAGAACCTCTACAGTCAGGTCGAAGTCATCAGCATGTGTAAACAGCAATTGTGGTAGTAGGCCAGGCAGAAATTCAAATGTACTGCTTTGGTTTGTTGTGCAAACGTGCTTTGTATTGATCACATGATAGATGGAGCGTTTCAATTATTCAGCAGTACTGACAGGTCAACCTAGAAGCATCTTCAGTTGGAAGGACAGGTTGAAATGAAGAGCATGGAGAACAGAAACCAGGAAAGAATGGGAACTTGAATGAACAACCCCAGCTATGTTGTTGGGTCTTACTTTGGGTTCCCGCAAGGCAGAGCTGGTTACTACTTACACATTCTGTGCACCTTCCTGTTATTGATGTGTGTTCTGGGGGACTATCTATTGTATTCTTAGGATGTCATCACCCAGGAAAACATGGCTAGGAACCCTATTGGGGTAATCATCCTGTTTTTAGTCAGCCAGTGCAACCATCAGATACTTAGCCCCCGGCAATATCCTTGACACGTAATCACTAAAATCTGTTTTTTTTTGTTTTTGCTGGTACAGTTGGGATAACATATAAATGTCATAATCCAGAAAAGCAAAAGTATTAGAAAAATGTGGCAAACATGAATAATATGTTTTGCAAACATTTCAGAGACCAAATTACAGGCAACATCAGGTGATATTAACTACAGGTGTAACAAGTGAGTCAATATAAAAGTGCTATACTTTGTGTGTGTGTGTTTAGGAATCTGGATCTTGTCAGTAAATGGTAGGAAAATGGTTAAATATTCTGTGAACATCTGGAGAGGACTGTGGAACAAGGAGATCCACCACCCAGTTGGCTTGTCATGAAACTAGATGATGTTGGCTTCATGTTGCCAGGAATTGGAAAAAAAAGAATAATAATCTTCTCAATAGAGACAGCAGATTTCACTCCAAGCCCCAGAGAGGGGGTTCTTGTGACTACCTCACTACCAAGACAATCTAAGCGTAATATAATGATTTTTTAATTATGTACATCCCCAACCCCACCCCCAAAACACATACACACATTTGTAATTGAAAATGTTGGAAGAGCTCTTGGACAGCTGTGCTGTTGTAAGATCGGCCTAATAGCTTTCATTCAGAGATCCTTGTAAAGGAGAGCTCTGTAAGAAGCTATGCTTGCTGCCACAAGTATGGTACTGGTGAACCAGTAGGGGGCACTCTTTCCATTGGACCAGTACATTTTATACCAGTGCTGTGGTGAAGGGCTCTCAAATGCAGTTCACATTCACCAAACCCACCCAGCTGTATTAATAAATGAATTATTACAATTATCTTATTCATTGGAGGAATTCAATTATTCTCATGAAGATACAATAATGTTTACAGGCAGGGGCACATTGAATCAAACGAATCTTTCAAGCCACAAACTTTTAAATAGTTATTACATGCCTAATTGATCAAATATCCAGGTTAAGTAACTGAGAGATTACTGACTCATAATTTCCTGTCCACAATGTCCTGAAGTCAACAGTTTAGGGTGAAAAGACTGTATACACAAAATCATCAACATCTAAAAAGCACAGCCTGTAACCTGACTCTAAGACACAACATATGTGAAGGGGAAAAGAAAGAGCATCAAAGCACAACTGAATATCTCAAATTAAGCAACTCAACATTAATGTTAGAAGTAACAAACAGTATCCAAGGGGCTGAATTAAAAGAAGCCCATGCATCACTCAAGACAAGCCCAGAAGAAGCAACTTCAGCTATTCAGGGCTCCTCACTCTGATTGTGGCGGCAAATTCAAATCTCGCCACAATAAAACGGGATCTTTCCTGTTGTCTCGTGTTGGAATGCATTCTGCTTGGAATGAGAAGAGGAGGCAGCAAAACAAAAAATATGTATGTGAGAACAAACGAAAATGTGTGACATAATTGGAAGAGTGACAATGTTAAAATGGCCATGGGCTGGACATATGACAGACCAAGGATGGGACACAAGAAGCCATAGAAAAGAGGAAAGGTGATGCTACTAATCGAAACAAGTGGAAACATCTAGGGGAGGCCTTCATCCAATAGACTGAAAGCAATCGTTGGATGATATCTCTCCCATGTCTCTATTTTGTGACACTTATTGGCAGGAGAAAATTAATATTTTTGAAAATGCAATGCCAGTACACAAATAAAAGGATGAGCAGAAACATGCTTAAGCAAATGGTTTCCCTTCTAATACTCGGTCTGTCTTTGAATGACAGCTCCAGTAACACGACTGCCTGATTTAACCACTGAGTAACGACCCACACACGTAAAGAAACCCATACTTTGGCTAATACTCTGTGGACGTATACAGCAACTTAATTCCCTTGGTCACTGCTTTTATTTATCCTAGACTTGTATTATTTATTATTTTGTAAAGTGTGGCTGCGTCATTTGTTTCTAAAGCGTAACTGATATTTTAAGGGTTTCTTCCAGTCTCCAGTCAAAGGGACAACCCGTCTTTCACTCTCCGCTCCTTGAGACGCACAAGAGGGCAGGTGCAAAGTGTGAGCTCGCAGTGAAGCAGCTTCTATATTTATGCCATGAGATCAGCCTCCTTGAGCTGCTGAGGTTTATTATACTCGTGGAAAATGCTGTAATCCTTCACTTACGATATATTCATGTGCTTAAAAAAATGTGCCCGCTATACCCGATAAATAATTTTTGAAGTGCGGAAACAACTGTACCAGGCCACCCCTCAGGACCCTGAGCCGCCCGGCGGGACAGCGGGGTGGGGGGGCACAAAGCAGGCTGGTCTTGCCCCGCTGGAGGTATTTTTAGAAGCGGAGTCTATTTGGGTCTGAAACCCACCACCCACTTCCACACACCGTCCCCCTCTCTCTCTCTCTCTCTCTCTCTCTCTCTCTCTCTCTCTCTCTCTCTCTCTCTCTCTCTCTCTCTCTCTCTCTCTCTCTCTCTCTCTCTCTCTCTCTCTCTCTCTCTCTCTCTCTCTCTCTCTCTCCCCCATCTGCTAGAGTCGTTCATTCTGGTCAAGATTCTCCAAGAAGAGGAAGATGCGCTTGAAATAGGGGTAGCCGGTATCCCTGCTAACACACGATGTTGCCACAACGTTGTAGCAACGTAATTTACGTCTACCTCTATTTCAAACTCTATTTGGTGATGATGATGATGAATAATTTATTTATAACTATGTTTATATAGGCTGTATTAGTTTTCTTTGGACGAATCCTTCGATTCACAGGCCATTAAATTAATGAATTATTAAATTACTGAATTATTAATTGAATTAATGAATACATTAAAAACACCCATGTATGACCATGGGACTCCAGGCTATAGTATAGTGGTCAAATACTTAGTCTAATGGTAATAAGTCTTGTAATAAGACGTCGTATTCCTGTGTAGGTACCAGATGCTTAATTGTTGTGATTGTATTTTTACACTTTGTGTCATTACAGTATTCAGAGCCGCCCGTCTCGATTTCTAATCTCGTAAAACGACCCGCACTTCTTCTGACGTCACCCCACCCAAACTGTCACGTCAGCCCCCCAACTTTTAAATTTGCCATCCCATAAAAAAACCAAAAAAAAAACAGATGGATGTCATTTAACCTCGTCCGAGACAAGGGGACCAGCTGGGTGGGGAGGAACCCCCCTCCACTTCATTTGCTTGGAAGGAAGAAGACGGACAAAGAAGAGTGTCTGTCCTGATCCTAAGGTGTTAAGGGTTGAACACACTCAAAAACACGCACAGAGCACAGACCAGTGCCATAGTGCACCTTGAACACACACAATGGCGTATAACGGGTATAATTTGTCTGTACTTACACAAACCATGGGTAGGTTTAAAATAATAATAATAATAATAATAATAATAATAATAATAATAATAATAATAATAATGTGTTAAATTAAAGTTAGTCATTTTATGTAGCGCATGTTTCACTGTAAACACAAATCTGTAAATACATTCTGACAACACACTTTTGTGTTCAAATTCACCAAAGCACAACACAATAATGTGTCTTTTTAACACAAGTCTGTACTGGGATAAACACATTATTGTGTTGTAATTTGGTAAATGTTACAACAAAGTGTTGTTGTCTTTGACGAAACACCGAATGTGTTACATTTAACGCAGTCGTTCTGGAGTGGTATTATTTCCTCTGGTTAGGGTGGAAAACTCATTATTTTTGTCCCATTTGGTTGCATGAAGGAAATTATATATATATATAGAGAGAGAGAGAGAGAGCTGCGGAATGCACAACAGCAGGTGTCAAAGCCGCTGCTCTCGTTCCCAGGGTACCCGCTGTAATGATTTAATATATGACAGTGTACGGATATGTTGAAAATACATAACTTTTCGAGAAACAAGCCAACCCACAAACAAATGAATACATGATACATTCATAATACTGCTCCATGTAGATGGCTCCATAAACCGGTGCCAGCTGCTGCAAGTGTCAGCTTTGAAAGGCATACATTGATGAACCCGTCTGAATTAAAATAAGACACACGTTTCCCGAATTGCAAGAGTCCTGATACAAACAGTAATAAACAGCTCTTACAGCTGGTCTAACATGAGATTTGTGTCATTAGACGTGTCGGTGTGAGAGTCCGAGCCCGAGTCAGGCCGGCAGCCCAGTTTACCTTCCTCTGTTGCTTCTCCCAGGCCGGGTCCAGCAGTAGGTCCCTGTCCCAGTCATCCTCCTGAATCATGTAATCCCCTGTGCTGGACATCATGTAGGAGGTGCTGTATTGCACTTGGGTTTCGACTTGTGTCATTTTGACGCCTCCTGTGGGCTCTCCCTTTAGAAAGAATTGGTTACTGGACGGGTATCTAACTTCTCAGTAATCTTTTGTCTTAAACACCGAAACCCTTCCGAGGGCTTTGGGACACCGTAGCTGTCAGTCTAAGGAGAGACAAGACAGACCCCCGACTCCACTCGTAAGCAGTGCCTGTGTGCCGATGCTGCTGCCGCCGCCGCCGCCGATGCTGCTGCTTTCCTGGTCAGAAGTGCCACACGTGACTGGGCCGCAATAAGTATGGGCAGCCCGGGCACTGCAGATCGGGTTGCCCCCGGAAAAGGGCAAAGGGGCGGCTCTGCAAGCGGGGGGCCAGCCAACCCCCAAGGGTGGAGAAATTAAGGAATGGGGAATGAGGGAGGACACGCCCCCCAAAGGGGCAGAATCCCTCACGTGCTCCTTTGCAACAGCTGTGGCCCTTACTGCCCCCCCCCCCCTACCCTCAGCCCCTATTACTGTAAACACAAGGAGGACTAAAACTCCCTAGGATCCCTAGCTCCCCCTCCCACTTACTCACTCCTTCTCCAGCAGGTGTACAGTGTTTACCAATTAAAACATCTTCACACTCACTGCTCTTGAGTACTAGTGCTGATGGAAGGGGCACATGGTACCCACAATGCCCTGATGCATAAAGGGATGAATCCTCTAATTTGGACAAAAGAACCTCAGGACGTCAAAGTCAATAGGCTGGTTAGGTGGAAAGGGTTCTAGATTTACTACTTATTTACTACTTGAATGGCTCCAATTAGCTGTAATAACGGACTTCCCAATGTTATTTTATACTGGGTAGGCTGTTATAACTAGTGCCCATCAAGGTCTGTGCAACCAGCTGAAAAGCTTTTAAGAACCTCAACTAAGAGAGCAGCTATAATTGACCTTCTCCAAATCAAATGGAACAGGACACAAATGCCACCCTGTCTAAAACATTGCGAGGGCGACAGAAATAGGTCTTTGACTGAAAATGCAATCATGCGATCCAAGTGTTGCCAATCGTCCAGTGGGTTTGATGTGTCACCGGGGCTCCTGATGTATCCCCGTCACCCTGCAGAGATGCTTGCCTCAGGATGGGAATATGAGAGCGCACATGACCCCTGGGCCAATCTCCCCAGCAGCATGTGCACCGAGAAGCAGTCCACTGAACGCCATCTACACCAGGGCTCTCCAACTGTGATGGGGCCCCAGTGTCTTCTGGTTGTTATGCCAGCTGGAACTCTCTCACTCTCAAATACTGGATTAACCCTTACTCAAGACACATCTCTTCCGACAGCACTTGTAATATTAGTCCTCTATCCCTGCTAGATAGCACTTCAGCTTATTATGCTCCTCGCGTTCTTGATTGTTTTCCTCCTTGCTCCCTTTCCCGTAGCCCTCGTCTGTAACCATACATCTTGACAGCACTTAGCTTTCACCGTCCAGGATGTAGGAAGTCACTTACTGTACTTGTGTAAATTGTAAATTGGAATTTGTAAAATGTATTAAAATGAATTGCTATGTTTTAGCTATGTTGAATTTGTAATGATTGATGCCTTGTACTTCTCTGTATTTTTGCACTTTGCACTTATGTTGTAAGTCGCCCTGGATAAGGGCATCTGCCAAGAAATAATAATAATAATAATAATAATAATAATAATAATAATCCGGCAATTGTATCCATTAGACAGATTTTATATTGTTTTAAGATCTCCTACATATAATGGGTAACAATCATGGATTCAAGATGCCCCTGCCTGCAACATACTTGACAGCCTGCAGATAAGAGCTAAATTTTATTCAGATACACCAGTTCTTCAGGCCCAAGGGGAGCTGGGTAAGTGGGAACAAAGGGCAGAAGATACCTGTGTCCACACCGAATTGAGTTTGAGGGCCCTGACCCACACAGAATACCTTTTCCTGGCTAAACCTGACCATCTGCATGACAACATAACTCATTCTGAATTCAGCAGACTGGCTTCCTACTTTTTTCCGTTGACCACATGTGAGGGATAGCTGCTGGACTGTTCCTCAGGAGGCTATGTCCAATATTAGGAATAGGACAAAAGACTTCATAAATATCGCTCAACAGTCAACATTGCCGCTAACAGCCGGCGACAAGGTTAGGTCGTGGCCCGGTAAGCAGCATCACACTCATGTGCAGGACTCACACACTGGAGCCATTTGCACTTCCAGGAAAAGACCTGCGGGCCTGCAGCCAACTCAGAGCTGCGTACAATCGGTGAACGCTCAACGACTAAGGACTTTATATGTTACAGGTTTTAATATGAATATATTTTCATAAACAGCTATTGATGAATGACCCAGACACTGAAATACAGCCAATTACTGACGTGATTGATCATCAAATGAAAAGAAAATCAGAAGGGTGCCCAATTTTCTGCATTTCATTTTTAAAATATAGTCGAAATCCCCTCAGTTCAGATCCTGTTTATGTGCACAATACTCATTTAGTTGTGCATGAGGGGGAATTCAGCGTGGTTTAATCTCTTTATGCAAACCAGCCCATGTCCCGTCAGTGTTGTTCTGCACACAGATCAATACCTTCCTTGCAGTAAGGATTTTGCCTTTCTGAAGGACTTCCTACTGGAGATGCAGATTAAAAAAAATACACCCCCCCAACACACACACTTTACTGGGGTATATGCCATATTACACCTTTCATTCCACTTTTAAACTGTTCTGAAACCACTTTTTTCTACTGTGAATTTTAAGAAACTACAGTAACAGGGCCTGCAAGTTTGGCCCTTTTCACACTCTTTCAGACAAAATGTTTGCCCCAGGGAACTGCACTGATAATTCTTTAAATTTATTTTTTTAACCCAAACCTTGTACAGGAATAAACAATATTGTTACCTGGATGTATTTCCTGGACACCCCCAACAATGCTATTGAGTTTGCAGAACACACTTGCGTCCATACACTAGGATAAGGGAAAGGCTGTTGCATATTAGACTAAAGTATTGGAGCACTGAAGGCATTTTAAATTGCTCTTCCCAGTTTCTTCCTGCTTTTGTGCCATATTCTCCAGCCCCATAAATGCAATGACAATGTTTTGTTTTCATCATCTGTTATGGTCTGTGGTGCGATTAAAAAATAGGAGCAATTATTTAAGAAAGTCTGATTCTAGACAACTTTTAATACGTGGAGCACAACAAAAATATCCTGTTTCATTCTTTACCTGGCTCGTAAGTTTTCAAACCACTTTCGTAATTAACCTGATATTATTCCAGCCAGCTGCAGTCTTTTAACCGATACCTCTCTGTCTTTACATATCTGTCTAGCTCTGGAAATGCCATATTAAATCTAGAGCTAGACCACATGAAAACTGACCTACCTGTGAACTGCACAGTACAATCCTGTATCACCTTTTAAGATATATTTAAATATAAATCAAAATACGATAAGAGTACAAGACTGTGATTTATGTTCTGTGGGTCGGTCAAGGTTTTGACTTGGTCTGGCCCTATGTTGGCATTAAAAGGTCATTTAAATTTAACCTGTATTACATCTTTGCACCAAGGTAATACTGTAGTACCATATAAAAAAAAAAAAACACTTGAATAGTTGGGAAAAAATAATGAACTTTCCCCACAATCAAGAACAACACATACTTAGTTTAGAAACAAACTTTATTAAATCAGACTTTTTGACAATGTAAAAAAGTGGACATAGTTAATTAAAGCCAGATGTGCTAAGATTAGTGTAATCACTATTTAAAAAATAATAATACATTAAAAAGACTGAAAATGTCTGAAATATGCTCCATGTTATTTTACTAAAAAACAATAGCAAACTAGACATACAAGATTTTGTCTTGAATTGCACTGTATTATTGCACTTTGTATTGTGCTTATATTTTGTAAGTCGCCCTGGACAAGGGCGTCTGCTAATAAATAAATAATAATAATAATAATAATGTGGTGAAGATTAACTCCGATAAAGATTAACTGAACTGAAGAGGACAATATACGATGTCAGTTTCTTGATTTGAAATGTTATTCAAATTCAGTTAGCTTTTTATACTTAATTATATTTACATTGAAAGCTTAATGAACATCTACATCCTAGTGACCAATAGTAACAATTCCACATCAATGATGCAAGTTCAGACAGCAGACGTCAATACTTACGACTGCCTCTCCACTGATATCCCTGCAGACTTTGTGCACCCCCCTGGAATCACAACTGTTCCTCCCCTAAGATGAATGAACTTGCATTTTAATGAAAGAGATTAATAAGTATAGTTTCACAAAACCGTATTTCATTCAACTGTTGGTGCTGATGAGGTCCCAGAACAGGCATTCAAATCTCATGCGTTGCTGTGGGTCTACCTTTGGTCTAGATTCAACATAGACTTCAACGTTACAGCTAAACCTCACATTACAATCTACCTGTTCTTCTAAAAGACAAATATATATTTAAAAAATATTTTACAGCATCATTAAGTATTGAATTGGGATTTCAGTTTAGTCTAGGCAGAGGAGGAACCAGAAACACTATACAACGGTCCTGCAATTTGAAAAAGCACCTTGGCATACGCAAACCTGGGCTGCCTTATATTTAATATGACATTCACAACAGTATTAGTGGTTCAGATGACAACAGTGTCAATAGTTACAACTACTCTCAGTGGAAATCCAATGAATACCAACTCCAATTTCACAAAAACAACTGCTCTGAGTGTTTGCTCTGTAATCACCGATCAATAATCACTGACACCAACGCTTCACTTCACTTCATTCAACTCTGGGCCACGATCAGTGATTGGCATTGACAGTGTATTGCGTCCGAGGCAGAGATCTAGGCTCCCACAAACCCAGAGTGAGAGAACCGCTTCCAAGCCTGAAGATCATCCCGGCAACTGAACAGTGCCAGGAGGGGGCAGAGGAAGTGGCAGTTGCCTGATATGTCTGCCCATGCAAAGACACTGGGATACTTTTCAACCCAGATGCATCCTGGAACAAACGATTCAACTGGAAGTCTCTGCTGAATGTTTCCATCAGAACAGAGCACCTATAACATGAATGTGCAGTTATGAAAAACTTGTACCCTGTTGTGTTTTGAGTTATGAGTGATAGAAACTGGGGACAGGTTTGTACTTCTTGTGGTGCATGGGAAGGGTGAAGGTGGGATACTAAAACATTTTACTGGTATCATTACTTATCATTCAATGTAGCTTTTTTGCCGATGACCCTGTACATCTGGAATTACCTTTAACCTCCCCTTCGGCCCAGTGTACCAGGTGCCATGTACAAAGAGATGTACTTCTGCAAACAGTTTGCGCACTACTCTGGGATCTAGGTCTCAGGGGGGCTGCAGTGTAGGCTGACGTGACTTGAGCCCAGCGGTGCTGGAGGGCGTCTAGGCCGTGTGTGTGGGGTTTGCTAGTGGTAGCTAGACAAATCAGGGCAGAGAGGAAGTGAATATTGATTAGGGCCAGGTTTCCCCCCATACCGAAGTTTGAGAGGCCTCCCAAGTCTTCTGGGTTTCACTGCCGTCGGGTTAATCAAACCCTCACATTTTGGGGGTGTCAGACCCCTCTTTCAATCTTTTCCATTGGCCTTGAGCTGCCATTGATTTTATGTGCTCGGTTTAGGCTTATTTTAGATGGTCACATCACAATTTCATAACTTCTACAAGGTGGATGACTCAAGAGACTGTGCCCGTCCCCAAACACGCTGGAGTCTGGGGAGAAGTGTTAAATTCTGTCAGTTTATTGTTGAATTTGACCAAGCAAAGGAGTCGAGCGCTGGGCTGGAACAAATGCTAGACGAACCAGCGCAGACCTCCAGCACCAGTGTCTGACACCCCTGCTTGGATTCTTCCGCATCATCAAAACCAGGACTTATCATAAACAGTTGAGACCCACACAGAAAGTGCAAATCTTATTAAAGGTGTGTTTGACAGTGTCCTGAGGCCCCTTATGATCATTGTCATTAATCAAATAGCCTTTAAAAAGGGGTGTGACAAGTTCAGAAAACAGTTCAATTAGTGGCTCGGTAAGTCTAAAACAATTACAAAAACAAGACACAGAGGTCCCCCACTCCCAAACCCCTCCCGCCCCTAAGGTCAAGCACTGGGAATCTGTGGACTAGGATGAGGCAGGAAGTTAAGGGGCACGGACTCAGGACAGCTCTGGCAAGGACGGGGCCATGCACGCCTTACTTACCTGCCACTGCCCACGTGGGACTCTCCTCACGTCGGCCAGGGCCCCGCCCCGGCCCCCAGTGGACCGCAGCTTCCAGAGGGGGGGGCACTCTGCGCCCGTGCCTTTTCTACCTACAGCCGTGCTTTGTCTCAGCAGCTGTTCAGAGCACATGTGGAATACTTCAGTGGTGTGTGTAGGCAGAGGAATTGGGTCAACATCACACAAGCACAAATGCAAACACACACACACAATAGAATCCTGGCCAGTGCAACACCGAGTTGTTGTTTATCTCAGTCTGCCCCCACTACTGATACAAACAGTTAAAGGTCCAGTGGATCTCTTAAAAATGCCCCTTCGTTCTCCAATTGGACTGTAAAAGCTCAGTCTTCGCACTGAACAGAATTAAGGGGGAGGGGTTGAGGGCTAGACAAATGCACGTGGACTGAGACTAGTGGCGATCTGTAAATCACCGCTACTGTTCATCCAGATGAGATTACAAAAGAGTCTCTCACCACAGCAGAAAGTGGGCCAGACAGTAGCTCGGTGTTGCGAGGCCGAATCAGAACAGAGTCAACGATCCGGGCGGCGCCGACGGACATTGCAGTGTACGACGGCGGGCGTTGGGTAGAGGGGGGGTTGGGGCGGGGCGTCGGCGTTTCCGGCGGTTTCTCTTCTTCCTGGGCCAAAACACTGGCACTGTTTCCACCACAGCACCACTGGGAACAACCACCCCTAAAGGTTAGGAACTTTCATCCACTTGTTTTTATTTAATCATCTTCTACAACTTTTTATTTTATTTTATATAAAAGCTTACACCTTTTCAACACAGTCCAAAAAACAGAAACAATAAAACCTAAAGAAAACAAAATTCATACAAGACATAAAGGTCCAGCTTTGGCAACAATTGAAGAATGAAGTGTAAGGACCTCCGAGTGGCTGTAGCCAGTTTGGACACCAGGATGCCACATTTCAGACCGGCACCCAGAGCAGCCTGATGGGTGGGGCGGGAGTGGGGGTAGCAAGGACCAAGACAAATCAAGGTAGGCAGTAGCTTAGAGAAGCCAAGACGCCTCATGAGGGAGGCATATATTACCGAGATTAAATTAAAGCTCAAAAACATTAAAGTAATTGTTGTAACTGTAGGGAGCTAAATTTGAAAAGTTTTTTTTATTTTTTTCCTGACCCAAGACTTTAACTGATGTCTACAGTGTTGACAGGATTTTGAGGTCACATTTCATAAGAAAGACCGCCACTCTCATCTGATTGCGTAGAGATTCGTTTCTCCACCAGCACTCCAGGCCACAAGCCGATTTAACTCGGGAGGCCTCCCACCCATGTGCTAAGCAGAGCCAGTGTGGCTTTGCCCCCGATATGGGGGCAGAGATCAGACTTGAGGAGCTGCTGCCCATAAGACAGGCCGAAGCTCTCGCCCTGGAGCTTTCATGGGGGGCAGCTGGAGTTACTGAGATACAGCCACGAGGGGATCTGGCCAGGTCTCCGGCAGGTAGATGTGCTGCGAGGTCACCAAGACACCTCGAAGGAAGAGCAAAGGCCGGCATCCCTATCTTGATCAAAGTGACCCACACCGGAGAACAATCTCTTGAGTCCTTGCCAGTTATTTAATATGGATTCATGGAATTGTGTACGTGTGCATGTGTATATATAAAAATGAAGAATGCCTCAACAGTACTCAGGTAACAGCAAGTTTCTCAGGGGCACTTTGTTGTTACTCTACCTAGCCCAGGTGAATTTCCAGTTGTCATCTTCAATGAAAGCTGCTCAATCCTCCTCTCTGCTGGAGACTGAGTAAGCAGCTTGCACTGAACAAACTGCATTTTCAGTTTTGCTCATACGGTCGTTGGCTTCTCCCCAGCTGAATCTTCCTGCACATAATATGTGCACACCTATCTCGGTAACCTATGAGTGCGTCCAAATCAGGTTCTTCGCTCCCAGAATCCTTTGAGCTGGGTTTCCTCTACTGAATCTTCCAGCAAGGCAGCTCAGAAGGACTTGAGTGTGCTCTTGAGAACCTGCTGTGATGGAAAGGAGATACTAGGGCGGGGGTGCAGAGCGAAGGCCAAGGCGAAGTCACTGCAACTCCCCTGCCCATGAGCAGCAACCTTTTAATTTCATCTAATGGTGCCATATTCGATGGCATGCGACACTCTGGTGTGGTCTGTGCCTATGTTGAAACGCCCTCGCGCCACATAACTATTCCAGCACAAAAATAAATGTTTAACCTAAAAATACTACATAAAATATTACTGCTTATGTTGCCTTGTTTCTTTGATGAAGGTAAATGTGGCAAAAGCACCTTTCTGAACCTGGGTGAGCCAAGGTGAGGAGTGTCCGGGGGAGGGGTAGAGGGAGAGGGCAGGCGGAGGGGGGGTGTGGCGGTGGGGGCACAGGCGTCGGGGTGCGTTCCTTTACCTTTCTCGGAGGCTTCAGAGTTGCCTGATGCTAATTTTCCTCCCCTGCTGTTGCACGAGCAGTGCTGAGACGCCTTTTTCAGGACCTACGTCAGTCGGAATAGTTAGTCAGCATCGAGAACAAGCATCTTGGCAGACTTGACACCAGAGATCGGCTCGCTAGGGGACACTGGTCAGGGTGAGAAAGGACATAACTGGACAGTGCAGGCGGTGTGGGTGGTCAGTTAAAGAGTATGAAGCTGAACCAGCCATTAAGAGTCTTGGGAGGGGGGGGTGGGGGGGGGGATTAGATGGAGCAGAGACCCCCCCGCCCCCCCCCCCCACAGCTGATTGGGCAAGTCCTTCCAATTGCAAGAGTCATGAGTCTAGGAATCTTTAATCCATTCAAGGATCTAGTTTCTATCTACTCTTTAAAAAAAATACCATTCTCCCGCTTGTAGAATCGAGAAATGGCTGGAAGATATAAATGTATAAATAATAATAAACAAAAATACAAAATCCAAGCCCTATATATAATACTGATCAGAACATTCTTTATTTTCGAGTACATTAAAAAATATATATTGGCAAAAAACAAAAACAAAGGATCATAACAAAAAATAAACAGAACCTCAAAAAAGAAAAAAAGTCTATCTGTCTTTAAACATGTGCACAATATCCTCACTTCCCTGCCCATAATAATAATAATATATAGTGAATAGACCAATTCAACAATGGTTGGGTAAGGTCAAAAATGAAAATAAAAAGGAAAGGAAAACATACACAATATCTACAAGAATGACTCCTTGGACAATTCACTAATGGACTACGTCTAGAGGGCAAGAGTGCATTAGATCGATGTCTCGGAGGCGATGGTGGATTGAAGATGTATAAAAAGCAAAGATGTGCTGTTGTGTATCAATGTCAGAACTGCCCAACATGGCGATGACAGCATAATAGCATTTGAAGAAGAAAGATGAACAAAAGCTAATGCATGGAGAGAGAGGTAGAAAGAGGGTGCGAGTGTGTGCGTGTGTGTGTGTGTGCAAATTAAAACGAGCACCTGGGCTGAAGTCCGCAGGCCGGTTTGTCAGGATGCGGTGCGACACTGTAGAACACTGAGAGAAACCTCCGTTCCCCTGCCTTGCTCAGCACGCAAGGGGTTAAGGTGCTGCAGCACCTCACAGAATTTGGGGTATGGGCCAAATCCTGATCTGAAACCCCCGACCCTTTTGGTATGTCATCAAGTTCAATGACTATCACTAACTCAGACTCGAAATAACACGGAACATTGAGACAGATTTCTTCTTGTTTGAGAAGTTGCAAAAAGAAAAGGTTTAGCTTGCTTTCGTTATTTATTTTTATTTTTTATCCTATCCTGTGCTTGGGTGCCTTTTACAAAGCGCATTTACATTTGTAATAAAAAAAACAACAACTTAAAAATATAGATAAGTCAACATCGCTATTCACACTTGCGAGACATGGTACGAGACACGGGCAAAAAGTCGTTAGCGAATTATGGTCTGTACTCTAGAAGAGGGGTAAAAGTCACGAATGCCAAAACAAAACCTGCATGATGCTGCCATTTGGGTAGTAAGAAAGAGACTGAGCATTTTCAGCCCCACTGCTACAGCCAGTGTGGTTTGGACAACATTTTACCAAAGTATTGTCTGGCTGCACCAAATCTCCAAGTCTAATGTCTCCTGATGCACTACACCCGTGACTACACCCCAGATGGAGAAGGCGTTGGGGGGGGAACAAATTTCTGTCAGCGTTCCGGGGGTGGCGGTGTGTTGGATGTTGTGGGAGAGCTCAATGCATTCGCAGTCGTCGTGAGAGTTGGAGCTGGGGGCTTTATGTACTCTTGGATTTGGGTCTTTAGAAGCACCTTTACCCCCTCATTCAAAACACACACAGACACACACAAACATACCAAGACTGTCCAACCCTGGTCCCAACCACACCACAGCCTGGTACAGAGAACTGTGACTTGTAACCACACAGCTGGTGAGGAACACGGTCTATCGCCTTCAAAGTCCACATGAAGGTATTCACCTCCAAACCAAACCAAGAAAACTTCTCAATACCATGTGTAGATTGGACAAAACGATGAAGCTCAAATACTGTGGACTAGGCTAAATCAAAGTAAAAAAAAAAAACTGCACTCACACTATGTTCAGAGCAAGCCCACTTTCAAAAGTTGAAATTAAAGCACAACACATGATGAACCTGCCCCACCGCACCCCAGGGTAAACCGAACCTGATGTAAGGAATCCTAGGAGGAAGGCTGTGCCGAAAGTTTGTGTTTGCATTTGTATGGTTGCATAACCCCCGCCTCCCCCATCTTAAATTAATTTTAAATTCAACCTGATGTAAGAAAAAAAAAAATAGGAGTAAGGCTGAGACCAAGGTTTGTGTGATTGCATAAACCCTAACCCACCCCATTTTAAATTAATTGGAAACTGAACCCGATGTAAGAAATCCTAGGAGTAAGGCTACTGAAGGCTTGTGTGCAGTTGTAACCCCCCCCCCCCCCCCACCAATATTAAACTAATTGTAACAACTCAAGGTCAATACAAGGGAGAAGCTCCCATCTGCAATCCTGAAGGTACTTGAATACCCAAGAGGTTCTAAGAAACTAACCACTATATGTTTCCTCTTCCAACAAAAGCAAACAGCAGCTCGATTGTTTTAAACCAGGGCTGGACTGCCAGGGTGTGTTTGGCTGGGGGAGGCCCAGAGGCAACCAAGGTTGGAAACTGGTCAACTCCAGAGCAGGCAGACAGACAGACAGACAAACAGACAGCCACATCCCAACTCCCCTATCCCCCTCCTCAAACACACCGGCGGCCAGACACACGTACACACAGTCCCTCCAGGAGGCGGACGGCGGTTATCGGAAGGGGGGCTCCGGCGTGTGCTGGGGGGGGAGGTCGGGGCGGCGGAGGAGGGGCTCCTTGCGCGGCGGCGGCTGCGGCGGCTCATACGCTCTGGGTGCGGCCAGCTGCTGGGCCTCCAGGGGACTGGAGGAGGGGGCCGGGACGGCGGGGACGGCGGGGACTGCAGCTGGCGATGGGTACGGGTACGGGTACTGGTACTGAGGTGGGTACTGGTACTGGGACTGGTATTGGGACTGGTACTGCTGGTAATACTCTGCGTAGTACCTGGATGCAGGAAAGAGGAGAACACAGACACGGACATGAGTCAGTTGCAGCAATACTGGAATACACAAGCACACAAATGTGATCTGATGCACTCCATACTGCTTGTTTGTTTTCTCTCATTATTATTATTGCTATAATTATTTTTATCGTCGTAATTATTACTAATATTTTCTAGCAGACCTGGGGGGTGGACTTTTATCCTTTCCTATCAGGATTTTGAATCTCTGAATCAACCTCCTAATCACCTTCGAATGAATCCTGACAAGATTGTAAAAAAAAAAAAAAAAAAAAAAAAAAAAAAAAAAACACAATTTGTAATTGGTTTCAGCTTCCCCCCCGGGGTTTTATACATTGTTAATTGCAATATTATCCCTGGAATCACACCACACCATGTGAAAGCAGCATTCACATATTAGCCTACGTGAAGCAGCTCGCGTGCCTTTCCAAGGTTACGGTGACCATTCACTATCTGTGTGTCCTGAGGCTTCTACTTGACACAGAGTTTATGAAATGGTCTGCCCGCGCTCTGTAAACACATGGGCTGGTCCGTCTCTTCAGGTTTTACAGGGGCTCCACATGGAGACCACATAGTTTGAAACAGACTATGAATATGCATGCAGATAGGAGATTTCAATCCGTCCGGGAAGAAACATAAAAGTTGATGACAGTAGATAGCTGTATATCAAGAATTCAAGTGATTTACAGCAAAGAGCAACTTTGTTTACTAATTGCAAGGTCTCTAAACTATAAAAGGTATTTATGCAGCATACATCTACTCCCTTTTTCATTTTAAACAAGTCCTTCACAGAAGAACGCTAAGCATTATAGCGCAAATTACTGGGCCTTGCAGTTATTTACTTTGTTCTTTTTAAATGTGCAACAGGTGGCCTTTTATTTTCTTTTAAGAAATTCTACTCTGTGAACTGAAAAGTTGCTGAAACAAAAAGTAAAAAACAAAAAAGTTAAAACAAAGCTAAAAAAGGTATTCGTAAATGAGCCACAGGCAGCACAGGAGACGGGCGAGAACGCCTTCAAAGTGTCCGTGATGCAGATGGGTGGAGAGAAAAAGAAGGAGATCACAGACTACAAGGCAGGCCAGCTGGGCTGTATCTGGGGAGTCACTGGTGCTGCCTGTGTGCTCACATTTAAAATAAAACACATTCACCAACATGGCAGGCAATATCAATAAATGTGTGAAATCCTCTACCTGGCGAAGGGGTCTTCCTCCGTGGCCACGGCGTCCTCGGGCCGGCTGGTCGGAGTGGGCAGGAGGGCTCTGCGCTTGGGCCGCTGGTAGAGGTAGGGTTTGGGCAGCGGGTCGGGAAGGAGTGGGCCTGAGCGGCGCACAGGGCTGCGGTCTCGGTCCCCTGACTTGGAGGAGGCAGAGCCCGCCTGCTGCTCGGCCAGGACCTGCTGCCCCTGCGCAAAGTAGTGTGCCCGCGCCGCCTCGAAGATAGCCTGGGCTGTGGGGTCGGAGCCCGCCACCGCTCCGTACACCGACACACCCCCTCCGGCGCTGTACAGGGCTGGCGCCACGCTGTAGGCTGGGGTCACTGCGGCGGAGGCTGCAGGTGTCTCCCCCGCAGGGTTGCTCATGTACGGTCCCACACCCGGCGGGTACACCTGGCCGCTGTAGGCGGCGGCGGCGGCAGCAGCGGCTGCCACAGCTGCTGCGGCTGCCGTGTTGTTGGCCACCTGGCTGTAGGCGGGGTTGGCGACTGGGCTGTACACCTGGCTGGCTCCTGTGGTCAAGGCCTGGCTGGTTGGTGTGCTGTAAAGCTGGTTGGCCACCGTGCCGTACACCTGGCTGGCGAGGGCCCCGTACACGGCTGGGCTCACTGGGTTGCCGTCCGAGCCGATGGCCGCCGACAGGCCGCTGAGCGCCGCATAGGTGGGGTCGAAGACGGGGGTGTTGTAGACCGAGTTGTGCACACTTTGCTGCACCTGCAGGGGGAGTCCTGCAGCGGCGGCTGCTGCAGCGGCCACTACAGCCGCCTGGCTTTGGTACTGCTCCAGCGAGGGCTTGGTCAGGGGGCACTCGCCCGCGTAGTGGCCCTGCTTGCCACAGCTCACGCAGGGGATCTTGCCTGTAGGTCCCTGCTTGCTGGGCTGCACCTTGGACAGCTCCACAGACAGCGGGCGTCCCTTGAAGGAGGTGCCATGCAGAGCCTCGATTGCCTGCAGCGCGTCTTCCTTGTTCTCCATGTGGACGAAGGCGTAACCTGCGGGGAAAGGACAAGGAGAGCCTGGTTGTGACTGTCTGCTCTTGCTGGCATGTGTAGAAAAATAAAAATTGTGATTTGTCAGTCAGTTTCTCTATGAGCCACCCAAACAAGACGGTGCTTTTATAGTGCGTCACCTGACCACGCAGGTAAAAACCTTAAAGGTATGAATGTAAACAGGAAGGGGGGGAAAAAAAATCCTTAAAAGATCAGGAAGTTGAAGAACATACAATACAAATCATAAACATTTGGGAGCTCAGGATCGCTCTTACGTTGTGGTACTCTGCTGTTTGCGGATGGTGCTAGCTGTCTTCCCATTGCGCTAGTTTGGTTGCAACCTATAAAGTAATTGAAATAAATTGACAGAATTGAGGCAGAATCTGAAAGGCGCACTGTTTATTTCACCCAGCACAGGCCTGACAAAACCCTGCCAAGGAGGGTGTGAAGGTGAAGACAGGCTATTCATTCAGAAATAAACAGGACAAAATCAAACAGGTATAAAGTATAACAAAATGTAGATGATAAAAATAATAATGGTAAAATAAACAGACAAAGTGTTATGACAATGATGGTGATGTTTTCTTGATCTGGCCTGACTTGGACAGACCAAAACTTTGACTGACCTGCGAATTGCAGAGTACAAATCCGGACCATATAAAGCCACTTTGTACTATTTATAAATCATAATGGCAACAGGGTATAACTTCGTAACATCCGAATCGCGGGTGTGTCAAAGTTTTGAATTGGTCTAGGCCTTTGACAGTTTAATGAAAGGCATTACACAGTGCACCATGTCCTGTGTGTGTGTGTTTAAAAAATAAATAAAAAAATACCAGTTTACTTTTTGTTGATTTAGGCCTGCCTACAGCATTTACATTAAGGCTTTGGAGTCATTCTTAAAAAGTGCATGTGGCATTTGCTTTTCATGTTTGAATCTATGAAAACATTATACAAATATTTAGGGATTATACACACAACAGTTATACAAGGTGCAGTGAACATTTCTGTTTAACAGCAGGCCTTGTCTCCTTCAGCTACAAAGATGGCATTGTGCTCAAATAGCTCATTAAACAGATCCCTGTGTTTGTCTATCACCAGGTATAGCTTGTCGAGCAGCTGTGATCATTAACCGATGTATAGTAAAACAATTTTTTTTTTTTTTTAAACACAACTTTGCTGTTTGCTGTCCTGTATTGCCACTATTCCAGTCATCGCTTTCAGTGCAACCTGGTGTAAATTCTGCTACAAAGGAAAAAACAGTGGATACGCCTGAGAAAAAGACTGGCCAGTCCAGAAGCAAGTCTGCAAAAGCAACCCAAAATCAGAGTTTAGAGGCCACTGCTGGTATGAGATCATTTAGAACTGGGAACCCGAAATGAAGTGGAAAATTAAAAAAATTAAGTGAATTTACTAAAGGAAAATAAAAAATGATCTACCAAGTTTCGTTTGTTTCATACATTGTTTGTCCATTCACAAAATAACGACCAATAATCTGGAAAGAGGACAGGGCTGGGTTGTGCACTTTAAGGGCGGCTGGGTTTCAGCCCCTCATCCGCTGCTTCTCTTGGTCTCTCTCTTTCAAAATCGCTCACTTGGCCTCTTCTCCTCCTGAGTGGATTGATTTCTCTTTTAGTCCTACATCCTCAGATCTGTTCCCAATCTAAGTCTTCTTTGTCCACCTACCGGAAACAAACCCACCTGTAAATCAACCTTGTCGACTGTCCCGTAGGGACCATCTGAAGGTTAAGCTCCATCAAACCCCTTTCTGAGAAAGCACAGAGCCGATGTCCTATCTCCTGGTGGGGATGCCAGGAACCTTTTTTCCCCCGAAAGCAGCTAACCCTGGAGTCCTGACTAAACTCACACCCCATAAAATCCCCCTACAGTTTAACTTTAGTTTAAAGCAGTTTAAAGTTTAACGTCCGCCAAGAAATTAAAATATTATTATTATTAACTGACTCAATACCTCCTCTCTTTCCCCCTTATCTACAGTGTGCAGAGCTACCGGCACCCAACTGGCTGTGGAGCATCAGCCAAGGAGGGATACACTGCCACGGCAGCTGAAGAGAATCCCCTTCTAATTGTAAAATGCTTTAATTCATCCTTCGGGCTGAAAGGCGCTGTAACAAGAGAAAGGTTATCCTCGTTATGACCTGTATATAACTGAATCCCCCTCACCTTTGACCTTGTCACACTCCAGTACCTTGCCGAAGGTCTGGAAGAGCTCCTGCAGGTCCTCGGCCGTGCACATGCCGCTCAGGTTGCCCACGAAGACCTTGGTGGAGTGCAGTGGCCGGCCCCTGGACTCCTCCACCACCAGGTTCCTGCCACGGAACTCGCGGCCATTCAGCTCCTCGATGGCCCGGGCTGCCGCTGCCTCGCCGGCCAGGTGCACAAAGGCAAACTGCCGCAGGACGCTGCAGCTCACCACGGTGCCATATGGCTCGAAGATGGCAGACAGCTCCTCCTGGGAGGTCTCCAGCGCCAGGTTCCCCACGAAAATCTTCACCGTGTTGCTCTTGTCCATGTCTGGAGAAAGGGGGGAGGTTCACCTGGGGTTTGAATAAAGCCGTTTATAGATAAACAGTATGTCAATAGGCGACACGCGTTAAGTTGTTGCGGGGGGCTAGCGCAGATCTAAGTTGGACGTCTGGTAGATCAGCACTCTTTACAATCAATGCCAAACAAACACTTAATTAAGCCAACTCTCAATTATTAACTCCGTAAATGCCCTGATAACATGGAAGACTGGATAAAATGCTTGTTATTGATTAATACTGGTGGTCTCCAGCACATACAGTGGGGGAAAAAAGTATTTGATCCCCTGCTGATTTTGTACGTTTGTCCACTGACAAAGAAATGATCAGTCTGTAATTTTAATAGTAGGTGTATTTTAACAGTGAGAGACAGAATAACAACAAAAAAATCCAGAAAAACGCATTTCAAAAAAAGTTATAAATTGATTTGCATGTTAATGAGGGAAATAAGTATTTGATCCCCTATCAATCAGCAAGATTTCTGGCTCCCAGGTGTCTTTTATACAGGTAACGAGCTGAGATTAGGAGCACTCTCTTAAAGGGAGTGCTCCTAATCTCAGCACGTTACCTGTATAAAAGACACCTGTCCACAGAAGCAATCAATCAGATTCCAAACTCTCCACCATGGCCAAGACCAAAGAGCTGTCCAAGGATGTCAGTGACAAGATTGTAGACCTACACAAGGCTGGATTGGGCTACAAGAGCATCGCCAAGCAGCTTGGTGAGAAGGTGACAACAGTTGGTGCGATTATTCGCAAATGGAAGAAACACAAAATAACTGTCAGTCTCCCTCGGTCTGGGGCTCCATGCAAGATCTCAACTCATGGAGTTTCAATGATCATGAGAATGGTGAGGAATCAGCCCAGAACTACACGAGAGGATCTTGTTAATGATCTCAAGGCAGCTGGGACCATAGTCACCAAGAAAACAATTGGTAACACACTACGCCATGAAGGACTGAAATCCTGCAGTGCCCGCAAGGTCCCCCTGCTCAAGAAAGCACATGTACAGGCCCGTCTGAAGTTTGCCAATGAACATCTGAATGATTCAGAGGAGAACTGGGTGAAAGTGTTGTGGTCAGATGAGACCAAAATCGAGCTCTTTGGCATCAACTCAACTCGCCGTGTTTGGAGGAGGAGGAATGACCCCAAGAACACCATCCCCACTGACAAACATGGAGGTGGAAACATTATGCTTTGAGGGTGTTTTTCCACTAAGGTTACAGGACAACTGCACCGCATCAAAGGCACGATGGACGGGGCCATGTACCGTCAAATCTTGGGTGAGAACCTCCTTCCCTCAGCCAGGGCATTGAAAATGGGTCGTGGATGGGTATTCCAGCATGACAATGACCCAAAACACACAGCCAGGGCAACAAAGGAGTGTCTCAAGAAGAAGCACATTAAGGTCCTGGAGTGGCCTAGCCAGTCTCCAGACCTTAATCCCATAGAAAATCTGTGGAGGGAGCTGAAGGTTCGAGTTGCCAAACGTCAGCCTCGAAACCTTAATGACTTGGAGAGGATCTGCAAAGAGGAGTGGGACAAAATCCCTCCTGAGATGTGTGCAAACCTGGTGGCCAACTACAAGAAACGTCTGACCTCTGTGATTGCCAACAAGGGTTTTGCCACCAAGTACTAAGTCGAAGGGGTCAAATACTTATTTCCCTCATTAACATGCAAATCAATTTATAACTTTTTTGAAATGTGTTTTTCTGGATTTTTTTGTTGTTATTCTGTCTCTCACTGTTAAAATACACCTACCATTAAAATGATAGACTGATCATTTCTTTGTCAGTGGGCAAACATACAAAATCAGCAGGGGATCAAATACTTTTTTCCCCTCACTGTACGCGTTCAGACTGACCAGGTGCCAGGATGATTTATATCCAATTATTCATAAGTCTCCACTGTGAAACAACGGATACACTTCTGCTCTTAATGCTTCTCGATTAAATTTTTAAAGCATTGTCCTCATTGGGTGTGCATTCCCATTAGAAACTCAATTGCCCTCAATACCACATCAATATGAACAATAGTTCTGACAAGAGTGTCTGCAGATAATAAAACACACCCAAACAACTGAGATAACTTACTGAGCTCGCAAATGGGCTCTGTAGAATTGTTTATAGTGTGCATATATATCTGATCACACCCCCCACAACACCTCTGGAGCTGTGTAATGAAAGTGTAGGCTACATGAACTTCACATAATTCAATTCCACTTTAATTTGATAGCACTCGTTTGCAAATGGATTACAGCGCAGCACAGAGTCAAAGTTAAGTATCAACAAAACAAATCACTATAATAATTAATTTCAATTAGAAACATTTATGACTTATGTTCGGGAATATAAAGAAGGGTGCACAGGTTAGGATAATTAAATTTGATGGAAACATGGGCCACAGAACTGGAACAAACATGTTTAAAATACAGCAATAATGAGGATGTAGTAATCTTGTGATCAATGTATGTACATAGTTCAGTATATTATTTTTTGTATTAAAGTTACCACCAATGTTGGTACAAACATTCTTTTCAGTAAACATTCAAAACGAGTTTCTGCGTCTAAAACCCCAATCCATTCAATACTCCAGTATGCGTTAAAATCATCATTTCGCAGTTGATTTCCGTGCAGTTTGTTCTAGTGGCGTCGTACACCTTGCGTAATGCTAACACACACAACACCCAGCGATTGTGAATTTGACGATTATTAAAACACCGGGTGAAAATGTCAATACAGATCCCCAAAAAGCACCGATCGCAAAGCTCGCATCGCCTTAACAACGTCAACAGCCCAGCCACAACCAAACGGGCTCGTCGAGAGACACAGACCTCACATCCTGCTGCGGCCCAACACAACTGCTCTCGCATCAGCCGAAGTTTGTGCACCGAGAGCCGGATACAAAGTGTCGTTCATCTGCGGACGGCGAGTGATGACGCACGCTGCTATAGACAGCACCCACACGCAGAGCCCGGCGACAGTGCGTGTGCTACTGTGTGTGGGGACTTTAAATCGGGCCTTGTGATACTACACAAAGCATAAATACAGTAAATGTCATAAATGTCAGACCCGCATTTATATACGTGTATATTCACCCGGCCCGCGCGCCCACCGGAAGTGAGCCGCACTGCGCACGTGGACGGGACCGCTCTCAGAGAAGCGCGTTCAATCATCGCTTTAAAAATAAACACTTATTCTCCAGAGAAAGAGCTTCTTTCCCGCTGTCCGGTGTTAGTTTAACTGGGTTTCGCGATAAACTGGGGGAGGGAAACTAACTCACCGAGGTCGAGTTCATTGTATGGGTGAAAGTCAGGAACTTTTTATTTTATTGTTACGGACACTACATTGATCGTATTGACGCGTGTCAGCCGACTCGAAAACACTGCTACCGGAGACCGAGGTCACACGGGAGGGAAACACGGACGCGTAGATGGTTACTGTCTTTGTCTGCCTCGCTGGGCGGCTTGATCGACTCTGCCCGCGACTGAATGAAACATCACGGTCGGGCTGAGCAGAAGCGGGAGTTTCCCCGACGCGGCTAAACCGCCAGCCGTAAAAAAATAGATACACGGTGAATACACACGGCTACTTTTTGGTAACTGACATGACACACGCGTGTTTACGGTACGCGGGTTTACATTTCCGCGTCAAATATCGCCAGCGACTGTTTTGTTTCTGTACATGATCGCAAAAAGTGAGGAACGTGAACACTACCATCTTACCTTCAGGCTGTGCCGTATTTCAAAATGGCCGCGCCCGCTTCCGTTCCTTTGAATGACAGGAGGCCTCGGCCAATGGGCGACCAGGCTGGGCGGAGCGAGAGCGAATCGCAGACGCGGGTTCCTCTTCTCGCGGGGTCGTGACCTGCTAGACCCGCCCACCTCCCCTCGCGAGATCCGGTCTTCCAGCAGTAATGGGCCTTGTGCAGTCGCTAGAAGTAATCTAATTGCGAGCTATTCCTGCTGCTCTTACGTCCACTTTCTCCCCACACGTATACTGTTTTACGTGTTGGTATCGCATTTTACTGTGTACTAGGTTCATTTTTTGAAGGCTATCAACTAAAAATGCATCTAGCTGTTTCCCCCCCCACAATGAGATCACCCAGTGCAATACACAGCAGCACTATATGTAACGTTAACGTGCTTGTTGATGAAATTGCCAAGCTCATACATATGTTGACAAGATTTTTAAAGCCAAAAATGTCAAATATTTATAGATGTTTTTGACATTTTAAAATCTGCATTATGATAAATTAATTATTTGGAGTGTGTCACGACGAAACGAAGAGGCAAATAAAAGTGTTTCTTTAAGACTTCCAGGAACAAATGATAATACCTTTATAGGATGATGATATAAGGTCACCCTACATCAAAGATAGAAGGGATTAAGGTTTCTGACACAAAAATATTAATAAAAGAGCCCATCACCATAGCAATTCATTGTATTTATTACTATATAAATTCACAGCACAAAAGTACAATACATTAGCTTTATACACTGAAGACAAGTGCTTACTTCTTTGGGATATTCCTGTGAGATTTGGATTTTTGGAGATCAGGTAATATATGTGGTTCTTTTTTATGCACATTTCTATCACAACTTAAATCATTAAGTAAATATGCATAAGATATTTCAATTATTCTTTCAAACATTGAACATACTACAGACATATCTCACACCTACACAGATAAGCGTCCCAGTCCCGTAAATCTCTAATCAATAACAAAAATAATTGCACAGATCTGATTTTTATGATTACCCAAAAATATAATTGATTTAGTTAAAATGATTTCTTCACAGTCATAAATAACTCCAAAATAACTTTCAAAAATGTCCTCAGTAGCAACTCTCAGAGATTTAAAGCTTTGTTAATTTTGTGATGTGCAGTTGGGCCAAATTCATCATTTGTAGCACAAGATGACGCTTACAATTATTTTCCATAATGATCTTATTCATTGAAACGCTACACATTTAATTTGTCAATGACTAAACCCAGTGCAGCTGAATTGGAGACGAAGGAGGAATGACTTATTCTACACGGGGATCATTTGGATCTGAAATGCTCCTCAAACACTTTGAATGTTGAGTTCATCACCACTCATCCAGGCAAGACCTGATTGTCATTCCACCCATTCAACCCTATCAAACTCACCACTGCTGACATCGTAAGCAAGCAGATTTTATATGATCTGCCTTTGTATGATCTGCCTGTCATATTGAAATGGCCTTAGCTTTCAGTGGGGGTTCAGTGACTACGCAAGACATAAACATAACTCTCAACTATCAGTCAAATCGTTTTTGATTTGTGCTGCATCCATAACCAGAATGAGGAGGTGGTCTGCAAACGAGGACAGGAACCGATCCGATAACCCAGCCCACTGCTGTCCCTCCCTGACTTGATGATAGGATGGTCAACCGAGACCACTGACCCCTAACACAGAGGCGGAGTTGATTCACAGATTAGCCGCGGGCTGATTGGTCACCCTGCGCCCGGGTCCGGCCAGGGGGCGGTCCCGCTCCTCCCACAGGGTGACCCCGTCGCAGGCGCAGATCTGCTTGGGGTTCTGGAAGAGACTGGCAGAGCGAGCGATGATCCCACAGGCCAGCCTGCATTCGGAGAGACACGCAGTCAGTCAGGTAAACACCCTCACACACACATACACATATATATTGAGTGAGAGAGTAAGAGAGAGAGAGAGCTGGTCCTGTGATGCTTTCTACTGATGTATCTCAGTAATGTCACAGGAGGCTGTCGTTATGGAGAGGGATGCACATCCTTCAAAACTCAGACCTGCAGCAGGGCTCTCCAACTCAGTTCCTGGAAGCCCACCATGTCCTCTGGTTTGCCTTCCAACTGGAGCTCTCAACCTAGCCCTCAAGACAGGTCACAAAGCGGGCTCTCACCTCTGCCCTGAGTTCCCTGTCCGTTTTGAGAGAGGATGTCCCCCCAGACCCAGGTCGTCCTCCCCGGAGTCCACCACCAGCGAACGTCCAATCACGTCCCACACCTGAGAGAGCGGCCACAGAGGAGAGAGGAAATACACAAGACTCGTATCAACACACAAAATCGCACCCTGCTCTGACCAGCTTAATTTCCGCACTGTATTGCAGAGGCCTGTCAAATTACCATCAGCCTGCTGCCTTGGTTGCCTGTATCAGGCCCAGCTTGATTGCTAAGGCCAAGGTACCAGAATCTGCTGTGTCCAGACAGCTTAGAAATGTGGCAGAGGAACTGAACGACAAGATGGACATGGCTTTCCATCAAAGTGCGGGTTGCTTTGCCTGAGACGATTGAGGGGGTTTTCAAAACGTGAACTCACAAGGCTGCACCATGTGACTAAGGTAAGCAATAGAAGACTCTGCCTGCACTACCGAGAGGATTCGTAGGATGGCGCCTGAAGAGACAGAGAGTGGTACAGCCCTGCTCTGTGACCTGTGTGTGGGCTGCAGCTGGGAATTAGCCAGATTACAGGAGAAGGGCAAGTAAGAAAGTAGCATGTGAAGCAGGCTCTGTGCGCGAGGAGAGGGCTAGTACCTTGACCTGAGGATCGTCCAGTCTGAAGGAGGCTCTACCATCAGAACCTGCTGTAATATTCCCCAGGTCTCCCACGTGCTGTAATACACAAACACACATACTGCAATACATGTGCACACACTATTGTATTACTGCAACTTCTCCTATGCTTCTTGTGTCTGGTAATAAATAAATAATAATAATGCACAGTGATACACAGGAGAGAAAAGACACACACACAGTGCATTCAAAGGGGTTGGGAAGTACACTGTCCAGCTGGCAGCAGTGAGAGGAGTGCTGTGCTGTACCCGCTCTGTGTCCTGGGGGCCTCCATGCTCCTTCCCGTGAGGGTTGAAGTGCTCTCCGCAGCTGGGGGAGAAGACGCAGGGCGTCAGGGCAGTGATTTTCTGAGGCCTGGAGGGCCAGTGGAGGCCAGAGGCCGATCCTAACGACACTTCACAGGTAGTGTCTTGCCACACATCGGAGTGGAGTTAAGCTCTTGGTCTTAGTGTCTGAATGGACGTGCCTATGAGTGCGTGTGTATGTATGTGGGGGGTGGGGTGTGCATGCATGTGATTGTGTCTGAGTGTGTATGTATGTGTGTGTGCATATCTGCGTGCAGGCAAGCGTGTGTGTGAGGCTGTGTTTGAGTGCACATGCTTGCTTGTGAGTTTTTCTACCTGTTTGTGTGTGTGTGTGTGTGTGTGTGTGTGTGAGTGCTCATGCATGTGTGTGAATGAGTCTGTGTGTGTCTGAGCAAGTCTGTGTACCTGAGACAGTCTTGGGTCAGGTCTCCCAGCTCATGGATGTGCAGCCCGTGGGTTCCTGGCTGCAGCCCGTCAATTGTCCCATCAATCAGGCAGCGGTGCTCGGAGACCTGCAGGAAGCGCACCACCCCCTGCACTGGCCCTGCTCCCGCCAGCATCGCCACCGCAACACCCAGGTCTGCAGCACAAAACAATGTGATGACTGCACTGGGCAAATCTGTGTGACACCAGTGTAGATATTGGACACAGACAGGCTAAGAAAGACACTGCCTAGTTGCTCAACGGTTAGGTAGGGTGAGCTGGGGGTGGCGGGGACTCCAGACAGCACCTCTGCAACCAGGAACAGCACTGCAAAAACTTGGATCAAACGGTTTATAAATTGTTGGCCAAATCCAGTAAAAGCAACTATTGACAACTGCCCAAAAGCGCAGTGCAGGGAGCCCCACTTTAACCCCTGTACCTAATTACGATCCTCCCAAAATCTCTGAAATAACTCAAAAGTGGACCTTGCTCGGAAACGCCCATGCCCTTGAGCACCGCCCGCCGCCCCGTGCTCTCTATCAGGTCCTGCACCTCCCGCGAAGTCAGCGCCGCCTCCACCAGCACGGCCCCCTGCTGCAGGTCGATATCCACTGACCGCACGCCTGCAAGAGACGAGAGTGAGATCTCTGTTTTGATCCAGGGAGGGGGCAGCAGGTATCGCACTAAAGCCAAAATTAAAGTGTGTTTGGGAAAGGAATTACACCAGCCGAGGAAGCATCAGGAGAGCAGCTTCAGAACTGGCTTTCAATCTCTACTGTTTTACCCCCCCAAAAAACACACACGCTTATTACTTATTTTAGTGTTATTCCTAAACCCAATATTAAATTGTGTTTGTTTCTGTTTGGCGCCGCCTCTTGGCCGAGCACGACGTCCACCCCACCTGGCACCCCGTCCAGCACGGATCTGATCTTCTGGACGCAGCTGTCACAGCTCATCTGCACCGCGAACTCGAGCTGTCAGGGACGAAGGGAGAGAGAGAATGAGAGAGAGAGGAGGGGGTGGCAAGACTGCGCTAACAGGACTCGGCAGCTGCGGCCACGACTAAGTTTAGACACACGGGTATTGCCCTCAACTTGAAGTCTTAAAACCACCCCATAAAAAAAGCGCCTGACAAAATAACACCAAATAATAACAACCATAAATATGGACTCTGAATGAACACACTAGCAGTGCTCAATCAGTTACAAAAGTGCAGTTTAATTGCTCTTTTTGTGTTCTTTCTTTCTCTTCATAACTTTACCACTAAAGTATAAAAAGCTGTCTGCCACGTGCCTTACTTTCTGCTGTGGTGTGTTGCCACTTCCCAGTTATAATGAATAAATAAATACATAAAGACAAGAGATGAATGTATTTGAGAGTGTTGCTCTAGCTTGACATGTTTCAATGTTGAGGATGTAATCGTTGATTTCCCAAGCAAGCAGACACCTGATAAAGAGCAGACTCCGCAATTCTTCATAAAATGCCTGAGTGAAATAAATATATTAGGGTAATACTACTGATAATACAGTTATATGTTACACAATTTCGAAGGTACCCAAAAAACTTGTGACTGTGACCTATACACACACAGCCATCAATCACCAGCAGCACAATAAACTGCACGATTGGTACTTTTTCACTTCTTTTACTTTGGTGTCTGTGTTCTCCTTTTATGTTCTCTACAGTGTAATGAATTGCACTGAAATTAAAATAATAATAATAATGTAGTTTTGTAGAACAGACCATTGATACAACGATGATTGCTTTCTATCATAATGACACTGAGACTAAGATCACTTTAGCCTCCCTGTAATAATAATATTAAATGAGTTCAACGATCTGTTCGCTTAACGTTTATATAGTAAAAACAACGCCTGTAGCTTAAGACACAGACATCTGTGGTGTCACAATTGGTAATACTACATTACTGACTCACTGTGTATTCATATTTACACCACGCTAAACCCTTTTTATATATAGTTTTAGAGACCTTGCTACAGCTCTCCGCTTTCTTCGCCATGTTTGCGTACCACTCTGCCTTCCCCCGACACACGTCCGGCGCAGGTGAGGGCGCAGCGCAGCAGGCAGCCATGATGGTGAGGTCAGAGGCTGCTGTAGTCACCGCACGCCATCTTGTGGCCCTGACGTTGCATTACATCGATTAATGCTGGAATTTAATCAAACACCACTTTTCACCACTCAACCACTTTTTAAGCATTCAAACGTAAAGGTTGTCCATTGCGTATGATTTGATATTTAGGCACAAGTTGGGTTATAATGGTTAAATTAGTGAGGATGAATAATAATTATTTGTAATTATAAAAAGTACAGGAGGGGAAATAATTTCACTAACACAGGTCAAACTGTATAGTATGATTTTTGGTATTGATGATTTTACCCTTTTAATGTTGTGTTATGTAAAATACTGTGTGTTACTAAATGTTAGACCACTTGCATAAAGACAGCTGCTTAATTATTATTACATTTCTTAGTAGATGCTCATTGTCATGTATTCATCCCACACTTCACCAGATGCACCTCCAGAGTTCACAGTCTCGTGAATTTTCCTCCTGGTTTTCAGCAATGCTTTGCCTTGTTAATTCTAGTTAATGATTCATTATCACATACACCTGTTCTCCATAGCCCATGCCCTTTAGAATGAACTTACCAAAAAATATATAATAATAATAATAATAATAATAATAATAATAATAATAATAATAATAATAATAATAATAATAATAATAATTCAGCCTAGTAAAAGGAAAAGCAGAAAAAAAACTGTTGTAGGAATTCCAAATAAAAATAATAAAACACAACTGAAACCAGATTGTTAGGGATATCTGTGCTTTAATATTTCATTAAAAAGTGTTTATAAAAATAAGTTTCCGACAAGGGTTTTTCACACACAACTACACAAAGCAATGTTTTCTTTGTTTAAAATCTTAAACTGGAAGGTGAGGATTCTTTGTGTTCCTGGAAAAGGTGAATGGGTTCATCACAAATAGGTCAAAAAGGGGAGGGGCTTGAAGGATCAGGGGTTGCCAGGGAGATGGTACTGGTCCTCTCCAAAGGTCCGTAATGATTGGCAGAAGGTTGTCTTGTGGGCGGGGACAAGGTCCTGGCCTAGGGTTGGAGGGTAGAGGAAGCGACCTGGGGAGACAGCGTCGACTCTGAGAGACAGAGACAGAGAGGTGGTGAAAGGGTGGTGGGAGATTAGGGAGAACAGATGGGGAAAGTAAAACCAGAATGGAAGAGAAGAAAAGGACACATTGTTGAAGTCCAACATATTGATTTTTATTAACTCCCCTTCTTGTATCATTTTCCAACCAGTTTTGGCTCCGACTGTTATGGTGTGAGAAAGATTTACAAAACATAAGACCCCTGAGCAAATGGTGTCACTAATGTTTTTCGATGGTTGCACCATTACATTGTCTGCATGTTTAATAATAAAGTTTAGGAGGAGGAGAACCAACCCCTCATCATGCTTCACTCTGCTCCAAGCACATCCAATGAGATACACCCTTACATACACACACTATCATGAAATACCACTTGGATAGTTCCTTTCCCCTAGGTCAGTAGCTCACTTCCATAGCACTACAACCTGCTCTGACATCTTCCTCCTATTGGCCAGGCCCTCGTTCCCTCAGCCAAGTGGGTTAAGGCCAAAATAACTCCATTACTTCAATCACTACTTCTTCCACCTGCTTCTAAAGGGGGTTGTCTGAACTAGTGAATGGTTTTACTGAAAACAACCAGCTATAAGATTTAGGCTGCAGAGGCCTTTACCTGTAGAGCCTCTCAGGAGCCCAGTGATTCACACTCTTAAGGTCGTACAGAGCTCTTTGGATGCTTGTTGTAGATCCTGAGGTGAGGGTCAACTACAGCCAATGTGGTCCTTACCATGATGCGATGCTTTTGTGTCAGGATCTCAAGGCAAACACTTATTTGGGTTTTTAGTATTTTTTTGGTTATAACCCGTAAGCAACAGGCCGTGTGACCCTACCGAAGCAATCATGAATAACCTTGAGTGAACACTACATAGACTGTCACTTTGCCTGGAAAGAGGTGGAGGAGAGTGCCAAAGGAATTTAAGAATGCCTTGACACAGAATATATCTGTATGTGGTTGGGTTGTTGCTGTAGCTCGGGGTCACACATAGCATTTGGAGTTGAGTCTCCATTCTTCTGCTGAGTCTAAAGATTGAAGCCAAGGGTTGGATGTATCCTGCCCCTTCTATAGGACTGTATGGTTTCCCAGCCAATTTGTAGTAGGTTGTTTTAACTATCCTATAACCATTCTAACTCTATTAGCTATAACTATGCTTTGCCTTGTCTACAGAAGCAAGGACGCTACTGCTGTTCTGTCTTTAGACTGGCCCATGCCTCCTATTCTCACCTCATACACCCACATGTATTTCTCATATTCTTCCCCTTGGGTTTATTATTCAAACCATATACTCTGCTCTAATATAGCTTTGTTTCAATCCTTGACTAGTATGCCAGCTAAGTTTCTGAGATCAACTTATATGTCATGTAAGGAGGGAGTACATGTGCTGGCAGGGAGTGATGCTCTAATTGCTTCCCATGTTGGGTTTGTGTTGTGCAACTAAAGGGAATTGTGTTTTTTTGAAGCACGTGCAAGTCAATTCAGAGCCTGCAGAAAGGAAAATACCTGCAAACCAGAGAGGGATTTGGTATGTTTTATTTGTTATCTTCACCAGCTATTTCAGAAGAGTTTGCCAGACCACCCCCACAGCTGGAGGCTACACAAACGATTGCCGGAGGAGGCTGGGCGTGTACCTTATCTCGTTGTAACACTCTTCTTCCTCCTTTCCACTCCTCCACTTCCTCTCTCGCCCGGAGCGATGGAGCCACAGGACCAGGGCCAGAAGAGCCAGCAGGACGAGGGCCATGGAGAGAGTGAGCAGCACTCCCTGCAGGATCCCGGGGGCTCGGTGGGGGGCTGAGATGGGCAGAGAGAAGAGCAATCAGTCCACACGGAGATGCCTCTTTGCGCTAAAGACCTTTGGTGGGCAACCTTCCAAACATTGTGTTGTCCCTGCTTATAAAAAAATCTATGGCATAGAAAGAGTATACAAAAGAGTGACTATTGTACAGAGAGAACATCTTTCTTACAACACTGTTGACTGTGGTAGGTTAAACTTAACTAGCCACATTACCATTGCTGGTGATTTGCCTTTAATTTTGTGCTGTGTGGCTTTGTGTTTAAGTTGCATAATAGGAGAAGGAGAAGGAGAAGGAGAATCAAGTACAAAATCAAAAAAGAACAGCAGAAAATGCAGCGTAAACGTTATATATAACCCGTGATGGAATATTAGGCCTGTTGAAATGTACTGAATCTTATTTGTGGGGTCATGGTTAATGCACATATCCAATTTCAATCTTGCAGCCCACTGAGATGAGGGAGGGACACTCATTATCATATGTTGCCCACCACTGATCAAGCAGAAAGATAAAAATCAAGCCATTGGAAAGCTCAGATAAACAGATTAATATTTGAAAAGAGGCAATGTGTGTGTCTGATTGCGTACCCAGGTAACATTTCTTTCTGGCAGCATTGTGCAAGGCTGTAGTTTGGAAAAGTTTGGGTTTGGAAAAATCAGAGGTCAGAAACTGTTGTGGAAACACACAGGGTCGATAATATTCTCTGATAGTTTCACAGATATGTGGTCTGGACATATCTGGCCTTTTAATACTGTGACAGGGTGAGCTCCTCCCCCTGCTGCGTGGACTTCTTCTGGGAGTCTTAATTGATTGATACATACACTCACCTAAAGGATTATTAGGAACACCATACTAATACTGTGTTTGACCCCCTTTCGCCTGCAGAACTGCCTTAATTCTTCGTGGCATTGATTCAACAAGGTGCTGAAAGCATTCTTTAGAAATGTTGGCCCATATTGATAGGATAGCATCTTGTAGTTGATGGAGATTTGTGGGATGCACATCCAGGGCACGAAGCTCCCGTTCCACCACATCCCAAAGATGCTCTATTGGGTTGAGATCTGGTGACTGTTGGGGCCAGTTTAGTACAGTGAACTCATTGTCATGTTCAAGAAACCAATTTGAAATGATTCGACCTTTGTGACATGGTGCATTATCCTGCTGGAAGTAGCCATCAGAGGATGGGTACATGGTGGTCATAAAGGGATGGACATGGTCAGAAACAATGCTCAGGTAGGCCGTGGCATTTAAACGATGCCCAATTGGCACTAAGGGGCCTAAAGTGTGCCAAGAAAACATCCCCCACACCATTACACCACCACCACCAGCCTGCACAGTGGTAACAAGGCATGATGGATCCATGTTCTCATTCTGTTTATGCCAAATTCTGACTCTGAATGTCTCAACAGAAATCGAGACTCATCAGACCAGGCAACATTTTTCCAGTCTTCAACTGTCCAATTTTGGTGAGCTTGTGCAAATTGTAGCCTCTTTTTCCTATTTGTAGTGGACATGAGTGGTACCCGGTGGGGTCTTCTGCTGTTGTAGCCCATCCGCCTCAAGGTTGTACGTGTTGTGGCTTCACAAATGCTTTGCTGCATACCTCGGTTGTAACGAGTGGTTATTTCAGTCAAAGTTGCTCTTCTATCAGCTTGAATCAGTTGGCCCATTCTCCTCTGACCTCTAGCATCAACAAGGCATTTTCGCCCACAGGACTGCCGCATACTGGATGTTTTTCCCTTTTCACACCATTCTTTGTAAACCCTAGAAATGGTTGTGCGTGAAAATCCCAGTAACTGAGCAGATTGTGAAATACTCAGACCGGCCCGTCTGGCACCAACAACCATGCCACGCTCAAAATTGTTTAAATCACCTTTCTTTCCCATTCAGACATTCAGTTTGGAGTTCAGGAGATTGTCTTGACCAGGACCACACCCCTAAATGCATTGAAGCAACTGCCATGTGATTAGTTGGTTAGATAATTGCATTAATGAGAAATTGAACAGGTGTTCCTAATAATCCTTTAGGTGAGTGTATATGGTTAGTCAATCAGTCAATTATCCCCCTGGGCCGTCACCACACCCAATTTAAGGAGCCTCTCTTCAGACAAGAGAAGGGTCTGAGAGAAAGTGAGGGAGAACTGAGAACTACTGACTTGGGGCGCATTTACGTTTAATTGTTTCAAGCCCATGTGATGGTGTTTTTTTTTGTCTGTTTATTTAATTAAATGTTTTGTCCAGCATGTGGTAACTCCTTCTACAATTCGTCACAGGAAGATGATGGGGCGGTGTCAGTCACTCACCACTGTGCACCGCCAGGTTAACCAGGCAGCTCTGAGTTCCCAGCGGGTTTGAGACTGAGCAGCGGTACAGCCCTGAGTTCTGTGCAGAGATGTTGAGGATTCGTACAGTTCCTTTCAGATCACCTGTGACAACGAAGAAGGGGGGGAGGGAAAAGGTGCAAATAGCAACATATATCTATATATATATATATATCTATATATATATATATATATATATATATATATATATATATATATATATATATATATATATATATATATATATATATATATAGTCCAACTCTTTTCCCATACATTTAACATTCACTATTCTAAATATATACCTTTTTAAATATGATCTGGCACTAGTGTCCTGACTATACACTACTGTAAGGGTACTGAGTGTGAAAAAATGAAATGTACATAGTCAATATCCTACTGCCAATTCAGCAGTATACACTCACCTAAAGGATTATTAGGAACACCATACTAATACTGTGTTTGACCCCCTTTCACCTTCAGAACTGCCTTAATTCTACGTGGCATTGATATCAGCTTGAATCAGTCGGCCCATTCTCCTCTGACCTCTAGCATCAACAAGGCATTTTCGCCCACAGGACTGCCGCATACTGGATGTTTTTCCCTTTTCACACCATTCTTTGTAAACCCTAGAAATGGTTGTGCGTGAAAATCCCAGTAACTGAGCAGATTGTGAAATACTCAGACCGGCCCGTCTGGCACCAACAACCATGCCACGCTCAAAATTGCTTAAATCACCTTTCTTTCCCATTCAGACATTCAGTTTGGAGTTCAGGAGATTGTCTTGACCAGGACCACACCCCTAAATGCATTGAAGCAACTGCCATGTGATTGGTTGGTTAGATAATTGCATTAATGAGAAATTGAACAGGTGTTCCTAATAATCCTTTAGGTGAGTGTATATATACTTGAAATTCAGCACGAGTAAACTTCTAATTCTCTAATTCTAATTCTAATTCTAATTCTAATTCTAATTCTAATTCTAATTCTAATTCTAATTCTAATTCTAATTCTAATTCTCATTCTCATTCTCTAAGTCTCTAATTCTAATTCTAATTCTTCTAAAGTGCATGTGTGAAGGCAGGCCAGGATTGTCCAGGAGGCACCTGATGGTGAGTTTGCATTTGTCCAGACTGCTCCCTGGCACTGTGAGAGAAAGTCTGGTGCACCTGAGATGGCAGCTCTTGTTGGTACTTTCCAAGTGGTCTGGTTCCCACCCAGCCAACACATTGGGCTCGGGCAGGACGTATAGTGAGGCTGTATTTTATTTTTGACAAACTTGACGTGAGAGAAATGTTGCACAAATGGACTGCCCTGAGCTGTCGAGCTGTTCATGCTCTCTGTGCATTGCATGTTGTCAATGTTGTCAACAAAGTTGTTGGGAAGCACATCATTGGTCCCTATCTATTGAACAAAGCACATCAAGCGCAGTTGTATAATTGTTCATGCATATATACAGTATACTTTGTTTCTTTAATTTCTAATTGTACTTAAACTCTTTATTCTGTGTGTTCTGAGTCTGTCATCTGTCACATATTGTTTCTTTGCAACATAGTTATTGATGTCAATTTATAAGGTTGTTTAGGTAACTTTTGACACCATCCCTTGGATTCTACAAACTTACATTGTCCCAGCATCACTTCATTCTGTGTTTACCACCGTGGTAATTGCTGAGCTGGGCAGGAGCTCTTACCTTCCATGTTAGTGGGCAGAGCGAGCTGATCCGGCTCCAGTTTGTCCCAGCGCAGCTCCGGGATGGGGACGCCCTCCTCCACATAGCAGGACAGGGTCATACTGCCGCCTTCGTCTGAATGGCCGTCTGACCGGCAGAGGGGAGGAGACGGTGGGGCTGCAGAGGAAGAGGAATTAGCAGAGGGGCAGAGCAAGCGTCCCATGACTTTTCATTTGGTGGAATTCAAAAAGAGAGCGTTGTGAAATGAGTATTCATATATTAAAATAACCTGTCAACATATTAAGAGAATGATAAAAATGCTTCAATTCTTCTGCATTGATCTTGCATATTTTATTGGTCATTACATTGTTTTGCTTTGTACAGGTACATGTGTGTAAATTGTATATGCAATCAAATGTGTTGGCTGTGTACTTCATATTGTGGTGTCCTGCAGTACATTAATACCACTATAGCCAGGGTGTGGAAAATTGTGGGAACCCCAGTACTATATAATCCATACAGGTGAAGCCACAGAGAGTTACCTAGGATGGTGAGGCAGAGCTCCCCAATCCCTGGGGAGCCTGGTTCGGGGGGGTTGCTGACGACACAGCGGTACGTTCCTGCGTCTGACAGCTGTGTGCTGTTGAGAATGATGTCAGCGCTCCAGGGCACGGCCACGAAAGCCACCCGGCCAATCAGGGCAGGGTTCTCAATCACCTGACCATGATCGTACACTATCACCTACGAGACAGGCAACTGACAAGGTCATGTCACAACAAAGTGTTCTTGGGCACTTGCAGATGTGAGAGACTGGAGTCCTGCGTGTTAGAATACATTCTTTATAAATCATTATTTTAATGCTTTCTTACATTCCAACTCCATAATCGAAACTCAGTATGCTTACAGTATCTTAGGTCAATGACGTTTGTACAGGGTAAGGCTTAGAGCATATCTAGCAGGTCATACATTTAATATTGTCTTGGTCAGTAGTGTAACTAACCTGCTACTGTCCGGTACTCCATAATGGTAAGACATCTGTTGCCGGTATGGTGTAGAAGTAAGAGACTATATGAAGAATTAAGAATGTGTAGCTATGTTGCATATTTTACAGGTATACATATCAAAGATATAATATATTATCAAATTATTGAAATCATTATTAGCATCAGTAAGTATACATTTTCAGTGACAATTATAAATATGCATGTCCCAACTGGCTAGAATCGCAACTGAAGGTGAAATTGAAGGCGGATTAATCGATACATTGAATATGGCTTTTAGCAAGGGGCAATGAAAATGGAGGTGCAATACAACACTTCCTAAAAATGTTCAAGTGAGTGTAAAGCAGGAGACAAATGTGCAGCTAACTGAACTAAACATAAAAATGAAAGATGAGCCACAGATAAACCAAGAAGCCACAGAAGGGCCAATTGGACAACCTGAGGAGGCACCTCTGGTCCTGTTACAAAAAAAATCCTCCAAAAACAAAGCATAAATACAGGGTGATATTTGATTGCTGAAAAACATTTTAGTGGTGCCCATCAGAAAATGTTTAGGTAAATCTAAAAGACAGACAAACATCTGAATAGTGCACATTACAGAACATGTATTGCGCTTTAACATACACTGAAATAGATTTAGTAATACATACAAATGTAAATAGTGCACTGTGCACATTGAAATAACAGCAATAACTAATAAACAGTTAAGGTAAAAACAACACCCACACCATAAATACTCATTACTGAAAATACTATATGACACATTAAAACACAAATTAATTACCTCAAACCCTGAGGTTGTTACAGTACAATACTATCAAAAATAATTAGCTGACAACTGTCAAACTACTGTAGTAGTAAACTACTTGCTAATCAATATCATCATTTGGATGGCAACTGGCAGTAGGCTAGCTATCAAAGTGATTTGTCCCTCCACCACAAAACCAGTCACATCACCTAAACTTTCAAAAATTAGATTATTACTTCATCTGATTGAGCTGGATTATTACTTTATAAATAATTTGTTAAAATATGTTAATTCCTCACAAAGGTATGACATTTAGTGCCACTACTTGGAATATACAAAATAGATGTTAAAGTTCCGGTGATATTGTCTTCATAAAATCCTCAGCAATATACACTTATATCCATCATATTTACATGAAAGTTAGGATGCATATCCCTGACATGTATGGCAAGCCAAATTATCATTTAGAGATATCTCTAAATCATTTCAAGATATCTTTAAATCATTTATAGATATCTGCAAATAATTTAGAGATATCTTAATAAGGTGCTTTTTAAAGATATCTCTAAATGATTTGCAGATATCTTTACATCATTTAAAGATATCTCTAAATCATTTAGAGATATTTCTAAATGTTAATTTGGCAAACCAAATCTGCCAAACTGTCATTAACATTAACATATATTTTACTTAAAATTACACTTAAATCATTTAGAGATATCTGCAAATCATTTAGAGATACCTGCAAATCATTTCAAGATATCTGCAAATCATTTAGAGATATCTTCAATTCCCTTCCTGTGGGTTAATGACAATTCGTCGTCCCCATCATTATATATTCTCCACATTTGTAACCATGAGTGCATGAGTGCATTCACTTATTGTAGACCCATAGAACACACATATTTGTATATATAGTATTATTATTATTATTATTATTATTATTATTTCTTGGCAGACGCCCTTATATATATATACACTCACCTAAAGGATTATTAGGAACACCATACTAATACTGTGTTTGACCCCCTTTCGCCTTCAGAACTGCCTTAATTCTACGTGGCATTGATTCAACAAGGTGCTGAAAGCATTCTTTAGAAATGTTGGCCCATATTGATAGGATAGCATCTTGCAGTTGATGGAGATTTGTGGGATGCACCTCCAGGGCACGAAGCTCCCGTTCCACCACATCCCAAAGATGCTCTATTGGGTTGAGATCTGGTGACTGTGGGGGCCAGTTTAGTACAGTGAACTCATTGTCATGTTCAAGAAACCAATTTGAAATGATTCGACCTTTGTGACATGGTGCATTATCCTGCTGGAAGTAGCCATCAGAGGATGGGTACATGGTGGTCATAAAGGGATGGACATGGTCAGAAACAATGCTCAGGTAGGCCGTGGCATTTAAACGATGCCCAATTGGCACTAAGGGGCCTAAAGTGTGCCAAGAAAACATCCCCCACACCATTACACCACCACCACCAGCCTGCACAGTGGTAACAAGGCATGATGGATCCATGTTCTCATTCTGTTTACGCCAAATTCTGACTCTACCGTCTGAATGTCTCAACAGAAATCGAGACTCATCAGACCAGGCAACATTTTTCCAGTCTTCAACTGTCCAATTTTGGTGAGCTTGTGCAAATTGTAGCCTCTTTTTCCTATTTGTAGTGGAGATGAGTGGTACCCGGTGGGGTCTTCTGCTGTTGTAGCCCATCCGCCTCAAGGTTGTACGTGTTGTGGCTTCACAAATGCTTTGCTGCATACCTCGGTTGTAACGAGTGGTTATTTCAGTCAAAGTTGCTCTTCTATCAGCTTGAATCAGTCGGCCCATTCTCCTCTGACCTCTAGCATCAACAAGGCATTTTCGCCCACAGGACTGCCGCATACTGGATGTTTTTCCCTTTTCACACCATTCTTTGTAAACCCTAGAAATGGTTGTGCGTGAAAATCCCAGTAACTGAGCAGATTGTGAAATACTCAGACCGGCCCGTCTGGCACCAACAACCATGCCACGCTCAAAATTGCTTAAATCACCTTTCTTTCCCATTCAGACATTCAGTTTGGAGTTCAGGAGATTGTCTTGACCAGGACCACACCCCTAAATGCATTGAAGCAACTGCCATGTGATTGGTTGGTTAGATAATTGCATTAATGAGAAATTGAACAGGTGTTCCTAATAATCCTTTAGGTGAGTGTATATATATATATACACACACACACACACACCTATTTTGTATTATGTATTATAATTAATGTTTTTACTCGATTCATTTATTTGAAACAATAACCTCAATAACTACGGTATATACAATTAGGCACGACAGCTGCACGGCACTTAAAATAGGTTGAATGCAAAAACTGTAAATCAGGTGGCGTAGTAGTTAGGAAATAGCACTGTAAACCGAGTGATCTGGGTTCAATTCTAGATTGCTGTGTATAATTATCTTACGTGTACATTATTATTATTAAAATATATAATTTCCTGCAATTAAACGGTATCAGAGTAAAAATAACAATTGGAAGATGATTAATAAGGATTAAATTATCCTAATTAGAATTGCGTTTCAATAACACGGTTGAGGGAACATGAACTAGTAGCTCATTAATATCCAGTTAGAGTGGATCATTATTCGAATTCAGCCAAACTTAATATAAGAAATCAATAATAATAATAATAATAATAATAATAATAATAATAATAATAATAATAATAAGAAGAAGAAGAAGAAGAAGAAGAAGAAGAAGGCACTGAATATGCACAGCATTTAACGCTTAAATGAAAGAATAACATAATAATAATGTAACTAAACAGGAATTGAACCCTAGTCATTCAATCCGCAGTGCTATTTCCTAACCACCGCACCACACCTTTTGCAGAAAACCTCTTTTAAGTAGCATGCAGCTGTCGTGACTAATTGTATAAAACGTAGTTATTGTTTCAAATAAATGTATCGAGTAAAAACATTAATTATAATACATAATATAAAATAGGTGTGTGTGTGTATTTATATATATATATATATATATATATATATATATATATATATATATATATATATATATATATTGGAAGTCGCCCTGGATAAGGGCGTCTGCTAAGAAATAATAATAATAATAATAATAATAATAATAATAATAATAATAATAATAATAATAATAATAATAATAATAATAATAATAATAATACTATATATACACATATGTGTGTTCTGTGGGTCTACAATAAGTGAATGCACTCATGCACTCATGGTTACAAATGTGGAGAATATATAATGATGGGGACGACGAATTGTCATTAACCCACAGGAAGTGATTTGCAGATATCTCTAAATGAACAGGAAGTCATTTGAAGATATCTCTAAATGATCTGCAGATATATTTAAATGATTTAGAGATATCTTTAAATCATGTAGAGATATCTCTAAATCATTTAAAGATATCTGCAAATAATTTAGAGATATCTTGAAATGATTTGCAGATATCTCTAAATGATTTGCAGATATCTTTAAATGATTTAGAGATATCTCTAAATATTTGAAGATATATTTAAATTAATTACAGATATCTCTAAATGATAATTTGGCTTGCCATAGACATGGGTGTTTTGACCTCACTCGAGACACTGGCTTGAGTCACAGATGAAATCCCCCTCTCTCTCCCTCTCGGGTTTACATGGTCTTAATTTATTAGACTAGAGACGAGCTGTTGTCTTGTGCCTTGTGCCTTTCACATCACTGATTGAACTACAAAGCCTTGAAGTGTTTTATCAAGTTAGGATTACAACATGATGTACAGAACTGAACAGTGTACAACAGACCCTCAACAATATAGAGAGCATAACGATAATAGGAAACAAAAGCGTTATGCATTGTAATTAACCATGAATCAGCAACTAACTGAAACCCACAATAAACAGACCAGTTATCTTGCTCTTTTAAAAGGTGACCATTCCAGGATATATTATTTCAGGCAGTAGCATTTTCACATAAACTGCTTGCTGTGGAAACGGGTGTGTTTCCGACTTTTTTGTGTTGTTGCAAAAATGTAATGCACCAATGATCACACTGCAGCAGCATTGAGAACTAGTCAGCAGCTCATTCATTCTGTCATTGCTCCTTAACATTTGGTTGGCTAGTTATCTGTTTAGATTGTATGTTTTGTTGATTTCAAAGCAAACTACTGATTCCAATTGAAAATTAGTTTGATAGCTTGTTGCATGCATTGAGATCACACACAGGCATCACTCAACACAACAGGTGAGGTGACATAATGAATAACATCTGATACAGGCCTCTGCCTTGCGCCTTCTTGTCCTTGTCCTCTTTTCTACACCTGACGGGTACTCATTTAAAAAATGCCATATCTCTGTCCACCTCAGCGCTGTCGCATCAACAGCACAGCTGTAACCTGTGCCTGGCGTGCCCCTCCCGCATTAGTTCAAGTTTTCGTGCCACATCAGTCACTCCACTCGCAGCCGGCATATTATGCGTAGGGCAAAAGCGCTTGGTTGTTGTTGTTTTTTTTTTCTGTGTAAAAAAAAATATTATTTATGTCAAATTTTAGGGGCCCTTTGATATTCTGAGGCCTTATGCGACTGCCTACTCCTACTCTGCCTGTACGTTGGGCCAGCCCTGCATAAATATGATCAGTAGATAGAGCTGGGTAGACATTACATGCCAAGTACAGTGTACAGGAATGATGCACTTCCTGTTTCAGAATGAGGTTTCGAATGCATACAAGCTTCTGCACGTACCTGTGAGGGAGTACCGGGGTCAGACAGAGGGGTCACTGTCCAGATGATGTTGAGCCGGGAGAGAGTTGCCATGGTAAAGAAAGAGCAAGGCAACACCACAGAGTCTCCATGGACCACCTCCACTGCTGTCTCTCGAACTGTGACCTTCACTCCATCAGCTGAGGAGAAAACAGTCACATGAAGGTGGTCACATGCAGTGCAGTCTGGGAGGAAGAACCGAAGGCCAGGCATTCTCCATCCCTATCCCTCTCTCCACCCCAGTCCTTCTCTCCATCCCTCTCTCCACCCCAGTTCTCTCATTCCATTCCTCCTTCACCCCAATCACCCATTCCATCCCACCCAGCAGCCAGCTCTGGTAGCCCCCCCGGCCGGAGCTCCATCCAGCCGAATGACTTCTTAAGTGTTTAGGGCTATATTATCTGCTGAGATTTAGCCAAAAAACTGTTTCAAAACTCATTGGACGGCGCTTCACAGTGCAGATGGACAATGACCCGAAGCATACTGCGAAAGCAACCCAAGACTTTTTAAGGCAAAGAAGTGGAATGTTCTGAAATGGCCAAGTCAATCACTTGACCTGAATCCAATTGAGTTGTATTTCACTTGCTGAAGGCAAAACGCCCCAAGAACAAGCAGGAACTACAGACAGCTGCAGTGCAGGCCTGGCAGAGCATCACCAGGGAAGAAACCCAGCATCTGGTGATGTCTATGGGTTCCAGACTTCAGGCAGTCATTGACTGCAAAGGATTTGCAACCAAGTATTGAAACTCACAATTTAATTCATGATTATGTTAGTTTGTCCAATTACTTTTGAGCCCCTAAAATTGGGGGGTCCACATATAAAAATGGGTGTAATTCCTACACCGTGCTACACTTAAAGCACATCTTAATTGTTTCCTTTCAAATCCATTGTGTTGGCGTACAGAGCCAAAATGTCACTGTGTCACTGTCCAAATATTTATGGCCCTAACTGTATATATTTCCCCCAGATCCCAGGATGGAAATATACTGGCCAGCGGGTAAGAAAATAAATCTGCCCTCGACACATTGGTAGATCAATAGCAATTATTTCCCCTCATGTTGCCCTGTAGTACGCTGACATCTATCTACATAAGCCCGCTGACCCAGTCTGGCCTGTTGCAGCTCTGGCTTCTGAAACTGATCACGGGCTTGGACAAACGCAATGCAGCAGGGGGTAAATGAAAAAATATCAAGAAATCCCCCCTGCAATGATATTTATAAATACATTTAGATTATTAATTTAACTGTTTTATGTCACCAGCTATGGCTTTTTCAGAGTTTGTGGAATTATTGATTCAAACCTAGGGAAAACTACAGTATGCATTCCTGTCATACAGCAGCCCACCGATCCCCTGGACTGTTCTGCACTCTTGATCTTATGCACTTTATTTTTATTTATGCTTTATTCTTCCTCATACTCCTAATTACTTATGCATTGTTTGCACTTCTATCTATTTACTGTAACTTCTCCTCTGCCTACTCCACCCTCTAGCACTTATATAGGACTTAACTGTATTATATGGGCATATGTTAGCTCACTTGGACTAGGATGTGTGCTGAATTTAAATTGTATGTTGCAGTGACTGTACTTACTGCACACCGTAATGTTTTGAAATTGTTTCTTGGTAAGAGTGTCTGCTAGGAAACCAATAATAAATACAAATTATTCCCATTTATTGAACCGAGTTTACTTAGGGAGAAAAGTCTGTTATCTGCTTTAAAATGTCTTTGTCTAATGTGAGAATTTCTAGTATTGATCAGCAACCATATTGAACTTATCCAAATTAATTAATTTTGCCTCATACTGCGACTGTCTGTATTCACCTTTCTTTCTGTGCCTTGAGAAGTCTGTGAAGTCAGATGGAGACTCAGTTCTCAAAGCATCTGTTTTCCCTGCCTTGACACTTTCAGGGGATGAGGGAAACACAGTTACATTGATGACAAACCTTCCTGTTGTTTCTGAAAGTTGTCTACAAAGTCACAGAAGTGGTGAGGTGGAATCTTACCAAAGGCTATGACATATTTACCTATTAACTATATTATTGATTATTCAGTCACTAATATAATCTGTTACACTTGTATATAAATCAGCATTTTATGAATATTCATTGATTATTCTAATTATTCCCTTATATAGACTCTTTGTTTGGTGTTGAGGTCTTGACCTATATATTCCAATACAACTTGCGAGAGGTGTTACAGGGGGGTTGAAAAATATTTTTATAATGCACTCATAAACATCTGTTGGAAAGCAGATATAGATTAAACTTTTGCTATAACTGCATAGTTTATTGCTTAAAACTTAATGAAGAGGTTGACATTGTCATATTTTTTAAATGTATCTCTCATACACTCTCTCTCTCTCTCTCCAGCTCCCTCCCCCTGCCTCTGTCTGTCTCATTAATTCATGAATTACTCCCCCCCTCACCCTTGACCCCTCTATGTCTTGGCACCCTGCTGGGCACATTGTACGTGTGGGAAATGATCATCACTACTGGTTAATGAGATATGACGGCTCATCTCAAGCACAAATAAACAGAAGGGGAGACAGAACAAAATATCCTATATGTAAAGACATAAAGAAAAGCACAGTGCATAAAAATCAACCTTTTGTCTTTGAAGTAATACTGGAGCCACACTCTAGGGTGATTTCTTGTGGTTTTGTATAGCTTTTATCTTTTTCATAGATTTTATTATAATAAATTGATACAGAGGACCGGGTCTCGATAAATTGCGGTAAAAGATAACTGAACTGTATTTTAGTTCAGTAAACCCCTGCTGTATTGGCATAGAGCTTCACTCACAACACTTTTTTGACCCATTATCATTCATAAGAATATAAAAACATAAAAAATTGACAAACGAGAGGATGCCATTCGACCCATCGTGCTCATTTGGTGTCCATTAGTAACTAAGTGATCCAAGGATCCTATCTAGTCCTATTCAGAAATGTTCCTACATTTTTGGCTTCAACCACATCGCTGGGGAGTTTGTTCCAGATTGTGATGACTCTCTGTGTGAAGAAGGTGCAGGTAGGTGCAGGTGTCTTCCAGTTACCCCTTGTAGCATTGAGGTGCATTGAGCTGAACCCCTCTGTTCAGGGTGAGAAGACACTGACCTGTGCCATTTTGGCTCAGAATAAATGCATTAATAAATAAAATTAATTAATCACTCACCATTTTTTAACAGGAAGTTTGTCAGACAGGTAGTCCAAAGAAATAACCCTACAGTACCTTCCATTGCTTAGAAAACATCTACAACTATCTCTCTCTCTCTCACACACACACACACTCCCGCACGTATGAACACACGCACGCACGCACACACACACACACACACACACACACACACACACACACATACTTTGCTCTCTCTTTCTCTCTCTCTTGCTCCATTTCGGATGCAGCAAATACATTGACTGGCAAAACATAATTAAGCTATTGAGTGGCCCAAACAGGCCCGCCTCCCCCTCTTTGTCTCCCTCTCTCTCTCTCTCTCTCTCTCTCTCTCTCTCTCGCTTTGTGTCAATTGTTTTAGTCTGTCTGCACAACATCCAGCCAGCAAGCTTGTCTTCAAAACAGGAATGCAAAGCGATTGCTAAGTCTTACCTTGTCCATGATGCCACACTCAATTTTTTCCAAGCCCCTGCACCTGTTTATAAAGAATCTATACATAAGTCATAAGACATTAATAAAGCATCAATGTGTCGCACTTTAATTGAAACTGATTACCAACACCAACAGAATGTTTCCCAAAAAATCCAAAAACACATAAAGATCTATTCAGATATATATCTCTATATGTTCAATTATATATTCAATCCCTTGCCAAATTAATGTATTATTTTTATGTGTTTCTTTTGTTTTAGTAGACACTGTTATCTATAACACTGAACTTCCAATAAACTTGACCTTATATGCTATACCTGTATATACTGTTATATCTGTCGTACACTACTACAGTGTCCATGTTTAGAATAGTTCGATTACAGTACCTTGCATTGCCATAGAACACAAGGGAATCACAGGGCAAAATGCATTATAAGAATTGTAAATCATTAGGTCACCTGTAATTGATTTCAGACTGATAGAGGACGCATTACATGAGTTTAGTGCTCTGTTCAATTAAGTATACTGTTCAATTACTTCAGAAATTCAACTAGTCAAAACAGTATTGTAACATGTCAGGTTTTGAAGAAGAGCCCCGGATTAATGTTATTCTGGACATTTTGTTGCAGTGGAAGTGTGCACAAATGGGAGTTTCTTGAAGTCCTTACAATATTTTATTAAACAATATAATTGACTCACAATTTATGTTCTCATCACTTTTCATGTGCCTACTGACTGGCATCACAGAAGCCATATGGGCCGGAAAGCCTTGTTTATTGTTCAGAGAGACTAATGTAAAGACAGTCAGATAACTTAAAATCTCCTGTGGAAGTTTTTCTAGCTGAGGGGGAGACATGAACACAAGATACAAAACACACACAAAATTGATAGGTTACGAATGCAACCGTGGTTAACACTGCCCAAGGGGGAGGAGGGGGTTTTCAGCGGGGATTTACTTGAATGTATCAAAGATATTTGTCTATCAAAGCTGCCATTGGCCCTTGTGCCCGTCACTGAAGCAGGACTCTTCCAACTTCCAGTTTGTGTTAAAGGTGACGTCTGCACAAAGACTTCTTCTTTTTGCCCTTCGACTTGGTTCATCAAGACGTTTAAGAGAGCATTTTCTGGCTGGCTGGCAGTATGTGCTTTCCTTCCACTGATTTGCTACAGTTGTGTGTTATTGTGCTATTTTAATTCATTTAAATTAGCCACACTGTTAACTCAGTCTTGTCAGCAAATAAAAATGGAAATAAGTCATTCCAAAAAGCAAATGGAGTCTGGAGTTGAGCATCAAGGAATATTTTATTATAGGACAGAATAGAATAGGGCAGTCCCCGTACAATATCTCCCTCCCTAAAGATAGTCTCACAGCAAGCCAAACCTATTAAACTGGTACCTAGAAATAAAGAAGCAGGAGAGATATGCATGTGATAGATGGATGGTAAGAATATATGAACAAATAGCTCCAGGACGACCTGATACCAGTATTGTCTTGTCTGTTCTGTGTTATTGGCTGACATAGACAGTACTGCTTGGACCGCTTAGTACATTTTTAATCAAAAGATCGGAATTGGATTTCACACTTCACACAATGCTCTAACTATAATTAAGAGCTTATATTTTCAATTAATTTTTAATATATTTTATTTATTTATTAAATTGTTAGCCAAAACTAAATGGGAGACATGAACTGTAAAGTATTATAGAGTGAAATTAAGCAAATTAATGTATTCAGTGCTTTAAATGTAGAATTTAAAAAATAATAAGCTAAAGCAACAGTAAAAAGAAAAAAGAAATGATGAACAGCTTCAGACTTAATATCAAAATTGTTGATTCCTTTTGTGTGCAGATTTCACAAGGGAGCTGCTTGCATTTTATTTCTGTTTCTTCTTCCGTTCGGCCTCCACAGCCTTCTTTATCTCAGTGACGATCTTGTCTCGGTTGTTGCGAATGTTGCTCTTAGAATATGCTAAGAGATCTTGTATCTGAACTTTGTTGTAGGACATTTTAGTGGTGTTATAAGTTTCCTGCATTTGCTTGATCTTTTCTGCATCTGAGAGGAGTGAATGAAAGAGGAGGTAATTAAAGCATTCATTTTGTTTCACAATCCCAAGATTTTGGTAGACCTTCAAATCACATTTATTTTCAATGGATCTTTTTGGACATGACTTAATATGTTCGCCCTTCTGTAACTGGAGATATTAAATTAATTAGTCCATACTATTCCTTAATTAAATAATTGTCATGCTAGTCTGTCTCAGCTTTTCTATGCTTTGTGAAAAAGCTTTTCAGAGGTTTCCTTCCAGCACCTCCACGAAACTTAACCATATGCAGAAATCAGAGATGGAGTCAAGACTAGGTGTCCCAGATCAAGTCCAAGACCTGGATTGAAATTGAAATGTTTTTAATAAAAGCAGGAATTTAAGAGCAAATTATTAAATATGTGGAGTGCAAATAGATTTTTTTCTGTGTTTTCCATGAGATTGTAAAATTAGGTAAATTACATAGCTGAGCAGAGGGAATCATTATGCATCGTTTAAACCTGATTGGTGATTGGGGATTGATTATATTGCACTTCACTATTATTTAATTCATTTAAATAGATCGGTCATTTTGTTAACGGAACAAAACTATTATAGACAATATTGTGTCTAGTGAATTTGTTCCAAGGAAAAGCCAAGAGCTTGTGGCTGCTGAAAGGATCATAGCTAGTGATTTGGTGATTCAAGTACACTGTAAATGTTACTCGAGAAAGTACAGTATGATAAATTACTTAAAAATTATTGATTTTATTCAAATACAGGGACTTAATGTTTATATTTTAAATAAGTAAGACCATGATTTACATGCGGAGATCGCTACCAAGCCCATGACTGACTGACTGAGACCCAGACCAAGACCAAGACTTCAAAATGTGGCCCCAAATCCAGGTCTTGAGACTTAACCTCTGGTAGAAATATAGGTAACTACCTTTGACTCATATGCTATTGATATATATATGCCGCTCTTATTTTATTTTTATGTCGTTCAAGTTCGATTTATGTTGAATAACTGAAAACACCCCTGCGATGTTACAAATGCAAGATATAGAAATTATCATTCATTTATTTGTCTGATGCTTTTATCCAAAATGTTCTCCTGGTTACGTTTAGGATTTTACTGGAGTGAACTGGGTAAGGTTCCTCGATCAAGCAAGTATAGAGCAGTTTCTGGGATTTGAACTCAAGACCCTCTTGTTACAAGCCTGAACCACTAATTCACAAACTTCTGTGTTAAGCATTTATAAGCATTTTGTTGAAGACAGGATTAATGTAATGGCCTCTACCCCTGCAGAAACAGTAGGTCTAGATGTGTGGTGCCCTTTTTCTAGTTTGAAGAGGAAGAGGGGAATTAGACTTAACAAATATCCTGCCTAGAAGTTTACAAAGGGTGGTGAGTAAAATTTTACCAAAAGGCTAAAATCTATAATATATATTGTTGATTCTCTGTTCACCAATATAATCAGTTAGACCTGCATATTAATGAACACAACATGAATATACATTACTTTGAAAGAATATCACTATCTGTGATTAAATTAAGGGATTTTCTATCTTCTCCTCTTGGCTGCTTGATTTATGAATGACCCCTGGTTTTACTCATGGCTCAGACCTATGGAGATTATGTCTCTGTTACCTGTCTCCCTATATTATTTCTTATTTACTAGTAAATAAACAGCTTATTAATTCCTGACAATTGTGGAAGAGGACATCTTCATGTAAAGGTGTCCTGGTATCAGTGAAGGAGCGGTGACTAACCTCCACAGTTGGCCTTGTTGAAGAGAGGGAAGTGCATCACAGTGGGCTTGTTCTCCCCGCTGTAGATGTAGCAGTCTGAGGGACAGGCCTCCTCCTCCTCACTCACCGTTGGGATGTCTGGGAAGGGAATATTGTTCTTCTTACAGTACTCTGCTGCTTGATGGACTGTCTGTATGACCAGAGAGAGAAAGAGAGAGTGAGAGGAAGAAAACAGAAAAGAGGGCACGGGGGTGGAAAGAGAGAGAGAGAGAAAGAGAGAGAGAGTTGGGAGTAAGAGAAAGATTGAGAGATGCAGGGTGGGACATAGACTCTTAAAACCATTTTTCATTCTTCCTGTATTTATTCTAACATCAATTCACCAATCAATCTGTATTTCCTTGAATGTGTATCAATAGGGTGAACCCCAAGAGGGAGAAAGGAGTCATTGCCTCTTTGGCTGGATCAAAAGGTCTCCAGTAAATATATTTACTCCACCTGTGGCTCTCCAAAGCATTGTGTCAAGGAGTAATCTATTCCAACTGCCGAGTTTTATAATGCACCTGTATTTGTGTGGCATTTGTGTATTACTCTGTTATTCCAAATAGACATCTGGTAGTGTTTAAAATTAAGTCTAGCTGCTAGAGTCCCTATGGAAGCCTCCTCAGCTGACACATCTAGTTTTGGCAGCAATGCTGTGTGAAGTTGTACATTGGTTGCAGTTTGGTTCTGACACATTATTGGTGAGTTTCATTCAGGGTTGAGGTGACTTTGGGCTGATAGGGGTTGCAGTAGGTTCAGACAAGTGTAACTTGAACAAACCTACCTACGATCACACTATATTGTCTAAAACTAGTGCTGAACTGGGACTGTTTTACCCAGTCTATATGTTACTGTAATACATCATGCTTCCCACTGTACTGCATGGGTAACTTTGTTGTACTTTGTAGTAGTTGCAGTTGCACTGCATTGTAAGTCAGTATATTAACCAGGAATGGGTCTCCAGCGCTGAAGTCGAAGGACAGGATGAGCTGCACTTGTCTCTCCTTCCTCAGGACCAGTGGATAAGCACAGTTATTGGACAGTCCAGCGTCAATCAGGTAAATCTTCTCATCTTGGACCAGGTCTTTGGGGAGCTCTAGAGAGGGATAAATTGGAATTGACAGAGGTAAGAGCAGAGAAGTGCAGAACTCACTGCTGTAGAGTCCATTCAACTGATACAGCTACCACGTCTATGTGTGAGGGAATTTCGCTTTACACTGCATTGTATTGTGTTGTTCTCTGCTCAACTGCATGTAACATTTCTGTATGGTGTCGTTTTAGAAGCAGGGGTTCTTATTATGGGGTGCTTTGTTTTTTTTCCTCATGACCTTCTAAAACAAAACCTTTTCACTTCTGGTCAGTTAACAAAGACAAAAGACATATTATAATATCTACCCTGTCAGCAAATAACTGTGAAGAGAAGATGTATTATTAAGAATCCACAGTGCCCTAACAAGTCAGCAAGTTAACCTTCCCCAGTTCAAGGTCTTCACTGTGGTGTACGAATCCCAGACAGCTGTGTGTGTCTCTATGTTTCACGTACTGTTTCATGTACCGTCTTCTTTTTGGGGATTTTCAGAACACATAATTAATTGAAATATTCAGACCTATTCAGAAATATTCAACCTTAAATTATTTTATATATTGTGTTTAATATGACTATTTTGCCTGTATCAGCCTTTTATTGCATCATCTACTCACCTTGACTGGAAAACTCATGCAAAAAGTTGAACTTTGTTCCCCAGATCCAGTTCATAAGTTTCCACAACAGCTTTGAAATGTCCCAATTTGAAAAGCCTGTTAACAGACAGTGAGTGAGCTATATTAAGCATGTTATTAAGTGTGTTGTCAAGCATAACCATTTTAATCATCTGTCTTTAAGTGTTTCTCATCTACTTGTCATTGGCTGATTTGTACACAGTCTCTGTGATTTCACAGATGATGATTCTTTGTTCTTCCCTGTTGATCAGGTCCCATTTCTCGAGACTCTTCAACAGTAGTGTATTGCATTCCCCTTTACACAGAAAGAGAAAAACACAATATACAATATTTGCAAGTTCTCCATAGATCCCTGGAAAAGATCCCTTAATACAGTGCTTTTACACAAACAAAAAGCACATCTTGTTTGCAAACAAGTCTCTGGAGTCAGTTTTCTGCTTAACAGTTGGCTCAGAGTTTCAGCAACACGTGTTGGGAGCTCTCTGCAGAGATATTCAAATTACTGTTGGAAAAGCCACATTTTATGTATTTTTCCTCGGTAAACTAAGCAACTTATCTTTAATTTTCCACAAATCATCACTAGCCTATCCTTATCTGTGAAGCTGTTTAGTGTTTTCTTTCTTTGGACATTATACAGCCTTTACTCTAGTCCTCATAAAACCATTACTACAATTTAAATACCTTGAAGCCAATTACCCCTGTTCATTTTCTGTAACTGTTGCAAGGCACTGTTGTCTGCCCATGAGATGAAACATCAATACATATCATTCATTTATTTTGCATTCATAAATGGTGAATTTGTTGAATTTATTTTTATTTTATATATTGTTTTATTTCTAACTACATTTCAACAACCTGAAATTTAATAAAGTTACCTGACAACATATCATGGAGGTGGCAGGTCTGTGGCCACTACTATTTCTAATGTTCTGTGGTTACTTTATTACAACATTGCAGCAACATTCTTTAGTTGGCTAGATTAACAGTTAATGCGGAAACATCAGTAGAAGACACTCTTAGAATAAATAATTTAAAAGCATCCAATGTAGTTGCAGGTTACATACCTTCCTGGGTGGCCATTAAGGAGTGGAGAATGGGTTTGCAGTCTTTCCCAGAATCAAAGGGCTTATGTAGCTCAAGCAAAAGCAAGATTTTAGTGCAGTGCTTGCAGTCACAGCGCTCCCCTGTCAGTGAGAGAGGAGGGTAGAAGGAAAAATACAAAACACCCATGAAATACATTAAAATTGATTCAAGCACTGGACGCATTCAAAACTCACAACCTTGTTTTGTTGAGCTAGATTTAATCACCCTGTATCTGTGAACTAAGTGTCTATTTTCTGATTGATGCTGTCAGGATCGCACTCCCTGTCATTATTACTGTATCTGTGTAATGGTGTATATGTTACCATAGACTGCAATCTCTAGGACCTTGGAGGAAACCAGTGACAACAGCCATTTTGGCTCCCCAATAAAGTGCATAAGGGTCTAAAGAAGAAATGTCTGTCAGTTTCCAATCAAATACATAACCAGCTGTGGCTCATTAGCCAGGGGGCTAGAAATATAAAGGCGCTCCCTCAGGGAACAAAGGAAATCTATTTGTTGTTGAGTAAGGAGGAAGGGAGAGTAAGTTTACATGTTTATGCCTGGTGTTCAGAGAGCTTCAATTATTTAGTTATCTGTTTTGAGAAACCTGCTTGGAAGAAATGCTATGGAATTAGGAGCTCAGTGAAGAGCTGATAGATCAGTCCATGCTGTGCTTTTGTGTCCTGGACAATAAAAGCAATTGTATAGTGTGATCTTTTTCTTAGCCTATTTTCTGGACATTTGAGAGTGAATAGTGGACTTCAGTCAAGGCCTCAAAAGCCACTATTTCACAAGCTGTTAATACTGAGACCATCTGTGGGAACAGACCTGGCTATTAAACTGTCAGGAATCACATTTCTGTTTCTAAAATCAATCTTTTTTTTTTTTTTGCCACAGTACTTTTTTACACCATTCACAGTGTATCCGTAACACCCTTACCACTATATGAAGAGAATTAGGAACTACAAAGATAGCAGTTGATAGATGCAGCAGTGATACCTAGGCTAGCATAGGAGAATAATATTTCTACAGCCAATATTTAGGCTAATATATTTGGTTCCAGTTGTTATGCATGTATTTAAGTAGTGAATTAAAGTTTCTCAAGTTCAACTTTCCTGAGAGTCCCCTTCCTATCCCATCTGTTCATCTCATCCCTGAAGCACATACATAACATATACAAACAGCACCAGCACATGTATAGAACAATTGATTGGCTGTAGAAATGTAGGTTTATGCATTTCATTCTTGAGAATTCAATATCACAGACCCTCACCATTCTGAGAGGTCATAATCCTGCTCCCCAACTGCTCCTTTTCCAGACCAACAAACCAATGGATTATCCACTCTGCAGGAAGCAAACTTTGCATTAGAACACAGACTGCACCAACATAAATATGCTTTAACTTTGATTAACTAACAAAGATGAGGGGCCAGCAATGGGACTTAGGGCTAGATTGAATCAAAACTTTTAATTGTAAAGCCCACACCTGTATCCTATTTGCTTTTTAATTTATCACCAGAAGCCGCATTCTACGACTATTTAGATGTCAAAATGTGATAGGGTACATGTTTATAATTTATAATAAGGAAAAAGTTTTGATTTGGTATAGCACTTAGTCTAATCTCATAAATTGTCTAATCTGAGCTTTTTTAATGGTTTAAACAAATGGAGACTTAAGTATAAAATAAAACAAAATTAAGTAAATTAAGATTTCAATTAAGTAATTCAGAGCTTGAAATATTCAAATCACTGAAGTCTATACAGTACATGACCTTTACATGTTGAAAGTCTCAGGGGCCCTTGCATCACTTCTGCTTTATGTTAACATTGCTGCTTACAATCAGTACCTATGAGAATTTGAATGTTCTTTTTCATGTCTCCGATGGCACTGCCACACAGTCCTGAGAGAAAAAGAAAGAAGAGTGAGAGAGCAGTGCTGGAAGCAGCTTTGGCTGAAGAAGAGCTATCGTTAGAGTGACACACACAGGGGCATATAGGCAGCTTTGATTAAAAAAAAGAGTTTTGTGAGGTTTCTATGGAAACCAGTTTAACCCCTCTCCTTTTGTGCAGTGCTTCTGATGCAAAATATTTAGTCATCCCCACGATAAATAATAATAATAATAATAATAATAATAATAATAATAATAATAATAATAATAATAATAAGTATATATAATGTGTCTGTAAGCAGTTCAAGCCCAGTGAAAAACCTGAAATAGTACAAACGTAAACGGTAAACTGCCAGGGGTTAAAAAAAAGGTTAGGTTACCAAAAACTGAAAAATAATGTACATTTCAGAGATATATACTGTGTTGCTACACCCTCTTAAGCATTATTTCAAAAGACTTCTGCTGCCACTTAAACCAGTTTCAGAGTAGCACACCAGCCCGGGTTAAAACGGGTAGGAAGTGGGTGGTCAAGGTAGACAACAGGCCCTGAGCTCTGTGTTCTTCCTTCAGTGATTGCAGATGTAAAATGCTTATTGAATCTGGAGTGTGAAAGCCTGCAACTGACCTGCCTGACAGTGTGTCTTAAGCTGTTTTGACCCTGGTAAAAAAAAATGCTGGTGTGAAAGGATTAGGGTGGGGTCCCTGCTCTAAATCCAGTTGCCAGTAAGCTTCACAAGTTTCACAAAATGAGGGGTACACACCTTGCAGGTACAGCATGTCCATCTCCTTTTTCCGTTCAGTTATTTGTCCTGCTTTGAAGCGACTTCCAAACACTGATGAGTCTACAAATGCACCGTATCCAGGGTACCCAGCTTCATGGCGTGTGATCTCAAACCACAGTCCTTTAAAGGGCAGAGAAAGAGAGAAAGAGAGAGAGAGAAAAGACAGATGGAGTCAAAGACAGAGCAAGAGTTTGCAAAGGGATTTCAAAGGATGAAATAAGATATTGACTGATTTACCTGTTGTCACCCTGGCCCCACAACCCTGAAACCTCAATCCCTTCACCTCTTAGAGTCTGTCACTTAAAGTTTAATCTGAAAAATTCTATCACTATGAAATCTACAGGCATGACACTTTTCTTCATGGGGTTATGCCTGATGTCTGATTGTCAAGGTGAAAATGGTTACAGCTGTTGTCACAGACTTTTGGTGAGTGGAGACTTGGATGTGAAATTGAGAGCATCAGTTGCATATTTGATTAAGAACAGAAACATTATACTTTTGATCAGTTTGTATCTTCCTTCCTACTTGCTACTGTTTTGGAATTGCTAACCTTAAGTGCATTTCACCAGGTCAATTAACTATAGGATTTTAACTCATGGCACCTTTCTGAGGGAGTGTCTGTGGTTTTTCCAAACTGCTACAGTGCTTTCCTATGGATTTAACATGTCATCCCTGTGCTTCACTGCACTCTACCATGAATGGGCCACAATTGGTTAACATTCCTTTGAAGTATTTATTATGGTATATCATGGTATTCCCGTGGTGCACTGTAGTTGAGCACAGTGAAGGTGAAACTGTCGGAAACCACTGTAACTGAAGTTGTGTTAAACGTGTAAACATCCTTACGGTTATCATTCAATATGGTACCTCTTTTTCAGATTCTGCATGGTGCTCTGTACTTTTAAAGAAACTGTCTCCAAACACCCTTTCTTACTGTACACTCTTCCTAAATATTTTGGGGCCCCTCCCTACTTAGAAGACCCAAGTGTCAATGTCCCAGCCAATCTGATGGGTTCTCTCATTATCAATTCTCTCTCTATGCTCCATTCAGGCTCTGAAATCTGTGTGCAGGCCTCTCAATAGGTGGGGAGGTTAACCATGCACTGGTTAAAAAGTGAGTAATGCCATAGGAATAAAAGGACTGAGGTGACAGTAGTAAGTATGTACTGCCATATATTTCTATATACAGTATATATTAGCTAAGTTGAATTTGTTATGATTGATACCTTGTACTTCTCTGTATTTTTGCACTTATGTTGTAAGTCGCCCTGGATAAGAGCGTCTGCCAAGAAAAAATAAAAAAATAAAAAAAATAATAAAAAAAAAAAAAAAAATAATAATAATAATATTTCTAAATGTTACTAAACTTTTATATGCATCCCTGCTTATTTAGACTTTAATGAATAAAAGTTCCAACCCACATATCTGTCAGACTTTTAAAATTCTTATTACAGCATTAATATTTACAACTGTTCCCATCTCTGGGAGCCCTGCTGTAACTGTGAGTTTTACCTTTGTCATGTTCTTCTTTGTTGTCCAGTCTCCACTTGTCCACGACTGCAAAGATTGGGTAGGGATTCACCATGGTCTCATCTGTGTAACTGGAGAGATGCTGTTTGTCCTCCTGGAAAATCAATTGCATGTCAGTGTCACCAGTGTGACAAGTTAGGTTGTTTATCTTTAACACTAAGGAACTTAATTCCTTTGTATTTTTAACATTTTAACATTATTCACTTAAGACTTAAGACTTTATCATCCCTCGCCCTCACAGATGCCCTGAAGAGGAATGTCATGTTCACTCACATCAGCAGTAGAGGCAGAAGGGACATACGGGCAGGGATAATTTCTTATGCTTTGTCAAGAGTACTTTAATGAAATCTCCTGCCCTCCCTCTGCGATTTAAGAAATTCAGGCAGACAGACAAGGACTTGACACTCAGAGACATATATAAAAAGTGTGTGACCAGACAGATGGGTAGGTTTTACCTTTCTCAACATGTTATAAATAAATGTGCCAGCCCACAGATCTGTCAGAGAGTAATTCACGTCATCCACTGCCTCCAAGATTCTCTCCAACATTTTCAAAAGTGGAACTTTTCCTGTTGTGAGTGTTTCCACCATCTCATGCTCTCTCTTCTTCACTGTAGGGGACCAGTCCTTCTCCTTGTATAAAGATGACATACACCTATAACCACGCACACACAGAAACCAGAGGAGGAAAGAAATCAGGACTGATTATCACATACTGCTTGTGTGACTGTAGAGTGCACACTCTGCCATTTCAATTGCCCTGCTACACAGTGTAAGCTCCCCTGACCTCAGACCCCAAAGCTGCAGACTCACATGGTGGATCCTGACACTCCACACAGGTACATGATCGAGTCCAGCAGGTTCTGAGCCCCCAGTTCACTCAGCGTCCCCATCAGAGCCACCATGGCCCGCAGACCCCCCCCAGAGCCCAGCACTGCGATCGGAGGCACATCAGCCTGAGGAAGAGAGGGCAAGGAGAAAATCACTGGGAGTCTCACACACTCAGCTTATACATTCATCCATCCATCCATCCATCCATGCAAAAAAATCTAGGTATAGATCCAGATCCAGATAGTAGCCTCAATTTAGGAACATTCAAAAATAGACTGGATATGATCCTTGTATCACTAAATTATTAATGGACACCAAACGAGCACGATGGGTCGAATGGCCTCCTCTCATTTGTAACTTTCTTATGTTTCATATGACTACCAGCAGAACACCCACCTACAGATAATGAGCTCCAAGCCTTATTTAAATGCCTTTGGTTTCCTTATTCATTATTATTTTTTATTATTATTATTTTTATTTCTTGGCAGACGGCCTTATCCAGGACGACTTACAACATAAGTGCAAAATACAGAGAATTACAAGGCAATCATTACAAATTCAAATTCAACTTAGCTAAAATATTCATTGCACAATAACTGGAGGGAGGTGCAGGAGGGTAAGAGTGTCTGCATGGGAAATTGGAGTTGTATACTGGGTAACCAGCCCATCTCCGTACGAGAACCTGACACTGAAAAAACTACCCTGGACTGGACACTGATAATGGCTTTTTTGTTAAATCCCACTCGTGTGATTGTTTTACTTTGCAAGACGAATACTGGCCAAAGGCTAGTCAGGGCAAATGACTAGCCTCACTACTGTGTATTAAGCACTTGTTCCGAGCTAGGTTTTCTCTTTTGTCTTGCCTTTTTAAAGTTGTCTCTACCAGCCCATGCACCATGAACCCAGCTCTACTCCCTGAAAGTCCACGGCTCACAACCCAAATCTCTGTACACCCCATCCGACACCCCCCAGTGTCTCGCAATAGATAGATAATACAAACAGAACTTTAATTATCCAGTAGTTGAATGTTAATAGATTTTTAATTGTATATCTATTTAATATGTGGGCTATGCAGATCACAGCACATACCACCCTACAGTAATATTTAGGCATGTGTTTTATCACAATGCTTACCGAATCACAAGGAATTCCCAGTTCCTGCAGGCACTTGTGTATTTTGATTTTTCTCTGCTCAACAGCCTCCATCTCGTCCTCACAGAGAGAATGGGAAACCCGGACAGGTTTGCTGAAAGAAAGATGGTGTGATAGGAATTAAAAGTATATGAGAAACACACACACACTCACATGCACTACTCATGCATACCTCTAGCACAGTGACACTCTCACACCACTGAGAGAATATTGTTTTTCTTGTCAATGTATTCAATGGATTTTTCAAAGTTCAACAGAAATGAGACAAATATTTACCTGTCAGTGGTCATAATGTTATGGCTGATCAGCATGTATATATATATATATATATATATATATATATATATTCACTTCAGCTCCAGTAAAATTAAAGGTGGACATTTTGTTCACTAGTCAAATAAAGACACAAAAACTGTACGGTGGTCTTGAAGTGCAAAACACATGCAAATGGAAAAAAGGGAAAATTACAATTACAGCACAACACCAGCTAACTTAAAGTGTCTGCAACAGTAAAAAAGTGTCTAAAAAATTAAAAAAGTTGCTGCAAACAAAAAAATGTCTACAACATTAAAAAGTTGCTGCAAACAAAATATTGCATTCTATACCGGAAATGAAAAATAAAGTAGGCGGGCTTTGGCGGTAAGCCTAAAAATGGACAGTAAACTGGCATACATATTAGATATAACTAGATATATATAGATATAATCTGCTAGCCCAGGTATGACTGCTGCTGCAATCAATTGGTGTGCAGTTTCTAATTCTCTTCTTCCAGCTCCATACTCATTAATTGCTCTACACACAGCAGGAAACTCCTGGGTTGTGAAAATCTTTATGGAAATTTTATTTCATATACAAGTCAATGGAGCTAAAGCCAAGCCCACTTGCTGAATATGTATGAGCTCTGGAAGATTCTATTATTAAAAGTATAATTGGGAAAAACTGTGGAAAACTAAACAAAAGAACAATCCTAAACAAACATTATATTATTGCCAAATAAATTAGTCACCTAAATACTAATTTCTAGAACATTCTAAATTAAAATACTGCAATCTGTTACTGTACCCCTGAGTGTTTGGAAATTAAATATCAAAACAAACATTTCTTATCAGACGATAGTTTAGAGATACTCACCTTCTGGAAGTAAGACTTTTCATGTTTTTCTGTAAGATCATTCAGAAAAATAAATCAATAACTGCCACTCCCTGTCTACAGCATTATAAACTTGTATCCATACAGTTTAGAACAGTGAGAACAAGCATTTCTGTGAGCCAACACCATATACCCCAGTCCCCCCATCCCACAGTCCTTTACTCCCTGTACAGCTGCTCTATACATACAACACAACAGTACAATCCCGGTACATGAATCTTGCCCTGTGTTGCTGTAAATTACTTTATTTTATAATATATAGTTTGCTCTTGTAATTTCCTTTGTAATATATATATATATATATATATATATATATATATATATATATATATATATATATATAAACTCAGTTACCTTGTGGGTGTCCATTTCATACTGTGCCAGTCAAAAGCTTCTTCTGTTGCCTTGCTTTAGTGGACCTGTAAAATAAATGTTACAAGATCAATCTAGAGCCAAATAATGTGCAAAATATTGGACCTTATATGATAAATTGTATGGGTGTGGCTACATTCCAATAGGGGTGTCAAATTGACAAGTGCTGCTTATTTTGGTACATATATGGAAGTTCTGGGTCAACCGCCCACCTTGGCTAATCCACCTTATTTGAAAATTCCAGGGAAATGTACTTCAATAGGATAAAAAAAAAAAAAAAAAATATATATATATATATATATATATATATATATATATTGAGTCAGAACTTACAGTAAACTTGGGGGGGTGGGTAAATGCTGACTCATGCCCCTTCCATGGAACAACCACAGTGGCCAGTGCATCTGTACAGCTCTAAGAATCCAAGTGTTAAAGAGTTTGTGATACATGGACACCTAGTATGAATTTAATTTCCATGACATTGCAGTTGTGCATCTCAAAAGCAGTGTCGTTAAATGCACAGGCTTCATGAACCTATAGGTATAATCAGGGGTGTTGTGGAGCTAAATGTTTTGGTGGGGCACAGTTGTAAAACAAATTATGATTGTTACAAATGTATGGTATTTAATGTTTTTAACTACATCTCTAGGGTATCCTAGATTTTTGAATTCTACCAAATGGTGGCATTTCAGTTGTTGTGTGCCCCTTGGTACAAACACTAACCAGTGCCCCTGCTGTATGATCTTAGCTCACGGGCATGTATGCGCTTGGCGATGAGCTCCTCTGGCCCACCTGGAGTGGGGAGGTCCTCTGCCCCATCTATCTGGGCACTGACAGTGGGCACAATCTGATCACAGCTTCTGGCCCACTCAACGGGCACTGCAGCAACTGGTGTTGCAACTGCCACTGCGCCCGGTGATCTTCCATTCCGGTGAGTGACTGTAGGGGTTTGGTGGCTCTGGATCTCCGCCTTCTCCCCAAGTCCCTCCGTCTTCTCCTCCAGTCACGTAGGATCGGAGAGAGCCACGCCCCCTGTGGCAGCTGCGCCCACCCTGCCTGACGTGCCCGCAGTGTGCACTGCTATGGCCACGCATGCACCCATGGGCTCCCTCTCCCTCTTCTGTGTCATCATTAGCCTTCTCCCTGCAGCTCCGTCGGCATTGGAGGTCTGGCTCCGCGGACAGACAGTCAGATGAGGCTATCCATGCTTTGAAAAGGATGGACCAAATCTGCACTTTTCTAGCCGTGCAGGCAGCGCATGCAGCGCAACAGGCCCCACCCCCTCTACAACGTTACTCCACCACCGACCCACACCACACCGCTGGAGTCAGACGGTAGTCTGTCTGTCCCATCTCCGGATAGGGGCAGCAGACAGGTCGTCTGGGAAGAGGACCTCCTGTTTCTCAGCCCTCACAAGGGCTCTGAGGTACAGACAGACCTCATGGAGGAGTCTTGGCCACCCTGCCCACTCCATTGAGTGAGGACATCCCTCCTGCTCCTGCAGGACAGGATCTGGAGTTCTGGGCAGTGATTCAGAGGGCCGTGGAATGTCTCCAGCTCCCCATGGCCATCTGATCCTGCCCGTGCTCGAGGTTCAAGAGGGGTCAGTGTTTGCAGTGGCCCACACGGGCCCTTCAGCTGCTTCCTCACCTCGTCGAGGAACTGAGGGCCACCTGGGACCATCCGGCAACAGCCCCCACCCTAGCCAGGAGAGGGAAGTCTTATGCCAAGACCCAGGGTGTGCCGCAACTTCCCACGTGTGAACTCCACCTTTGCCACACTCGTCTCCCTACCTCCGCTGTCTGTCTGTGGAGCCACGCGACCTGGCCTGCCCCAACAGGCAGTGTTGCATGATGGAGATGCTGCTCTGAAGGGCTTATGAGGCAGGAGCCCAAGAGGCCCGCCTCAGGAACACAGAGAGCCTGCTGGCCTTGTACTTGGTTCAGCTGGCTGAGCCCTCTGACCTGAATGATGCACCACCAAACCCGCCACCCTATCGGTGATGTGCCAGGGGGTGAGGGTGACTGGGTGGTCCTTGGCATCCATTGTGCGACACCAACTTTGGTTGTGCAGGCACAACGGGTCCCTGAGGTGGACAGGACCTGCCTCATGGATGCCCCCAACTCACCGGGCTGGGCTTTGATAGCTTGTGGTAAGAGGAGGCCTGGCCTGAACCCGCCTTCCCCACCACCTTAGCTGCAGCCCTGAGGTGTTCTGGCAGCCTCTGGTCCACCCTTACACCCCCCAGCAACTCTCAAGACTCTTGGGTACTCCAAATTATATAAGTTGGCTACTCCCTACATTTCAAATACGCCCACCCCACTTCCGAGGCTTGGTGTGGTCCTCAGACTTCGCCTCGAGGCACCAGAGAGAGTTGCCTCCATACACGGGTGTCTATCCCTCTTACGACTGAGAGACCCCCGGTTTAGGAATGGTGCCTCCACCCTCCTGTGATACAACTGTGGAGCTGGTTCAGCAGAGCAGAAGTGGATCTCTTTGCCTGGGCAGTCTTTGAAACCCTATTTAACCATCAAAATTAAACTCATTCAGCGTCTACACACAGCACAGATACATTGTAAAAAACAAAACAAAAAATGCGAGATCACATGTACAATCAGAAACGAAAATACAGCTATACAAATATAGTAAGATAACCCAGCCTTTTATTTATTTTTATTTGTATTGATGCATTAGGGATTTACACCGATTCACTTTTTCAGACACTTTTCCTGTATTGAATAAAATACAAGATAGAATTAACATGCATTCGTCACCGCACACACAGTTCATTATGAATATACTTTGTATGAGTGGATACATTTTCATTCATTTTGTGTCGTATTTTTATTTTTATTCTTGTTTGAAAAACAATGACTATTGGCTAGCCTATTGATGCCTACTGTTGTTGATATTGAATGCTGTTGCTTTGGGGGTATTTGCGGTGCAGTCATGTGCAAATCAATAAACTGACGGATGATCTCAGGTGACGTTAATGGTTTGATGGGAAATTCTGCTTTTTGACGAAGTCTGTGATGATGGTCCGTCATATCTCATCGCTGCCATTTGACAACTCCTAATGAGTTAGTTGACCTGGTGAGACCATATTGTCACTAAAGTGTCTCTCCTCGACACACCGCTGTACTCTCCTCACTGCTCGTGTCTCTGCTGGCATTTTAAACATGGCGGCTGCACTCCAGCAAATAACTTTTTGTGGAGATGACTTTACCACACGCCCTGGCCCCTGACGTCACTGATTCCTTGGTTCCAGACCAGCAAGTTTTTGGTGCCAGAGAAAGCGGCTCTATGCCTGCCGGGAGCCAGTTCTTTTGCGGTGGAAAAGCACGGAATGGTTCCAAATTAAGCACCGGCTCCTTGTCGGTGAAAAGGCACTATCAGGCACCCAAGCGCTGTCTCCTCTACGTGTTCCCACTGTTCCCCCTACTCCTGGTGGTCCTGGAGAAGTTCAGGAGAGAACAATAGGCCACACATAACTGAGTGCAGGCTTGTATTGGTGTCTGATTCAGGTACCGGTAGGGAAGATCTGAGATGCATAATGATTTGTAAACGAGAAAAGGAGAAGCTGCACATTTTCTTAAGGCAAGACTCAAGACAGTGTAGAATGCCACAGCTGGGTCAATGACATCTGAGATTGCAATGATATCACACCCTCGTTAATCTTTTCCTTGGAAGGCTGTTTTTTATGGTTTTCAGTGAAGTTTATCAAGAAATCCAATTCCTTCTTAATCACACCAACTTGCGTACATCACAGCTCAGTGGTTATCAGCCGCCCTGCGTACACACTAACAGTAATATAAATATAATCAGGAATGCAGAAAAAGCCAAAACACAGTGTGAAATTTTTCTTATTTCTGGTTACTAATGGCACGTGATGCAACTTAATTGTGTTTTCTTTTGCGTATTTCTTTTTGGGTATTTTATATGTGTATTTATTTTTTTTTGTTTGTTAATTTTAAACAAAAATGTATTTTGGGTCCTTATCTTCATGGAATTCAACAACCAAATACAAAACTAAGAAAAATAAAATAGTTCTTAGGTAAGACTTCAGGTGGCAGAGCAGCAGTGGCAGAGATGAGGTTGTGGAAGGAGCTGGGTAATACCACTGGACAGCCCCGGTATCTCAAACCCAGTAGAGAGGCAATGCTTGCATTTTCTAAATGAGGATTTTTATGATTTATAACATTGTATTGTGCATTAACCAAAATAATTGTACTGTTATGTTGTACTCAGAAATATGAAACTGATTGGCCATATTGATTTCACCTTTCCTCACAATTTGCCTCTCTGTTGGGTTGACAATACAGTCGGGCTTGTGCCCAGAGGTTAGCATGTGGCACCATTCTCTCTTCTTTCTGCCATCACATGAAGTCCTTTGTTGTAGGAAATGTATGTGGCAGCACACACATTGAATTTATGATCTGTGAAAGAGAAAAACATTAAACAAAGTGGTAGGAATGGAAATATCCGCTGCCCAATCGCATCCACTAACCCCAATGTTTTTACGAGTGGATTACAAACAGAAAGTGAATTTTTATTATACAGTTAACTGACTTTTCTATGTAATAGCACTAAAGTAATTCCAAACAACTGACTTACTGACCCAGTGAGGTCTATATTGAGGTCCTAGATGCTAATGTTCAGCTCTTTTTTGGGTGTTTATGGTGCTTTTCCTGGAACTTGACAGACAGTGGTGTCCCACACCCCTCAACTTCCTCATTGTGGTTAACTTCAAACCACAACTGACACCCCTATTGAGCAGAGAGGTGTAATGTGTGTATAATGTATCATAAATGTACAAGCTGTCCTGCCTTGCCATGCTACACTAGGCAGTTAAAATGTAAAATTAACCCTCCAATTATGTTGGGAATTTAGGTACATTTTGACCCAATGCAATTTCTGCCAAAGGTAAACCAAATTATTAAATTGGGTACTGCAGCTTCCATGATTCCCAGAATAAAATTTGGGTAAAATGTCTCCCTCAGAGTTGGGGTCAATGATCTTGCCTGCCAGTATGGACACAGAAGAGAATCTGCTCTGCCATTGATTTTTTGCATTTGTCAGTGACAAATATATATATATATATATATATATATATATTGACTGGTGGGTAATTATATTTTCAGCACCATCTGGCTGCTTCATAAGTTGCTGGTCACTTTTAGAAGACTTCAACTTATAAAAGTTGCATCAAGGTTAAGTTTGGGACCCCATGTGGGAGCATGTGTCATGTGTAGTATAATCCTTTTATGATTTAATGTTTCTTCTCCTCTGCTTTCTTGAATGTACAGAGGAGTGGGGCTTAATCCACTTAATCAATTAAACTGACAGTCACTCAGTAGCTAAGGCCAACAATCATAAAAAATACAAATGAAAAAGTCTTCAGATCAGCTTTAATAAAATACTTCGGCGATAGCAATATACACACTCATATTCTGACAAAAAAGGAAAAAGTTCCACAAGAATGTTGAAGGTTGGTGCCCCCGATCGTGCTGCTTAGTTTAAGTCTCTAGAGAAGTAATACAACCAAAGCAGCAGCTAATACAATGAAATCATGGCTTTTCTTGAAATATTAAAATGTACCACAAGGTCAACATTCATTGATGATGATGCATTGGGAGACATGCATTATGTGTGCAGAGTAATTGAGAATCTTTTATACTAGGCACCAGGGGGGCAGGGTGCTCTGACAATGGGAGATGTTCCTCTAAGGAAAGAAAACAAAAGGAAACTGCTAGTAGGAAAGTCCTGAAGTGTCTGTACCTCAATGCCAGAGTATAAGGAACAAGATGTTAGACCTAGAAGCCACAGTGCTGGTGTGTGACTATGATGTTGTTGGAGTGACAGAAACATGACTTACAGAAAATGATGGGGATGAATACAAGTTGAAAGGATACACACAGTTTAGGAGAGACAGGTATAATCAAAGAGGGGGTGGGGTAGCATTATATGTCAGAAATTACATTGAGGCAGAAGAACTCAAATTAGGAAGGAGTATGTTACAGACCACCCAACTTAGATATTCAGATATTGGTTGAGATGTTAAATGACTGCTTTCTAACTCTATTGGTCTGGGAACCAACCAGGGTGAGTGCATGCATTGACTGATCTTTTCAAATGACCAAGATAGAGTCACTAGAGGGGCACTAGTAAGAGAACCAATGGCAAACTGTGATCACAATATGGTTAGCATTGATAAATACATAAAAAACATGGACCAAGTCTAAAACAATGGTCTACAATTTTAGAAAAGCTAACTTTGAAGGTAGGAGGTGGCACTTCAAAGAGTTATACTGGAGCACACTGGATACAGATTCAGTTGAAAATGGATGGTTTTATTTTTAGAATATACTACTAGAGGCCCAAGAGAAATTTGTACAAAAACATTGACCAAAATGGTTTAATAGAAGCATGCAAAATAATATCAAGAGAAAGAATGCTGTACAGAGCATACAAAAGGAATAGAGATGAAACCAAATACAAAAAATGTTGAACTGCAAAGAGATGTTAAGAGAGAGACCATGAAAGCATAGAGGGAAATAGAAAATCATAGCTCTTGAAGCTAAAACTAATGCTTTTTTCAATAATACAACAGCAAGAGGTCAATAAAGAAGGAAGTGAAACAGATAAAGGGCAAACATTTAAGTATCTTAGAAAAGGAACACGATGTGGCAAATGTTCTAAATGAGTATTTCACAGAGGTTTTTACAATTGAAAAATGGATAACATGCCACAGGTTAACAATCAGTCCAGTGAAACCCTAAGAGAGATCAGGATAAATGAGGAGGAGGTACTAAAGGGACTAGCAGAATTAACAACAAACAAATCACCTGGGTCAGATGATATATTTCGAACAGTACTTTAAGAAATTATGTATAGGCCACTAACTCAAATATTCCAAAAGACACTTAGAACAGGGGATGTGCCAACTGACTGGAAGACAGCAAATGTCATACCAATCCACAAGAAAGGGGAAAAAACTGAGCCAGGAAATTATAGACCAATCAGTCTCACCTGCATCCCCTGTAAAATGTTGGAAAAATGATTAGACAGAAGATAGAGGAGCATCTTAATGAAAACCTTATTCTTGGAGATAGTCAACATGGGTTTAGACAAGGCAGATCATGTCTTACTAATTTATTCAAATTTTTTGAACATGCAACTGCAGCTGTAGATCATGTGAAAGCATGATATGATATACTTAGATTTCCAGAAAGCTTTTAATAAGGTTCAACACCAAGAACTGATCCTCAAATTGGAAGCTGTAGGCATTCAGGGTAATGTAAGTAGATGGATTATGAACTGGTTGATGTATAGGAAACAGAGGGTGTCGATTAGAGGAGTCGCTTCTAACTGGAGTGAGGTTGTTAGTGGAGTTCCACAGGGATCAGTATTAGGGCCTTTGCTTTTTCTAATGTATTTTAATGATCTGGACTCTGGGATAGTTGGCAAACTTGTCAAATTTGTCGATGATACTAAAATAGGTGGCTCAGCAGATACAATCTCAGCAGCACAGGCTATTCAAAGTGACTTAGATAATATTCAGTTGTGGGCCGACACCTGGCAGATGAAATTCAATGTGGACAAGTGCATGGTAATACACGCAGGTAACAAAACTGTCCACTATAATTACACTATGGGAGGAATAGAACTAGATGAATTATCACATGAGAAAGACTTAGGAGTCTATGCGGACTCCTCACTTTCTCCATCCAAACAATGTGGGGAAGCAATAAAAAAGGCAAACAGGATGTTAGGGTATATTGTCAAAAGTATAGAATTGAGAACAAGGGCAGTGATGTTCAGACTGTACAACGCATTAGTTAGAGCTCATCTGGATACTGTGTGCAGTTCTGGCCTCCACGCTTCAAGAAGGATATCGCTGCTTTAGAGGCAGTTCAGAGGAGAGCAACCAGACTTATTCCAGGTCTCAAGGGAATGTCCTACTGAGAGACTGAGGGAACTGAACCTTTACACCCTGGACTTTATTCAAGTCTTCAAAATCATGAAAGGCATCGACCGCATCCAGATCAACAGGGACACACGCATCCGGGGACACAAAAGGAAATTGGGCTTCAAGGCATTCAAGATGGAAAACCGGAGACACTTCTTCACACAGAGAATTGCCACAATCTGAACAAACTCCCCAGCAATGTGGTAGAAGCTGAAAATTTGGGAACATTTAAACATAGACTGGATAGGATCCTTGGATCACTCAGTTATTAATGGACACCAAAACAAGCATAATGAGTCGAATGGCCTCCTCTCATTTGTAAACTTTCTTATGTTCTTATGTTACATTATAAATGTATTGGCAATATGCTGGCACTGGACTACTTATGTTTTGGCAGTATGCTGGCACTGAAATACAATTGTGTGGGCATTATACCGGCACTGACTTAGAAATGTATAGCCAATATGCAGGCACTACATTACAAATGTGTTGGCAATATGCTGGCACTACACTACAAATGCATTTGCAAGTATACTGGCACTGCATTACAAATGTATTGGCAAGTATACTGACACTGCATTAGAAATGTGTTGGCAATATGTTGGTTTAGAATTACAGACCTGTTGGCAATATGTTGGTACTGAATTACAGACCTAATGGCAATATGTTGGCACTGTATTACAGACCTGTTGGCAACATGCTGACTCTGAATTATGAATGTGTTGGTAATACGCTGATTTTAGTTCATTACAATTTTAATAAAAATTGCATTTATATTATGTAAATTTCCAGTAGGGCCAATCTAGCCTAAACCATTGGCCACCCCAGGAGAAATCTTTGTCCCATCTTGGCCACCCCACTTGAGAAGCTCTGGACACACCTGTCTATTTCTCCCCAAAATTTCAGGTCTCCAGCTCTTAATCGGCTTCGGACCCGGCAGCTGTGTCCGTCTATTTAATATCACTCCCTCCCTGGGAGGTGCGCAGTTTGGAAGAGGGAGACCAAGTATCTGGGGTACCTCTTAGGGGAAGGGCAGGTATGGCTAGTCATTGACAAGGTAACCGCTATCACCTCCTGTTCACCTCCTAAGTCCAAAATGGAGGTTTGGCAGTTTTTGAGGTTTGCTGGATATTATCGCCAGTTTCTACCAGACTTTGTCACCCTGGCATATCCCCTGACCGAACTGATATGAAAAGGTGCTCCAGATACGCTCCAGTGGACGGAGCAGTGCCAGGTGGCTTCCAGGCTATTAAGGACCGTCTCTGCCAACAACCGGTATTAAAATGTTCTGATTTCTCTCGCCCTTTTATTTTACAGACCGACGCCTCGGAAGTTGCAGTGGGCGCGGTCCTTTCCCATGATTTTGGGGGTCAGGAACACCCTGTTGTCTATCTCAGTAAAACACTATCCCCCCAGGAGTGTAAATACAGCACGATTGAAAAGGAGTGTCTCGCAATCAAGTGGGCTGTCGAGACGCTCCGCTACTACCCCTTCACCCTGGAGACGGACCCCAATCCCCTGCAGTGGCTGCACCACATGAAGGACTCTAACCACCTCACCCGGTGGTATCTCGCCTTGCAGGACTTCAACTTCCGAGTCCGTCATTGCCCCGACCCTCAACGCCGACTTCCTCTCCCATCCCTTTTCCTTCCCTTTGCCTGTCCCTTCCTCTTCTCCCTCCTCTCTCTCTCTCTCTCTCTCTCCTGGCCCACCTGTCAGGCAGTCTTTTTCTAGGGGGGTGGGTGTGTGACAGGATGCTGCCTAGCAAACAGGTTGCGGACCCACGGCTGCAGGCAATGAGCACCATGGCGACTGTGCCTTCAGCGGCAGCTGTGCCCCGTCTATTTAATCTAGCTCCCTCCCTCCCTCTCTCCATCGTTTGTGTCCGGGTTTCACAACGCATTACAGGGGAATGTGCTTGCTGCTACCTGTTCCTTTCACAGTTTGATGCTACAAGGGCGTGTTCTTGTATTTAAATTCATATTTAAATGTAATGTGTACATGTGTCTGTCAAAGTTCTTTTTGAGGGATACTGATGTCAAGTTTTCAATGTGTTTTCTACTTTGAGACATGAGACTCATTTTATACATTTTAACTTATGGTGGACTTTCTGATGAAAGGGTCGCTCTACTTATACTGTCTTTTTCAAATGGGATAAGAGGAGGAGATTATGATACAACTGAGTGTTAAGTGACCTGTGAGCAATAGAGGTCATGATTTGTGCTAACCATGACTCTAGTTCCATCAACCATTCCAGATATTTGACCTTTGCCACCAAGTGTTGACCTGTTCTAATGATGAACTGAGGGTTTATAGAATAGTAGTTAGGTGACACATTGGGGTATGCACTGTGCTGATGCAGATGAGATGTTTAAAATGGCTAGGGTTAATGGAACATGGAGGGAGGACTTTGTCACTGAAATTCAAGGTCTAGAAGATGAAGTGTATGAAATGATTAGTTCTACGTTGATTTGGCCAACTTAGTGAAACATTATTTTACTAATTACTCTATTACAGGTTACATGTATTGTGTGTCTTAAATAGCTCCCTTTACCAGCTGAACACATTTTAGAAACGTATTTTCATCAATAATTGTGCCACCCCAAAATAACTGATTTGTGCCACCCCATTTAAAATGTTCTGGACACGACTAGTGCTATATGCGGTGATATAGCGCAACCTGTGCGGAATTAGTCTTGTTGGGGAGTAATTCCTCTTGCATACTCCCGTAGGTATACACCTACCATGTGCTGCCCCGTGGCACTTATTTTGTGCTACAACTGTTGTGCTGGCTATGTTGTGCTACAACATGCTAATAATCCTTTCCATACATATGTGAACAGAAGTATTACACAAGAATACACAAGAATCCAGAATCCATTCCTAAGCTGTTTATCTGGAATGTTCATATTGTGATGTCATATTCTAGAATGTTGAGCTGGTATTTTACCAACAACACAGAAATCATTGCCTGGACTAATTATTTCTGCATTAAGAGAAACACTTACATTCTTGTCATTGAATTAATATTCTAAATCTAAAATATATAAGACTAACTGGAGATTGTGAGCTGGTGATCTAATATTAAATTATTCAATTTGTTTGTGTTAATTATTTTGAATATTTGTTTCATCTTGCAAAACATCCTCAGAAAACCTTCTGAAATTTAAAGAAAACACAAGCATTGTTAGTAAATAATATAGGTAAGCACAAATACCTTTAAATAATCAAAAATCTCTTTTTGATGTTCCACATTTTCTCTTCTTTTCTTGAATATTAAACAACCAAAACCCAAAAAATAATTGAAAGTATGTTACAAAAAAAGGTCATATTTTTTTTTTAATATGCTGTACAAACACACCCATACACAAACACTGAGAAGGGATTCCATATGAAAAATAATCATGATAAAACTGCATTGTCTTTCTTGGTTTATTGTCAGTGTCCAATTATGTAGCATACGGTACACTTATAAATTTCAATTAAAGAAGTGAATTTATAGTATCACCTTATCACGAATCCTGGAATCTTGTAGAACTCAATTTCCGTAATAATTGGATGCAGACACCAATTCCAAAGATATAAATTGTCAAATTTATTAAAAACAAAGACTAAATGTAGCACTACACTAATTATACAAAAGGGAAAACTAATTAAAATTCAACTCTAGATCAACAAATCAAAGACAAATCACTTCCATGACCAAATCAAAGACCATGGGATTGCATATGATATCACACAAATTGTTAAACAAAAAAGTTTATAAACACATTGACTACAATACTGGTTAGTAAGACAAAGGTGAGTCTCTCATTAGTATTGTTAGTCGGACATGAAATAACTACGCAGGTTAGTATTTATGTCAGGTAACTTCTCTTTATATATATATCAGTCTCATTTACGTTTAGGTGCCGAGAAAGATCCTATCATTACTTGTTACCACAATTTCCCTTAACTGATTATTATTCAATGATTAAGGATAGGCAGGGCCACCAATAATCGAATGTCTATTAACATGTGTCAATTTCAGACTAAACAGTTAAACAGGAATTAGAAGATATTTCTTGGCGTTGACAGGTTTTATTTCTAAATTGTCAACAAAACAGTTTAATGCAACACACATTTATATTGAAGGCTCCAAGGTTGTGCACAAAATCTTCTTTGTAAGCAGGGTTTCCATCGTAGTTACTTGAAGACAAAGTCTTTGAGGAAAGCAGGGCTCTGTTCGTTTCCAAGGGTCAAGTTTCTTAAGACTCAATAGCTATTTAAATGACTGACACTTTCGTATACAGTCGACTTAGTCAATTGTCCAGCTGTAAAACTCCACTGATCAGGTGGGCACAGGCGGGCAGTACAGTCTGTAAAGTTCTTTATTTGATAAAGTCCTTTAAAATAATTCTTCGTACGGCTCAATCTCCTTCTCCCAGTTTAACTCTTCTGTTGCCGGCAAAGAAATAGTTTGTTTCTGGTTCCGGTTCTGGCAATAGAGGTACAGGTTGAGCTTGGCAGCGAGTTTCTGGTGAGAGAGAGAGAGAGAGAGAGAGAGACCATGCTCTGTCCTTTATATAGGTGATTTATATGGTTCGTGATTTTGTGAGAATGGATTTCTGTTTCAGCCCCCAGTGTCCTATTGGAGCTCTGTGGAGTTGTGGTTAGGACTCGGGACTCATTACTAGAAGGTTGTGGGTTCAAATCCTGGGGGCAGTGCTATTGTACCCTTAAGCAAGGTACTTCACATAGATTGGTCCAGTACAATGCCCAGCTATACAAATGTAAGTCACCCTGGATAAGAGTGTCAGCTAAATGACAAAAATAAAAATAATCTGTGTTGGGATTTCGGCTCTTGTCCATTTTAAAGAGTTTTTATTACCTACAGACCCCCTTCTCCAGACATCTCACAGGATTCCAAGCTATTTGGTCCATTCTCGGTGCCATCCTCCCCAAGACTGTCACTTTGATGTAAACCAGTCCCATGCTAATGAGTTAAGGAAATCTGATAACTTTGGGGGGGAGAGGTCTTCTTTAGATCAGTGCCTCAGCTCAGAGCTAAAATGCTCTTATCAAAATACACCCAACATAACGCTACATACCCCCTTTCTTGAATGGGACTGAGGTCGACAAGGACGTTATCCCGTTCAAGACAAAATAAGACGTTAAGCATTTATCTCAAAGTTATGTAACAGAATTCAACAGTGGACTTCACCATTCATGACTTCAAGAAATCAGAGAAAATAAACTAATAGTTCATTATCTAAGCAAAATATATTCCAATCAATTTGAAATCCTATTCTAATACATTTACAGGTTACATATTATAGCACAAGTACATTAAAACAAAAAAAAACAATTGGTGTTAGTATTACTCAGTATATTGAGTATGGTTACTGATGGTAACCAATAGAGGGAAGTTGATTAACAGAGGGAGGTGACTGGGAATTCAAAGGTTATTCGGCCACCTGACCTCCACTATCACTATCACCAATGCCTATAGTGGGCAGGGACCTAGGTTCGAATGGTTGGTTTACATGGTAAGCTGGTGCTCCTTTGAAGTTATGCACTCTGTCGTGCAATACCCACAGATGCTTGGCTAGCATCCATATCACACTTCCTGTTATAATCAAGACGCTCAGGAGCAATATCCCTGACCCCCCAGCTGTGAGACAGACTGTGCTTTCTCTCACATGACTCTAGGAGGGTGGTTTGCAAACTGATTTGGTCTATTGCCAACTCTAAGATTTTAGTGCCTTCCAATTTTACCCTTTCACTAAGAACGCTGTCCAATTTACAATTGTGTCCCCGGAAGGCATCTACAATTTCAATTTCTGTTTCATATCGCTAAGAGTCTAAATGGTACAGAGCTAAATCATCGATGTGAGCGATGCCCCCTTTAGGGACACACACAAAAATCGTCTCATTGGGAAGTACCTTGGTAGCTGTATCATGTCTGTCATTCAATTCCACCTGCTTTGGTGATTGCACTTGAGGCCACAACAGGACACTCGGAGTGCACTGCCAGTACTCGGGTGCTTGTGTCTTTACCATCAGAAGCGCTATTGTACTTGCTTTCCCAAGCTTTCTGTGCCATTTTATGACTTTCAGCCATGTGCATAGCATCTGCATGTAATATGATCATTTCCTTAATCGCTGGAAACAAATTAGCAACAAACAAAACCTTAAAGCTCACCTCTTCCTCGGCCCCGGGTCGATCTTGACCCACAAAATAGGTTTTCCAAACATTCATATAATAATTTACGGGGGGATTCGTATTTACCCTCTTTGATCTGGTGTGTGGCAGTCACTGCTGCCACCGGGTCAATGAACCTGGAATGGTCCCTAATTAATGCTCTGCACAATCGCGGAAAACTGTATAAAAAACACCTGGGAGCCAGAAATCTTGCTGATTCATGGGGGATCAAATACGTATTTCCCTCGTTAACATGCAAATCAATTTATAACTTTTTTGAAGTGCTTGGATTTTTTTGTTGTTATTCTGTCTCTCACTGTTAAAATACACCTACCATTAAAATTATAGACTAATCATTTTTTTCTCAGTGGGCAAACATACAAAATCAGCAGGGGATCAAATACTTTTTTCCCTCACTGTATGATCTGTGAAGCAGAAAGGCATTAAACACAGTGGCAGGAATGGAAGCATCCTTTGCCCATTCCCAGCTACTAACCTCAATGCATGACTTCACATGGCAGCAAAGATGGCAGAGACAAGGAAGAGGAAGCTGCTATCCTCTGGCGATTGTGAGTAAAAGTGAAATTAATACCCATTTCCTAAAAGGTAGCTCTGATATTTAAAAATGATTTATAACACTTGATTGCACCTTTGCAAAAATAACAACTGTACTGTTGTTATACTCAAAAACACTAAACAGATATGAAGACGCACCATTTGTTCATGCTCAAATGTGTAGAATTAGGTTATCTTTCAAGTAGAAAGCACTGCCCAAGTGGGAGGGCTTTCTGCGCACTGCCGTAGGAACCTGATCGAGATGTCACTCTATCAAAGCTGCTATTGGCCCCTGCACTCGTCACTCAGAACAGGTCCCCAGCACATGTTTGTCCTCTTTTGCCTCTTCGCCTGGACCTGAGAACGGTTCTCTGTCTATTACAGATTGCTAAAGACACAGAAAGAAAGGCAGATACACACAGGTCCTGTATAAGCCAAAATTTATTAATTTGAATAAGTCCAATATATTTGCTGATCATTAATACAAATTCTTACACTAGACACTAACAGCAGGCCCCTCACTTCATAGAAAGACAATAAGGCACCAGCACAAATACTTAAGTATTTTTTTCTGTGAGTGAAGTGGTTGATAGTGAAGATAAGCAAGGGAGCAGGAGAAAATCTCTCCACTGTAACTACACCCTAATTCAGCACAGTAAGGTAGTGACACGGAGAAGAGGAAAATCAGTCAAATGTGTAAAAATTGTAATCTTTATTGTGACACACATAAACATAGTTGGAAGTATAAAAAGACTCCACTATTATTTACAAATATGTATGATCATTAACATCTGGTTCACTACACCAGTATTGGAAAAAGCACTGAACTGCACTGAGTAATGTCATTACATAACATAGGGACTACATTGGATTGACATGATAACCAAAAACACTGTTGTACTGCCAATTCCATCCATCCATTTTCAAAACCACTTATCCTGGTGAGGGTCATGGGGAAGTCAAAGCCAATCCCAGCAGGAATAGGGTGCAAGGCAGGAATACACCAGGCCATTAGTGGGTACCACACACACACAGGGCAATTTAGCACGGCCAATTAACCTAAAGCAAATGTCTTTGGAAGGCTGGGAGGAAACACACACTGACACAGGGAGAACATGCAAACACCACACAGACAGGCACCCCAAGAAGGGACTTGAGCACAGGACCCCAGGAACTGTAAGGCATCAGTGCTAATAACCAGGCCACCATGCTGCAAGTTTCCTACTTCCAAGAAATGTATTTGATTTCTTGTCTAGATCTAGGAGTCATCTGCAAACTACACAGTGAAACATGCCATCAGTCTTAAGGAAAAGCATCACAAATAATACAAAAACTGCTTTTTACATTATGACCAAAAACTGAAATGGTATTTCACTGCAACTTTTAAGTTTTAATAATTTAAAATATGTCTTCAATAATGGGCAGCATGGTGGCACAGTGGTTACTGCTATTGTCTCATAGCTCTAGGAGTCCTGGGTTCAAGTCTTCCCTTAGGGTGTCTGTCTGTGTGGAGTTTGCATGTTCTCCATGTGTCTGTGTGGCTTTCCTCTGGGTGCCTCTCACTGTCCAAAGACATGCTGGTTAGGTTAGTTAGCCATGCTAAATTGCCCTGTGTATGTTTGCCCAGCGATGGACTGGTGTCCCATCATGTGTGTGTTCCTGCCTTGTGCCCTATGCTTGGTGGGATCCCTTGTGCCCCACATGGATAAGTGGTTTTGAAGATGGATGGATTTCTTCAACACCCTTGTAGATGGAATGTCTCTGCATTGGTTAGGATCTGGACTAAGGCATCATCAAAGGTTTCACTCTGTGTTTCAAGAACAATGTTGAGCCATTGTGTTACTGATAACATATGGTTGATGCACAGTGTTTTGCTTATAGTGAAGATATAGATAGTCTCACCCTCAATATATTCCAACTTAGAAGTGCACTGGGATTTAAAATGACTCTGTAGACCAAGGATGGCAAACCTTTCTTGAGTGCCCAAAGTCTGGTTTGTATTTGGTGCCAATAATAAATAAGGGATATAAAAGTTTTTACAAGAGCTAAAGCATGCTTTTTTAACAATAATTATATATATGTTTTTGTTGTTGTTGTAATTAAGATAATAAGCAAACATGCTAACAAAACAAACCACAATACAAAAAAACCAAAAAAGTATGGACAGAGAGGACAGTCCCACTCACATGCCACCTGCATCCACTTAGTTTTTTCAACGTATATTTACTTAATATCTACTGCTTTTACATTTTGTAAAACAACTAAAATTGGTAGATTAATATACATTGTGTGGCAATTATGTTTTAAGAAAAATAATAATGCAGTGGTATCAATCTGCTGTGAGTATTATTATTATTATTATTATTATTATTATTATTATTATTATTATTATTATTATTATTATTATTCCTTGGCCGACTTACAACAGAAGTGCAAAACAAAGTGCAAAAATAAGTAAAAAGTAAAGGCATCAAACATTACAAATTCAATTTACATTAAACATAGCAATTCAAAATATAATACATTTTCCAATTTCCAATTTACACAGGCAAGTACAGTAGGTGAGGTCATACATCCTGACTCATTATTTTTTATACAAAACTGATTGATGGGAGTTATTTTGCCTGAAGGAGAAGTGTTGGTACTGATACTAGTCTATAATAGGTCATTTACCTTGGTACGTAAACAACTGTGACTTACAGCCTGAATTAAGGGTGAGAGTTTTAAATAGTTTTATGTCTTTAATTTAATTTTGTATTGTTTGGCTGTGTGTGTGTATGTGTGTGTGTTTCTTATTGCTTGTTTGAGTATGTTTAATTTAATTTATTGTTTGCATTTTATTCAGCTCATGTATGTTATATCATACACAGAAAGTTGTGACAGTATGGAACAAACTCCCCATTCATGTTGTTAAAACTGTCTCTTGGCTTTGTCTCACAAATCTCAATTGGACTTGCTAATAGAATTTAACAAGGGGAATTTAATAAAAGATGAAGAATAGTGTATTTTTCATTATTTATTTAAATTAAAGTTTGTCATTATTAATAAATAACACAGAAACAGCACATTAGTATGAAATAGTTTTAAGTGATTTTTGTATTACAGATAAGTTGAATACCTAAAATGCTCACATTTTTACAAAGAAATGTGTTTCCTTATGAAAAGACTAAGCAAATGGTTTAAAAAATATTGAACCATTGAAGATGAGTCCCCAAAAGCAACACCTAACAGCTGTCCATGCCACCGAAATAAATAAACTGAACACTGGTACCCAAAGACTATTTGGCAATAATCTAACTGCACTATGTACTAAAAAATCACATGAAACACAATTGCTGGAACCCTGTCTGATTACATAGTCCTTCATGTATTATTATTTTCAGTTTTATCTCTGGTTTAGTGGCCTGGTGCACTCGTACTTCTTATCGGGGTGTGAAATGACAGCTCTATAAACACTGCTATCAGCAGCAAGCGTCGTTTACTAGATCAAGCCCTAATACCACGGATGGCCCTATCGACCCCACTACAATGGACAGATTAGGCCGCCTCCCTAGAGACTTCCAGTGAAATAGCAGTTCTAGGAATGCCATAGTGTTTTCGTTGTTGTTGTTTTTGGTTTGATGAAAAACGAACATCCCTACACTTTCTTATGTAACAAAATTAAAAATATACTTTGATGTGTTTTTGAATGAGCATTTATCTTCTTTCCTGTGTATTATGTATCTGCTTAGAAATGTTCAGTCCTAAACAATTATACAGTCTCATTCTTAAGCAAGTTTATACATGGATTATCTTAAATGTATATCTTACTGTGAGTCTGTCTGAATGGAATTAATATTCTGTAATTATTATTATTTTTCACACTCTCTTGTAATCTTAGTCCGTATTGCAGTTTGGGAAGATATTTTACCCCTATACAAATAAAACATTTATTAAGTTAGATTACCTTAAAACAACAACAGCAACAACAACAACAACAACAACAACAACAACAAAACAAGTTGAAATATTTGTAAAGAACATGTTTAAATGTTAGGGGGTGGGGGCGTAATGGGCAAATTAGCACTTAATTTATTGCACTTCATTGATTTATTACAATTTATTTTACGGATCCATGCCTGTGAATAAGGAGAAAGATGGTGAACAATTACATTTGAGCATGTGCAATCTGAGACTTCATATTAACTTGTTTCTTTCGGTCTGGTTGGGGTCCCAGTTGGCCAATGGGGTCCTGGCTACAGCCAAAAGACTCTAAGAGGAAGGGGGATTCATCTTGCACTATTGCACTTTCCTGCAAATTAACTAAGATTGTAAATTAATGGATGTGGCTATTTGAATTTTAGAACAAGGAAATTGGTATTTATTTATTCATTGATTCATTCTTTCTTATTTTGGGTAGGGTTTTTATTAGTTTTAGCCCTGTTTATTAAAAGCAATTTTAGATTAGGTTTAAACCTAAAGTATTGGAAAGGTTTGGGGAGAAATCATAAGTGATCATAATTCTAATGGAATTGCAATGAAGCATGAGCAGAGATAAAGAAGGGACAAGTTCTCATACAAATATTTAACATGTCATATTAGCCATAATCAAGAGGCCTCACACACCCAGGAGAGTGTTATTGAGGAAGCCCTCCAACAGACTCTCCCAACAGGGGCCATAATAATTCTGGACACTTCTTAGTAATGGAAGTCACAAACAAATCTAAAATATGGATCTCTCTGACAGGAAGAACAAGGTGCCTCTGCTAATCCTTGGAGATAAGAATACATCTCTTTCACTCCTTCAGCAGGGAACCAGGAGCAGGCAGCTATAGAATAGAAGTAAATGTGTGCATGTAATCAAGTGTAGGTTTCAAATGCTTGTCCTAAACAGAAACACGTCTATATTAATTATCAGTATCGATGTGAAATCAACTGCTACACCCCAGACAAACCAGTCCCTCCTTTAGTGTCATTATATCCTCTTTGTACACACTACTACCCATGCACTCGCAGTGATCATAGCAGTGTTCACCATATTCTGGCCCTCTGACAGTTAATGTCAATATTCATGTCCTCCACCCTTCTTTTGTTCACAGTGCTCTGCACTACCTATACCATGCCCTCCTAACACTCATGTCCGTCTCAGAGATGGAGTTATGATAGCAGCCTAGGTGAGGGAATATGTAGATTCCCATGATGAATTCATCCAGGATCGTTGTCAATTTAGACCTCCATAGATATCCTGTGACAGGGGACACAACACAGCACTAGGTGCCTCACAACTACTACAACCCTACCCAGAGGTGATTCTAGAATCCGTAGGGGCCATAGGCAGAACATGTAATTTTTTTTTCAACTTTGTTTAAAAGAAAAAAAAAGATGTACAGGAGCTGCTGACAGAATTTTCTCTGGTGAGAGTGGAGGGGGGGGCGGGGTTGGGGGCTGCCGACTGAGTTTTCTCCGGTGTGGGCATTGCTGTCAATGACTCAATTTGTGGGGCACAGGCAGGTGCCTGGCTTGCCTCTCCTTAAGCTACCCCTCTGGCTCTACCCTCTCTTCATGAGTGAGACTCATGGTAGCAAATCGGCAGTGGGCATAAGTGTGACCCCTGTCTAACCAGGCGTGCAACCTGGAGTTCTCAACTATACCCATAGTGTTGGACTGAGCTGCTTTCAGTAGGGCACGGCACTAAACTGGGCCTCAATGAGTGAAATACGATTGTCTCAGGGGAAGAGAAAAAACGATGTTGAATCATAGGGTGTAGTTCTAGAATGGTGAATAATATAATGCTACATAATAGGATTGACCCTTGTGTAGTGTGGAGAGGCACAATCTCTCCAAGTAGATCTCAAGCTAAGTCTTGACAGGCTTGTGGTCAACATTTCTCATGTAGTGATATATGGTGTGAGCTATTTTGTATATTGTAGTGAATGCATCTGATGTTTTGTTTCTGTCCATTCTGCATACTCCCTCCTGTACCCATCTGTCATGCTTGTGACTCATGACAGTGTGCATTGAGCTGTATTCAATTAAATCGGTTCAGAACACTTGCCAACCATTTGCACAAGTAGCCAATGCAGGTCAGAGCTCCCCGGCCTGGATTCAAACAGTGCACCACCGGCACCCCTGGCCTTGGAGTCGCATCCCCTGGTTTTTCAGAATCACATCTACTTCTCTGAAAAACTCCATGCAGAGGCAGTTGTGGAAGTGTTCACACAGTGATGGTTAGTGCTGCAGGCAGCAGCAGATGTGCAGAGGAAGGCAAGGTTATTGGATATTGGAAAGACTAAGTACTACATGCCGAAGGTAAGAATTAAGTGGCAGTTTGTCTTCATAAAATTACTGACTATAACAGCTGCAGTTGATGCGATTGGAAAGACTGGCCATTTTACAATTTGTGTTACTCCATATGAAGAAGCAGCCCATTGGCGAGCCCGGTAACCATTGTGAGCTCCCTCACACTTACAGGCCCGCAAGCAGAGGATGCCGCATCGCCAGAGACTGGTGGCGATAACATTAGCAGCCGCAACAAGGGATCTTATGGTTCCAACCCAAGAGAAGATATTGCCCTTAAAGCCAAACCAGTACATCCGGGGATCAGTTAAGGTAAGTGCCAAAACAACATTGTTATTGTACTGCTAGGCCATCTCAGTAGCCATCTTGTTGGGATAGTGTAGTTAGATCTTCACAACCACCAGTCAAAGCTGGGAATGTTTAGAGATGGACATACAATGGTGGAAGCGACATACCTGTGCAACTTTCACATACATGTCATTAATAATAAATGAATAATGCTACAATAGAAGGTTCTGTCGATAATGCAGTAAATAAAAAAATAAAAAAACACCTCTTTAAACATTTAAAAATTAAACCCCCAAAAGATTTAAGATTTAACAAAAGCTTGTTTTTGAATCATTGGACATTTAAGAAATATTAAATCTAAATCAGTAGAGACAGGCAGCATGCAATGTGTAAGTGAATATGCAAATTGGTTATGAATTGAGGTAGACCCCAAAGATATAGGGGCCTAAATTTAAGTGTTTTCCTGAAATTATATCAAAAGGGGGTAGCAACTTTATTGGGATATACACCAGTATGTAAAATTTTAAATATTGTCTCCTATCACGTTTATACATAGTTTGTGTTTTGCATGTTTGTGAAGACCCGGACTTGGACAGAAGACCACCAAACTGGAACAGGCATCTCGAGCTATGTGTGAAGCGTTCATGGATCAACTGGAGTCCATGGACAGGGAACATCAGGGTAGTTGTTGGCAAAGAGAGGAGAGGAAGATGCAGAGAGAGGAGGGGGAGTTAATGTTATGCATGATGCGTGACATGCAGCAGACACAGATTAACCTCTTCCAGCAAGTTCTGGCCCATTTCCCCCATTCATCTCCTCAGCCATACTGATGGATGGCATGGGACTATTCTCAAAAAAGGGCTGGCTTAGGCCAGGTTCTGTGTATACTGTACAGAGCCTAGTGAGTAAAGCTAAGCTCACAGCAATGACATAATAGCTTCACGGATGTAATTGGGACTGTCAGGTAGTCCGTCCATGGGGTCTATTTCAGCCTCTGCTGTAAGCTCATTGTGGATGATGTTCCACTATGGCAGGAAGTGTTCCTTGTGGAACTCACACACATATTGGTGGTTGTAGCACACTGCCATAATGTTTGATAAACTTAAAAAGGCATCTCCAGCATCCTTTCTGGCATCCAAATGTGTTCTCAACAACCATGCAAGCTGAACTCAGAAGTTGAAGAGGAGTTCCTCAGGAGTGATATGTTGATGGTTGGTGAAGCCCTTTATAAGCCAGTTATTTAGTGAGTAGGCTGGATCACCAATTAAGTGGACAGGGACCTCCGCTCCATTCACATACCTGGATTTCTGCAAGTTAAAGTAGCACAGATCAAGATCATAATAAGCAATATTTGATCATATTTACAGATGCAATGTCATTACATAGGTGGATAATCTTGTAAAGTTTGTACTGCAGAGTGATGAGTTTGCAATGTACCTCTCAGGAATAAACATAGCCACCCTTCTCTTTGGCAAGAATGAACAAATCCGAATTTGCCAGAACTCTTGTATCATGTGTCCGTCCTACCCAGCCCGGTTTACTTGCCGACACTTTCAAACCACATTTGCCATGTTCGCCAGGTGCTTAAATGTTTGTTAGAACATGACCTCTACATGAAAGCTGAAAAGTGCAACTTGAAGTCGCATTCTTGTGGTACATAATAGACACCAACGCTGTCCGGATGGATGACCGCAAGGTGAGAGCAGTCACCGATTGGCCGCAACCCCAGATCATCAGGGAACTACAGCGCATTTTGGGCTTTGCAAACTTCTATTACCGCTAAATAAAAAACTTCAGTGCAGTTGCTGCACGTCTCACCTTCCTCCTTAAGGGATCAGCCCGCAAATTAGCCTGGTCAGAAGCTGCAAATTATGTTTTTCTTCGGCTCAAGACCCTGTTCAAGTCAGCCCCCATTCTAAAGCACCCTGACCCTTCTCTCCCATTCTTTGTTGAGGTGGATGCCTCTGAATCTGTGGTAGGGGCCGTGCTTTCTCAAAGACATTTACAACCACCAAAATGTTTTCCATGTGCTTTTTTCTCTCTGAAATTGTCACCAGCAGAGCGCAACTATGATATTCAAAATCGTGAACTCCTTGCCATCAAGCTAGCATTCGTAGAGTGGTGACATTGGTTAGAGGGCGAAAAGTATCCATTCCTGGTCTTAACCGATCACTGTAACCTGGAGCATATATTTTCTGCGAAATGACTAAACCCCCATCAGGCATGTTGGGATCTATTTTTCACCCAATTTCACTTCACCCTCGTATTTCTGGTAGCCAATTCTGATTCCACATGTGAAGTGTTTTGTTGGTACTGGTAACACTTGTGCTCAGGCTAAGTCCTCCCATCTGCCGGTCTCTTGGAATCATTGCCCATACCCCAAAGACCTTAGTCTCATAGGCCATTGACTTCATCACGACTTCCCTAATTGCCAGGGTTTCACCACAATCTTAGTAGCAGTTACGGGAGGCACAGCTGTCTGGGCCAACTCTGAGATGTACGCCCTCTTCCACAACATCACCTTCCCCTTCTGCAAATCACAGTACTTTGAGAAATTCATGCTGGCCATTGTGTTGCTTAACACAGGCATGCTGTGTCACAGACCATTGACAGCGTGTCCATGGGTGGAGATAAGGAGGGGGTGGAATGGTTAATGGGGGGGCAGCTCAGATTTTAGAACACAAGAGCCCAAGAGAGGTCACCAATTACTACAGTGCTCTTGCTCCATCTAGCTCCTTTGAATACATGCAAGTTGCCATCTTGATCTATGTGTAAAGATGAGGTGGCTCAAGGCAATAAGTAATGCAGCCTCTCACTTCCCCCCTCGCTCTAACGCCTGTCATTTCTAATATCCTTCCCCTTTCCCTGGTCTCCTGTGCCTCCCCTCTCTCTTTTTGCCTTTTTGCTGGTTCTTGAGTGTGATTGATGGCATTTTCCTGTCCATCTACCTGTGTGAGTTAATGTTAGTGTGCTCCTGTCAGACCCACCCCAAGCTTTTCCTTCAGAGGGACACTGCCACTAAAACAGCAGGCCAGTCCCCTGACACAAGAGGGCAGGTGAATGCTTTACCATGTTCAAAAGGAGGATGATGTCACTCTAATGAGCTGATACACAATGAGCCCCAAAACACGTACAAAGGAATACACACAGTCCCCATGTGGCCTGTGGTTGGACCTGTGCGGTGACCCATGTGCTCTCCCTCTGTCCACAGGGAGGCACAGTTGATGGAGATACTTCCAGATGTTCACTTCCAAAAGTGAACAACTCCAGCACACCTACTGGTCGCAGTCCCACATAACAATCCAGATCTTTGATGCCGCCTTCAAGCACAAGGTGCACACACCACACCCCGTAGCCAGACCTGGGGATCGGGCTTCCGTGAGGGAAAAGAGGAGATCACCATGTTTTGAGCAGTGAGTTTTTTGTAGGAGTTGAAGCATGCTGCTTAAAGCGACTTCTAGTGACTTCTAGCAACCCACATGACAATGGGAAAGCTTGCATAGTAACTCAATCACTAAAAAATACTGCAAACCCTTCTGAACTAGATCGACACGGATCACATGGTTGTCAATCAACCTTACCTCTAACATTTGCCACATTCGAATTTGGTTCACACTGCAGAGAAAATGGGCTGTACCAACTCATGGTATAGAGGTGTCCCAATATGATTGCTTGGGATGAAACTATGAAGTTACAACTGAACAAAAGAAGGACAGGAAGAAGAAGAGAGATGACACACCAAGCCGCCTGCTTCTGACCGAGACTGACTACACTGGTCCTCATCCTCTTACAGATGTAAAAAAAAGCAGTTAGATGAGAAAACACATGGCTCTTAGATATCCTGACATCCCTGACGAAATTATGATTATTGGTGGAATTCTGAGAGTACCCATAAACTTTCTGTGCTTTTAGCTTATCTCAACAGAGCCTTTAATACAGAAGAATTCACAGAGCGATAAATGCAATTGGGAAGATCCAATCAGATAGCTGAGTCTTACAAAAAATGTACCATTATGATTACTGGTCTTGATGGCTACACACACACTTGGGTCTGACCTTAGTATAGCACTTATTATGTGTGTGTCAATTGAACTGTGGATAAAAATACAATGAGGTTAAAATCACTAAATGTATTCAAATATCGCCTCCATTGTGTGAAACCACAGCAAACAAAAGCACAGTCACTGGTGAGAAACTAAAGGCACACACAGTGTCAGTGTTTTATTGAAAGTCATATGTTAATCAAACCAGTTTAACGGGCAATTCAGAAAGACCAAAGTTTAGTGGACCATTCAAGGTTTATTATTGATAAAGCAAGATCTCAGGCACAGCCTTCATGGACATGCAGAGAGACAGACACACAAACGGAAATATTTCGGCTTGAATAGATGGTGGAAAAATCTCCAAAAGAGAATCCACAGTGATAACACACTGAACCTAGTCTATAAGGTGAGCTGCAAGTTTAGTCGGTCCAACTGTAAGCATATCAAAATAACTGACCAATAACATTCAATAACCTGACCCAAATGTAACCTACCATAACAACAGCCATTGATAAAGATCAGTAATGAGACCATCCTGTTTAACACGTTTTGGGGAGGGCGGATTTAATCACCCTATAAGAGAGAGAGTCACGGCTATGGGGACCCAGAGCCATTACCTTGGAGACTGAGATAGTGGGTGTCACCTAATGAATAACATTTAGCCAGGATGGTCATCATCCCAGTCACCTTCACAGGCACAATTCTAACACCGATATGATACATATACTTCAACTGGACAAAAATCAATCAATTGGGAAGGCAGTGTTTTAAATTCCTCTCACAGGATACTAGGACTGCTGCTATGCTATCATGGTTTACCTGCTCTGTTGATGCCATGGTAGCTGACCACACAATCCAGAGAGAGGGGTTGCTTTAAAATGGAGAATAAACTTTGGCCAAAGCTGCACATAGTTACTGATATCTTCCTTGGCCACAATTTGCAGGGGACCCCAGAATTGAGAGCAGCAGGGTGTTTACATAGGCGATTTATGCAAAAATTTCACCCAGGTAAAAAAAAAACTAGACATTGTTTTCATCTCCACTGACAAAACTAAGGCTATACTGGGCTCAGAATTCAGGAGTGAGTCTCCAGACAACAGTGGTAAAATACCCAAATAACCTTTATTAAAAATCCCTATAACAAATCAACAGCCAAACAAACATTACATACACATATAAAGCAGGTACAATTCATATTATTGTCTGTGTTTAATAATAGCACAAGTGAAAACTGGTACAAGCTCTTCATTTATTTATTTTTTATTCAGCATAAAATCAGAAAAGGAGAAAGTGATCGATAGTGAAGAGTCAAACTGGTGCCCAAGATTTCAGTGAAATGACACAAAAAATAGAATTAGTTTGTGTCAAGCACATGTTCCCACTAGAAAACTGAAATGTCCTTATTAAACCATATGCACATGATTATGTGGTGGAAAACGTAGGCTTAAACCCATTTCAACATACACATTCCTTAATAATTATAATTTTCTGTGACAACCCCCCCACCCCCACAATTGCACCATTTAAAATAAATTAAAAACAAAGCAAAGCACACATTTTACAAAATGAAATGCAATTAAAGTCATTTTTAGGCAAAGGAAAAACAGGAATTACAATCTGGACCCAGATCCCACACAACCCTGGTTTAATTCCAGACTTACAACCTGAAGTTGATTTTGACCATTTTTGTACACAAGATTAGTTATAAAATTAGGATTAGTTTATAAAAGTACTGCTTGATTTAAGTCACTAGCCTGCTTCATTTCCAGCTCCTGTATTTTCTGAATGGATACGTTCCTTGTATTTTATGCATAGACCAATGCTTGTTGTTCTCTATGAACACCAGACCAAGACATAGATCACATTAAGGCAATCAAATAATAAAGGAACCGGAATACAGTGGCACCAGAGTGTGTATGTGGGTGTGGGTGTGGGTGTGCGTGTTCGTATGTGCCTGTGTGCATGTGTGCATGTGCGTGTGTGTGTGTCTTTAGCCCTGGTGTATATATGGTGTATATCTGAGGTGTTTCAGTTTTATTATATTTGTGCAGCAGCAGGTGGCACTCTTAGACTGCTCCTAATCGGCTCCAGACAGGAACAATCCTATCAAAACTGCACTGGGGTTATAATGCCAAAACTCATTTTGTTTTTAAAAAATCTAAAATGTTATAAACAGTTAAAATATATGTACACACAGTGCCTATAGAAAGTATACACCCCCTTGGACATTTTGCTGTGTCAATGCCTCAGTGAAGATTTTTTTTTTTTCACTTTACACATCATTATCCACAGAGGAAAAAGTTTTAATTATGAAACATTTTATTATTAAAAATACAAAACTGAAATATCACAATTGGATAAGTCTCCATCCAACACACTGCATCATCTCCAGGCAAAAAAAGCAAAACTTCCTATATTTTGTAGCCTATACATACAACATAAATTTGTAATATTTCAGAGATGTTTCTGTACACTAATACAATAATTAAAATATCTAAAATATAAGTAACTGTTGGGGTAAAATTGCTTTCCAGTAAGGTACTAGTTAAAACTTGCTCTTATAAGGGTTTCCTTGTTCTTATTATGATTGCTCTGCTCAGACTTATCTGTGTGACAGATAGAGATAATTTCTACTGCCGTGGACATTCCTTAGGTAACGTACTGAAAATATATATATCACGTTCTTATCAGTATAGTGTGTTCTGTGTCCTTGGTACCAGTGCTTCCATGTCTGGATGAAATATTGTTTCCCCAATTAGAAAGAATACCTTATCAATTATTACTTCCCGTGTCTTGCAACTGCCCTGGGACATATGCCAAGAAAATATCACCCAGGTTTGGGACGGCCCCGAACCTCCTTTGAAATATTGCTTGTAGATGTATAAAAGGCTGTGTGAAACATTCAATAAACGAAGATAAACGAACAGACATTGTGTCAGTGATTTTACTTCCCGGGCCTGTCTCCTGCTGAGAGTCTAAACTGTTATTGGAAGCACTCACTGGGGTGCCTGATTCACTGGGGAATCCGAAGGGTTGCTTCAACTGAAGCGTTGTCCCTTAACAGTAATCAAATGAAAGAAAAGTGTAAATGAAACAAATAATTAAAAACATGTAATTAAAACAAGAAATAAATACAAAAATACAAATTAAAAAAATGGAATACACTGTTATTTACATTTACATTTAAAATATACCATAATGTGTATGTGTGTAATGACATTGCCTTTTGACAGATATGTGAACCATAAGGCATGTTTAAATCATTCAAATTAAATTTAATGAATTAAAGTTAACAATTTACAATATGCTCATGACTACAGCACCAGGACAGTGACAACAGAAACAGCAAAGTGACAATTATGGCAAAATAAGTCTATTATAAACAGTTAATACTAGCCTGACAGCGTGTCTGCATCTATGTGGCTTTGCTGGTTCAGCGGATGATCTTCACTCCTGCTCCCAGAGTGCAACTGCTGCCCACAGAGTCCATGGTCTGAACATCTGAGCCTGGGGCATGGCTCTGTGGTTCCCTCTGCCCCCTGAGCTGGACAGTTCAAATTAATGAATGCTCCTTTCTACACATAGAAGCAAGATACAATTATAAAACATTTGAAAATTTGAAATGCATTGAGCTAACTTTTGGCATGTATAGCCAAAGTAACAACCCTGTTTCCCCCTTATAAACATAGGTTTATGACAGCACTTTAATTTGCTGTTTCACTATTACGTGCAATGTGTTGCAGGAGGATGTTTAGAGTTTGTAGACTTGGAGGAGCAATAGCACTTGTCAGGTGACTAAAGATGGCTGAAAAATAATCTTTTTATGTTTCATTTTGTTTTGAAAGGTGTAATGAGACAGGTTTTTTGGCTGCTCTGCAAGTCCCTGGAACTGGTACAGGGAAGTTATGAGTGTTTACAACACAAGCAACAGTATAAGAGAAAGCGAAAAACTGTAAGGTTTGTTGTACATCAACGATAACAATAAGATACAAGCACATGTTTTCAATTCATGGTACAGGCATGCAAACGTCATGTTGGTCTCCACATTTCACATTCTATGCAGACCTTTGAGTGATGGTCCAACTGTGATTATACATGTTCAAAAACAACACTATGAACAGCTGCAAGTAGTATTTGACCCCACACTGTAAATATAGTATAATCGTAAATCTTGAAAAACTACTCACTTCTAAATCTTTTGTAGTCATTTTTTTATTACTTTAGTATAAATACATGTTAATTTGGATTCATATGTAGTTTTTTTCTGATTTTATGTGAACGAAAAGACACAAATGCACCTGTTTTCTCATTAGAAATAGTAAAATTTAAAAATATCACTGTCCTGGTCACAAAAGCAAAGTTTGTGGGGAATAATAGCCATTTTCTATACTTTTGAGGCATAAGCAATTAGGAAATAACACTTACTACTCAGGAACAACAACAACAACAAAATGTTACACAGTGTAATGATCATTAATGAGCTGAAATATGTCAGTTAATGAGGTAATATATTGATGTAGGTCCATGAAAGCACAAGCATGACAAAAAAAATACTCAAACATTAACAGCAACCGTTGTTTTATATTGCACATGAGTGGATCATTTGCCACTGTAAAAGTAAATGCTACTTATTGGATGACTAATCAATTTTTAAAACGTGATTTGATTTAAAAGCATTTTCGTGGAGGCATATCTGTGACAATGAAAAAGGGGGGAACAACTGCCACCGTCACATGACCACACCACCCCTATTTTATTCCAGTGAGGAGGGGGTCTCATTATTACCACATCTCCCCACGCAGGCTTTAGCAAGATCCCAATGTACACACCACAGAATCGATATTTGTAGTTGCAAAACAAAAAGTTTATTACAATGGTTGCCGGGAAGGGCAAGAAGTCCGCCAGGGCTAGACACCCTATTACTAACAATAAAATAACTAAAACCACCTTTAATAATAGGTGATTGCGCCCAAAGTCAAAGTCCCCGTAATACAGTGCAAATACACAAAAGGGAGTCTCTTAGCTACCAATGACCATTTGAGGTTATAGCAAGTAGATCTCTATAAGGATTGGCAGCACGGGTTCCCACTTCCACGGTGTCAGCCTCTGGACCAGACTCTGCTGTGCCACCAATCCTGGGAAGGGAAAGAGAAACAAGAAAAGGAAATTCAGGAAGGACGCGTCATTGAAGCCAGGTAAGTGAAACCACACATACTACAGATGTTATTTTCTCATTCATGTCCCACTGCTAACCTTTTCCCCAGCGTGTCTCTCTCCACAGGTGCACTACTGACTACAGGGGTAACACACCGTCTCTACCAGCCCTGCGAGATATGTAGAAATAGTACGAAATTAGTCCAGTATCTATACTTAAATTGACTGTCATAGCTAAGGGTGGCCAATTTAGCTGGAACACTACTTCGACCATGCCACCCTATGTTTAACGAGGGAGGGAACTCGTGCCACCAACCACACCCTGTGCGCAGGTGCGGACCAGGACCCTAGAACACCACAATAGACCCAGGTAAGTAACGAATATGTATTACAATAAACAAGAATAAAAACACGGCATGAAATCCGCAATATAAGACAGTGTGCAAAAATAGCAAATTCTAAAATTGCCATTAATTAAAAGAGGCAATTCAAGCTAAAATCCTAACCTAAGAAATACATGGTTCCTCTATGTATGTAAACAAACACTGTAATGTTCAATGTGTTTCCTCAATAAGTTTAATGTCCAAGGAGGGGAGAGGGCGAGGAACTATGGGCTCAAATTTGCGCCATAGGTATCACATTAACAAAAAAAAACTGTTGAGATCAAAAATAAAAAACATTGAATGCAAAATTTATAAAATTGTAAGCAAAAAAAAATCATCAAAAGCAAAACAAACAAAATAAAAACTATAGCAAAACTCGTATGCAGTCCCTGTCTTTGCTTGCGATGCTGCACTTTTTGCTTTCGCTGCCAGTTTCTTTGCTTTCGATTATTATTTTTCGTTTACGAGTTTTGGCGCGGTTTTGTCGTGAGGGCGTAAACCATTGGTCCAGCAGGTTTGAGTGACGGTTCCTCCTACCCAATCGGTGAGCAGGTGGGCTGGTCTGACAGTCACTCTGCAACACATCTGACATCACTGACTGTCCCAGACTGAGAGGAGCAGCTACACGGCCTCGGAATGTAATTATAAACAAAGCGTGTTCTAATAAAAGATGTGGAAAATCGCTTTTTACATATTACACGTGTTTATTTCATACAGCCTTTATTCGCATCTTTATCAATGGAGCCAGTCATTTTGTAGGTGTGTGCATATATATGGGTGTGCGCGCAGGTGTGTAAGTGTGCGTTTCTTACCTAAACATAAACTGGGACATCACCTGCTCTTAATCAATACGATGCTCCTCCATTTGCCTCTTGCAAAATGCTGTGATCTACTTCAGTCTGGCGCCGTGTTATCTGAGCAGCTGAATGAAAGTGCTCTGCAGGTGACATTAATATGAACATGATATTAAACATGTTACTGTGCACGTAGCAGGTGGATCCTGTGTTGTGTGTCAGTGCTGTATGTTGGGCTCATGTCGGTGATCAGTGACTGTGCAGCTCTTGGCTGCAGGTCTGCGCACACGGGCGCTTTAATGCGTCGCTGAACCGGCGCTGCCGATGAAACCGAGATAGTCGATACCATCCAGACCAGCCCACCTGCGCACTGATTGGGTAGGAAGAACCGTCACTCAAACCTGCTGGACCAATGGAGACCCAGGATCCGCGCCTCCCTGTAAATCCCGCCCTCACGACAAAACAGCGAAAACTCGTAAACGAGAAAAAATAAATCGAAAGCAGAGAAAATGGCGGTGAAAACAAAAAATGCAGCATCGCAAGCAAAGACAAGGGACTGCATGCGAGTTTTGCTATAGTTTTTTTTTTTTTTGCTTTCGATACATTTTTTTTTTACAATTCTATACATTTTGCATTCGATTTTTTTAGTTTTGATCTCAACATCAATTTTTTCGGTTACAATATTTTTTTCTTTGAATGCGATACTAATGGCGCTAATTTGAGCCCATAAGGAAGAGCAGGAAATCAACCCAGCAACTCGGCATTTTAGCTTCTCTGCGTTTCCGCACTGCATGGCACACGAAACCGAAAGTGGCCTCGCTGTAGCCTCTGGAGGAACCCGTCTCTCTCTGCTAGGCACCCGTCTGTCCTCCTGCCCTCCTGTGTCCCGTACTGCCGTACTGCAATGCGGGGACACCTCCGGCTCATATCAGATGCTCTGCTCTTATGCTGCATTGTCTGTGTATTAACAGCAGTATTATCACCTCTCCATTTCCACTGTCAACACATTTGCTGCCTGCCTTCCCATTGCATTTTCATGAGGTGCAGCTGCCCCAGAAATTGAATGAGAGACACCAAAGGTCAAAATGCATTTTGGGATGCTCGGCATACTGGGATTACAGGTTCAAAAACTAGAGGCTAAAAATCTGTTAATTCCTTATACATTAAAATGTAATAAGCTTTGGACATCGAGTGACCAGATTTTAAAAAGTAGAAACTGGGACCTATTGAACAAATATTTTACAACAAATTATATTATTTAAAAATATGGTATTTGTAAAAATAAAAATAAAAAATTGTAAATTTCCACTTATCTGCTGCTCTTTCATCTAGTTTCCTTTCTTTTTTGAGCAGGGCATTACACAAATATATTAAATGTGTATGATTTTTTCCTGTATCACAAACAATTATTATTATTGACAATAAGTTAAATATCCAATATATTTTCCGTTATTATTTTTCTGTGGGAGTATTAAACTGCGTTCCAGTAGTAAAAGTGCTTCTTGCTTATAACCTGTCCTGTGTAGCCATTTGTGTGTTACCATATCAGTATGAATTATACAGTAATAGTCTATATGTAGCTATACTGATTGTAACTATCTTTTAAGAACTTTTAAGACCAACTAAAACATTTATATAGTATGAACACGCCATCAACACTTTGTGATCCATAACTTACAAATTCAGTTTTGGCATTGTTTTCTGGATATAACCTCCACCTAAGCGTAATCAATTACAATAAATTAATCACAAACCTATAACATTGTGTCATCATCAAACTTTTTTTTGTATGTGTATGTGAAAAAATACCTTGTCCTGACACTGGTAATGGTTTTATTAATCACCATTTTGTCAAGGTAGTGATTTATTTCTGCATTTGCTTAACCGGCAATTCTAGTATTTCCATATTACATATATTTACCAGTAATCAGGGTTTACCAATATATTTAAAATGTCCACTTCTTCATGTGATTGATCACATTAAAACTAACTACAATATCAGGGTGGACAAATTAACGTTCTCTCGACATTTGGGGGGGACATGTCCCCCCTGCTCCAAACCTACGCCTATATTCATGTTTGTATGTTTGTATGTATTTATACCAAAGAAGTGAATGTATTTTGTCAGGCTTTGTATGGCAGTCCTATGCAGTCCTTTCTCTTGCAGGATTTTTGCAATCTTTTCTAACATTTTTAAATGTCACTGCTCCAAGCAATTGATCCTGTGTGGCACTTTCCAAATATAATAACTACTCATGTATTTGATAGTAAAATAATCTAGAGAAATGTGTGGCAGGTAATGCAGAGTGTGTTGTGTGAAAGAGCAACACAGACTGAGGAAGGTTGGCGTCCATGGAGAGTGCAGGCCATAGTGTCTCAGGCCCTCACTGGCAACAGAATGGGACAGGACTATATGTGGGGTGAATGCAGTGGATCTTCTTACCTCTCTCTACAAATCCCCCACTCTCCTTTCTCTGTACCATCATTCCACTCTCTCTATCACACTATCTTTCATCTCTCCCTTTCTCTTCTTTCTCTCCCATCCCCCACTCTCACCTGTCTCTCCTCTCCTTTTTTCTCTTGCCATCTTGTCATCATTGTTACCTGAATGTTACCAATCACGGTTACCTGAATGTTTTTAAAAATTACCCAATCAAGCACTTGCAGATAGCAGTTGTGGAATGCCAGGGGGCGCTGGTGAGTTAACATTGGGGATCTCACCTGGCCGAGGGGTGAGTCAAAGCATTATAAAATGCAGCACCCAATTAAACTGTTAGTACAAAACCATGACAAACAGAACATCTTTAAACACAAACAATTGTATATGTTTCCAAGTGTGATTGTTATGAGATGTATTTATATTTCCCCTGTGGAGTTGTATTTTTCTCTCGTCTGTCCTTGTCTGTTTTAAATCTGTAATGCAACATGTGACCACTATTTAAAATAATGATTGATTAATGATTGATTGATTGATTGATTTTGGGCTTCAGCACAAGCAGACTTCAGATTCAGACTCCAGAACAGAACATCAAACCCACTGGAACAATAAGGTCCAGGAATTTTCTGTGTGATGATGCTGCTGTAATTCAGCAAGACCCCTTTATCCATTTAAATCTGTCACGCAAATCATTTGCGAAAACACAGCCTCTGGGAACAGGTTTAGGTGAGTCCTTATAATGTATACATATCTCTCTCTCTGTCTCCAGCTGTTGTCCAGAGGTGCAGGAGCTGTGCTCTGGGCAGTGATTGGACAGTGACTGATGTCGTTGATGTCATTGCCCTAAATGGGGAGGGGTTCCTGAGGCTCAGTGTGTCAGAGTGGCGCTGGGAGGTGGAGTCTCGCTCTCACTCTGCCCTGGTTGAGCACATTCAGAGCAGCTGGAACTCACAGGAGTGTCTGATCAGAAGAGACAAGGACTTCCTAGAGCAGGAGAGTGTGGCGTGGCTGAAGACACTGCTGACAGCCAGATGAGCTCCAGTCACACTGGTGAGAGTTAATACAGTCCAGACTTACTGGAAACTGCAGGACTGTAACACTGCACAGAGAGAGAGAGAGGAATGTGATTGATAAGGACAAAGGAATAATCACATGAAGGGACACAAAACCTTCAAAAACATAATGCATACAAACTATATATACATTATTTGTCATTTAGCAGATGCTCTTATGCAGGGCAACTTATATTTGTACCCATTTATACAGCTGGGTATTTTACTGGAACAGCCTAAGTGAAGTACCTTGCTCAAGGGTATAACAGCACAACCCAGGATTAGAACCCACAACATTGCAATTATGAGAGCAGAACCCTAACCACAGTGCTGCTACAATATATACACAATATATAGTAGAGCATGCTGTGAAAAAACCCTCAATACCAAGCAACACTTCAAAGGCAGAGAGCTCTTGAATATGCATGATCAGTAGACAGTTTCAGGTCAGACTCTGGCCATATAAAGTAGTTGTCAGGCCAGACAAATATTTTAATCATATTGATTGTGGCGTGTACATGTCAAGAAGATGACACTGATTGAATCCTGTTGAAATTTGAAGTAATTTTATCATGAGAATGTTTAGGCACAGTTGAGCAGCAACTTTTACATTCAGTAGATTGAGAAAAAGTCATCTCTGTTTCCCACAACTCCTCATGCAAGCGACAACAGAATCACCAGCATTAAAACAGCAGAGATTGCCATCTCAATCTTATAGTAAATCTAAATATGTGTGATCTTCGTCAAATATTTTCCAAACCAAACGTTCCTTTCCTCGACAACTAGCCTTGATTTACATTTACAGCATGATCAGTTTAACCTGTCCCCCTATGTTTGATTGGTTTAAAGCTGGTTCCTCATGAAGGAAACCTGCCCCCTCAGGTGATTGACAACATTTAAACTGACTTTGTTTGCCAACTGAAATTGAAAGATTTGCAAACAACTTTTTAAGATAATTAAATTATGAATTGAAAACTGCACTCCCACCCTTTCCACAGCAGCTATTTGTAACTTCACTTCTCCTCCAGGGCAGGGATCCGTAGTTTCATGTCCTGTTGTTATAAAAACCTCTCCCTCTCCCTGCAGTGGCTCCAGTGGTCAGTGTGTCTGTACTGTATTAACTCTCTCCCTCCAGTGGTCAGTGTGTCAGCCTCAGTGCTGCCCCACACTGACAATCTGACTGAGCTGCCAGGTGACCAGCGCTGAGCCTGGTCCACTCAGGCTGGCTCTGTTCCTGGAGGAGTTGAGGCTGGGGGATGGGGGGATGCCCAGTCCAGTGGAAACGGCACTTTCCACACCAGACTGGACCGCACCATCAGCCCACTGGACTCGGACTGGTACTACTGCGAGGCCCAGCAAGGGGACATCACAGTTACTGAAACCTGGTGTGAGAGTCTGTACTGCGCCATAGGCGCTGTGGTTGGCTGTGTGCACTGTAGTGTCTCTACACATTATAGGGCTGTGTGTGGGTGTAGGTCTGTCCTGTGTGGGGCTGCTCACACTGTAGGTCTCTACACGTTATAGGGTGTGTGTGTCTCTGTCCTGTGTGGGGCTATGTATAGAGAGAACTATTAAATGTGTTATCCTACAGGTGTCTCTCTAGGTAATCCACTCTAGTTGAACAAGTGGCTACAAAGAAATTAACACATTAAAATCACAAGGTCACAAGGTTATTATGTCAGTAGCCCTGTACTGCTCTCTGTGTGGTTGCACTGTGCAGTAATAAAATTAGATATTGTGATGTTTTAGGTACAGCAATGAAATAGTTGAGATTGATCCTCAGTAAGTGGTTTTGGGATTGAGCCTATATCAGCACCTTGGTGCTGGAGGACTGAAGTACAGATTACACAGCCAGGATGAGACTAACACAATGCCATAATTACAGTGGTTGTGTGTCTGTCACAGTTTGCCCCCCCCCACCCTTGCTTTTGTCACCCTTCAAGGCCCTCTATACATTATAGTCAACTTGGCTCTCCTCTATTCTATTTGCATTTCATATATCTTCCTCCAGCAGTTCTCAGACTGACATCCGGCTGCGCTCTCTCTCTATAATTTGAGTTGAGTTCGGCAGTTTCATATCTCAGCTTGCCATCAGTGACCATGAATCGGGCGAGTACCAGGTCGACAGTGGTGCCATCACTTCATGAATACACAGACAGTCAGGGACTTCCCATTGCCTAGTAGCAATGTTACATTACAAGCTGAATTACAAATCTCAAAACAAAATACTTATTTTTTCATATAAAATAATATTCACATTTGATTTACTGGACCACAAGCACCCTGTCTGCACGCCTGTCTATTTACAGAAGTTAATTGCATTCAGCATGTCATAGACCAGCTCAAAACGAAAGAAGATTAAAGAATCGAAAACTCGACAGGACATTTTGCAGAAACTCACTGGATTCTTTAAGAGTAACACTGCAAAAGAACCCGATAAGGAGGAGGTGGAAAATATTTCTCCTCTTCTTGATTTGCCACCAACACCATGAGCCCAGACCTACCCCAATAAGGAATTACCTTTTGTAAATAAATAGACACAATTGTGTGGTTTGCATGTTGGGAAACAAAGCCCCTGAAAACTACTACTACTTTTCATAATCATCATCACCAAGAGCTGGTTTCAACAAGTGCAAGGTTCAATAATATGATTAAATCACTTTAAAATATTAATAATCCTGTAAAACTGCTGAGAAAACATAAAGACCATGACACTGAGTCACCAGGGGGTGCTACAAGGCTGACTTCTCCTGTATGAAATCACAGTCTGAAACACTGGCCTGGGCAAGTGTTGTGGGGGTGAAGAGAGGAAGGGGACAATTAATCAAAACTTTTACAGTCTTTAAAAATGCACAGTATGCACCCATTATGTAGGTCCATGTAAAATAGGGTACGTGTCTGTTGTCAGTGGAGGATTGTGATGCAGGGGCCTACTCTCAGCTTATCATGGTCAATGCAGCATACATTGATACATGTTAAAAACACAGGTTCAAAACACAGAACATATACACTGCATACAGGGTTTCTAGCCAAAGCAACCCCAGTGCCCTCAGTACTCCTCAGTGCCTGCTGTTCTGGTTCTGTCATAACACACACAGCACAGCCATTGTCACTGTATTCTCTACACATTTAACTATCAGACTAAATATGTTCCCTGTTGTCCCAAGGAGTTGTCTACAAGGTTATACTTGTTGGAGAGGGGAAGTTTACCAAATGGGGACAAAAAAGGTGTACCGTATCTAGAATATATATTATTGTGTATACTGTTAGCCAATATGATATCTTAGATGTACATATTAGTAAACACAGTATGAATATTAATTAATTGGACAGAATATTAATTTTTGAAACCATATAAGGGGTTCTCTTCTTGGGTGTTTGATCTATAAATGACCCCACCTTATTTTAAACAGCGCTCTGACCTTTTGCTGAGTCTGCGGGTAATTTCTGTTACTGCTCTCACTATTATTCTACCACTTAATAAACATCTTTCTAAGACTGGATGTGCCATATTAGGAGGGGAATAACACACAGAAATTAAAATGGTATATGTGTGACAAAAATCACAAAGTCATGAACAATCCTACACTAGAATGATACATTTCACATACAAAATCCAAAATTGAAAACTTTCTTCCATTTAAGAGTTACACGACAATTCCTGTGACAGTTGCATAGATACGATTTATATATTGCATATCCTTCACTTACAAAGTTTTCTGCAGATTACAGATGGAAAGATACACACACTTTAATTTTCAGTATTTTAAACATGGTTATCATTGTACAGTACAGAAAACTGCTGCCAATTAGTGTCATTCAAGTTATGTATTTATTTATTTGAGACCTGTTGCATTGATGAAATTATGAATTTATTTAAAGGTTTGTTTAAGTCCATTTATGAGACAGGTATTTGATTATTTGCTTACCAGTCCTGTATTGGCGTAGAAGATTCACTTATTTAAATGCTTCATGAAATGTATGCAAATCATATTGTTTTCAAGTGCATTTAATATGATACAACCACACAGATTAGCTTGTAAACTTAAAGACATTGAATTACATTCTTCTACGATTACCTGGATCCACTTCGTCCACTGCAGACTGGAGGGGGTGTTTTTGTATTTGATTTTTATGATCATGAATTATGTGTGCTATTTTTTATTTATTGTGCTATGTTATGCTGTGGTTGAAATTTTTTTCCCTGTGAGGATTAATAAAGTTTATATCTATCTGTCCGTTAGAAAGAAAATATCCGGAACTCACATTAGATCTCTACCTGGCCTGTTAACTAGGGAAAATATATGTTTTGACAGTTTTAGCAGTGGTGTACACAACACAGTCATTTAATTGTGGGGCACTAGGACCTTGTGGCTGGCAGCTCCCTTCATGCAGATATAAGTGCCCCTTAAGGGAAGGCAACTCACTGATTCTGTACATTTACAGCCACCTGTGTGTTTCTGACACTTTGCTCTTCTGGGGCCAGAGACGAGGTATGAAAACCAAATTCTGCATATATAACCAACTATTAACATAATGACATACATCAGTCACTGTTTCATTATATTCAGTAAAATTATGTTTGGGCAAGTGTTGTAGATTGGTTGTAGATTGATCATCCTATATTTAATCCTAATAATAATAATCCTAGATATTTAGAAAATTCAGTCTTTGTTTTAACTACTACTACTATTACTACTACTACTACTACTACTACTACTTCTGCTTATTATTATTATTATTATTATTATTATTATTATTATTATTATTATTATTATTATTTGACTGTTGCCTTCACTCAAGGCAACTCAAAGGATGCACAAAACTATCCATATCCTATAATGTTTTGTTTATATTTGCATATATGCTTGCATGCATGTATGTATGTATGTATGTATGTATCAGTGATGTGCAGTGATAGATAAGAAGGCAAAGTACTGGGATTGGGAAATTCATAAAAACTAAAATCTGTAGTTTAGACATTCTCCATACCTGTATGCTTAGGAAGACCACATATACTTTGCAAGATAGGTGAGGATATAAGGACTTGCTTATAATACATTTGATCCATTGCATTTTTCTTTAAATCAACCAGTTTGACCAACGCTGTCACTTGTTTCAATTCACATGACACACATTAAATAAAGCAAGCACATCGATTAAACTGAGTGCTTTTTGTGAGGCATCGCCTTCATTAAGTGATGTCTGTTGGTTTCTAAATGGTTTAAAAGGTTGACAGAGGACAATTCCCCGATTGCATGTTTTTTATTGGTCACAGCATGCCACTGATATATATGTATGTATTTAATTTGGTGTTTTCCAACAATCTAATGTTAAGTCTGTCAGGCCCATTGTGAACAATTTTGACCTTGTATAACATTTTGTGTGAAGGCCTTTATAATAAATACATTATTTAGGAAAGACCTGTGGTAATTTAAAATATAGATCTTGACAAAATCAAAACTTTGGCTTCCGTGAGAATTGCAATTAACAAACACAGACCCTATCATGGTTTAAATGATTGACGCATTCTACAACTTATAAATCAAAATGCGACTGGATATAGGTTTCTGCTTCAAGATTTTGCTGGTCAGTCAAAGTTCACATGAGGTCTGGCCTTTAATTATCAATGCAAACACAACCCAGACAAAATGGACACAACAAAAAAATAATCCAGAAACTCATTCATTGCCAGCTCTTATCTCATGTAAAGAAACTCAAGATTTTGCAAATATTGTTTATGCTTTGTATATATAAATATATTAAAAAATATATTAAAAATAAAATGTGTGTTTTGAAAATAACAGTTTGGCATGTATATTAATTATATTATTTGCAGGACTGCAAAGATCTGAAGACTTAAAAACGCATTGAAAAGACACGTCAGATAGAACGGAGAGGAAATGGGAGCACAGGGGAGTAGGGTAGAATACCAGACGAAGACGGTGACAGTAACAGTGTATACATGCAGCATGTGTGGCACCACCCTCGACGAGTGTGCTGTGAGCAAACTGGGCAGCAGAGTCTACTGTGGGAACTGCCACCGTCAGGAAATCGAGAGGCAGAAGAAAGAGGCCGCAGACAGAAGCCTGCAGCAATCAAAGCTCACGCAAGATGAAGAAAACAGGAGAAAAGAGGGACTGGAAAGGGAACGAATACAAGGTGAACACAGAAGGATTTAGGAGCTCCAGATGTGTCAGAAAAGATAATGTTGTTCTTGCATTTGCCTGCTGTGATGAGCAGTTATTCTTTGTACTAGTCAAAATCCAATGTATAACCATTGTCCTAGAACATTGTATATATATATATATATATATATATATATATATATGAATCAGTAGAGTGAATATAATCAATACTGAGTTAACTGCTAGGTTTTCACAAGCAAAACAGAAGTCCAATATTGAAACTGTTATGTAACACCATCCATGATAAACAAATAGTGAAGAAAACAATGTGTTATTTTTTTATGGAAGTCCTTGGTAAATCCTCAATTTTCATCATGTACACAAAAAACAGCAAAATAAATAAATGAAACTGAATGGATAAATTAATATATCAAAATGCATACAAATAAAAACAATTCTAAATCACATATGAGAAAGCAGCCAATCACAGAGCAGCATTTCCCAGCATTCCTCACCCTTTTGTGTTTAAATGTCATCCCATTCAGAGAATTATCAGGATTTAAAAAATCTTCAATTACCAACAAATGTTCAGGATATGCATTTGTTTTTAATAGTTTCCAGCATGAAAACACAGCACAACACAGATCAGTGCCCACTCACAACGGATCCTGGACCAAAACATGTTTAGATGGAGAGGAAGTGTGTTGGTTGTTAAATTTAACAACAAAGAAAGGTGTCTGTATATTCCTTACATGTGTGATTTGCAATACATTAATAGGATTTGTTAAGAGTTTCTCTTATAGTATACAAGACATACTTTTGTGTAGTTTGCTCTGCTTTTTTTTGCGGTCCTCTCGCCCAAATTACATGAAATGACATATTTTACACAATAAGAGACACCCTTCACAAGACCTACTAACTTACTAAGAAAGAAAGAAAGTACAAATATATTAATACAGACATACACTCACCTAAAGGATTATTAGGAACACCATACTAATACTGTGTTTGACCCCCTTTCACCTTCAGAACTGCCTTAATTCTACGTGGCATTGATTCAACAAGGTGCTGAAAGCATTCTTTAGAAACGTGGGCCCATATTGATAGGATAGCATCTTGCAGTTGATGGAGATTTGTGGGATGCACATCCAGGGCACGAAGCTCCCGTTCCACCACATCCCAAAGATGCTCTATTGGGTTGAGATCTGGTGACTGTGGGGGCCAGTTTAGTACAGTGAACTCATTGTCATGTTCAAGAAACCAATTTGAAATGATTCGACCTTTGTGACATGGTGCATTATCCTGCTGGAAGTAGCCATCAGAGGATGGGTACATGGTGGTCATAAAGGGATGGACATGGTCAGAAACAATGCTCAGGTAGGCTGTGGCATTTAAACGATGCCCAATTGGCACTAAGGGGCCTAAAGTGTGCCAAGAAAACGTCCCCCACACCATTACACCACCACCACCAGCCTGCACAGTGGTAACAAGGCATGATGGATCCATGTTCTCATTCTGTTTACGCCAAATTCTGACTCTACCATCTGAATGTCTCAACAGAAATCGAGACTCATCAGACCAGGCAACATTTTTCCAGTCTTCAACTGTCCAATTTTGGTGAGCTTGTGCAAATTGTAGCCTCTTTTTCCTATTTGTAGTGGAGATGAGCGGTACCCGGTGGGGTCTTCTGCTGTTGTAGCCCATCCGCCTCAAGGTTGTACGTGTTGTGGCTTCACAAATGCTTTGCTTCATACCTCGGTTGTAACGAGTGGTTATTTCAGTCAAAGTTACTCTTCTATCAGCTTGAATCAGTCGGCCCATTCTCCTCTGACCTCTAGCATCAACAAGGCATTTTCGCCCACAGGACTGCTGCATACTGGATGTTTTTCCCTTTTCACACCATTCTTTGTAAACCCTAGAAATGGTTGTGCGTGAAAATCCCAGTAACTGAGCAGATTGTGAAATACTCAGACCGGCCCGTTTGGCACCAACAACCATGCCATGCTCAAAATTGCTTAAATCACCTTTCTTTCCCATTCAGACATTCAGTTTGGAGTTCAGGAGATTGTCTTGACCAGGACCACACCCCTAAATGCATTGAAGCAACTGCCATGTGATTGGTTGGTTAGATAATTGCATTAATGAGAAACTGAACAGGTGTTCCTAATAATCCTTTAGGTGAGTGTATAGGGCCATATATATTCTGACTGCTTGCTATGTTGGTTTTTTGTCCACATGGCTTATCGTTGTAATTTGCTTCAATCTTAGCTTACAAACTACTCTACGGCCTAACTCTGTGTTCCTCCCGAAAGTGCTGTCTCCATTTCATGTCAACAGGCCTGTTGAGTCGATGGCTTTTCATCCTCCTCCCTTCGCTTCAGAGCAAGAGAGTCGGCTTCACCTGCTCTGCCCTGTGCGGGCCCTCAGGTGCTATTTGGAACGCACTAAGGACATTCGGTGCTCAGACCAACTGTTTGTGTCTTATGGAGCGCGGACACAGGCCAGGCGCTTTCAAAACAGCGCCTCTCGCATTGGATTGTGGACACCATTACCATGGTCTACAAGTCCACCAGGACCCTGGTGCCTGAACACCTGGTGGCCCACTTGACTTGAGACGTTGCCACATCATGGGCCCTTTTTCAAGGCACCCTCTTGGCAGACATTTGTGCGGCTGCAGCTTGGGCCTCGCCACTTACATTTGCCCGGTTCTACAGGTTGGATGTGACGGGACTGGTCCCTTCCATTGGGAACCCGGTTTTGGCTGCAGTCGAGCCCCAGTAGCCCACGGGCTCTGGCTCCTGCCTTTCCTCTCCTAGTCTGCCCCTGTAAGTGCATCCTGAGGGAGCTAGTGAACCGTGTCTTTCCCTTCCACCGGACTATGCCTTCCAGTCGAGCACCCACGCGAGCTGCTCCTGGATGTACAGACAGCCCTGTCAATGTGTTCCCAGGTACGTTCCTTCAGGTACATTGCCTTACAAGGCCACCCTGTATATAGTTTGTTCATTATGCATTGTGTTGCGGTGGTGCATGCGTCTGGCCTGTACCCCGCTCTGTATATATATATATATATATATATATATATATATATATATATATATATATATATAATATGTGTTAAACAGCAGGACTGTGGCTCCATTCTGAAAATATGTAGAATGGCGCTCACTGCTGCTGTTCCCAGCTGTTGGCGCTCACGTTTCGCTGCCTCGCTGTGTACATAGTTCCTTGGTCAGCAGGTCTGTGGCCCGCTCTGGCTGTGTGCCATAGAGGAAGAGTCCACTGCTGCTGTCCTCAGTGGTAAGCACGTGAGCAGGCTCTCCTGTTCTGCTGTGTATATAGTTAATAGTTACATAGTAGAGCTCATGTAGGCCTGTGTTAGCCGGTCTAACCAGCAGGCGTCAACTGCTCCTGTGTTCCATGAGTGGCGCATTAATCCGTTCCTGCGCCCCATGGTGTATATAGTTCTTTTGTTATGAAATCTAACTTCAGTAAGCACAGTGGAGTTCTTCCACTCTGTACTATTCAGTTGAGTAGGATGCTGCTGTGCTGCGCGCTAACAGCATGAAGATCTTGCTGTCAAACAATATGTTTATTGTAAATTGTTGTTCAGCTCGGCTACTCTGTTGACATATGTATTATGTTGTGCTTTTCAGTGGGTCTGTGGCCCCGTTCCTATGGATCAGGGGTCCACATGCCATGATATGTGCGGAGACTGCACAGGTTGCTTGAATGCCCACGCCAGATATTGTGCAAGTAGATTCAGCCTCGCTCCTAGCTGCACTAGTAGAGCAGCCGGCCTTGCTATTGTAAGCGGAGGGCGTAAGAGTTGACCTCTGTAGCCCCGCCTTGTATATGCTGATTCTAGACAGTTTCCCGGTACAGCTTGACTACGGTCCTCACTCCTGGGCGGCTCAGGTACGACCCTACTCTTAGGGCCCCTGAGGTTACTGTCTGGAGTTGTGTTGCTGAGGCCCCCTAGCGGTCGCCATGAGGCAGGCTCCCTTATCAGCTCACCTTGCCTCCTCCCTTGCAACGGTTTTGTTATACAGTAACCCCTCCCCCTTGGGCAGTGCTTACGACTTGAAAGATAATGATAGGTTGCGAATGCAACCCCGGTTATCTGAGAAAGGCAGCACTGCCCAAGGGTTGGAAAGTCGTGCGGAAGTGCTGCTCCCGGCAAAAGGGGCCAATGGCAGCTGAGATAGAATGACTTTTTCGATCGGGTTCCTACGGCAGTGTGTAGAAACCCCTCCCCCTTGGGCAGTGCTTACTTTTTCAAATAACCGGGGTTGCATTCGCAACCTATCGTTTTATTTGATCAGTCATTTGTAGACTTTAATTGCTGATGGACAGATTTAGTATATTAATGTTGGTTTCCTTCTTCAGAGATGTTTGCAGGAAATACTGGTCAGCTACCCGATTCACAGTTCTAATGGCAGACCAGACCACAGCACTGTGGGAACATCTTACTTTGTCTGCTAAGATAAGTCTCATAAAACACCTTAGTGTGGTTAAAGTAAACATACATCAAGCATATTCAAAGCATCTTGCTGTAGAAAAAATAAATAAAATGGAGGTGTTTTAAAACGTTTGACCAATAGTGTATAATATATTTGAAATGCAAGGATGTCAGAAATGAAGGTGCTTTTTGTTTGTTTGTGTTTTGTAGTCAGGATAGGTGTTTAAAGGTTTCCAATATGTACATTGCCTGTAGAAAGTCTACACTCCCTTGAACTTTTTTCACATTCTGTTGTCAGTGCCTCAGAGTTTCATGCATTTCAATTTGGATTTTCTCAACTGATCAACACACTATATTCCACACTGTTCAGGGGGAAAAGGTTTTATTGTGAAATGATACATTAAAATACAAAACAGAAGTATCATAATTGAACTCCATACACATATATTTGACAATATTTGACCATTCTTCTTTACAAAACTATTCAAGCTCTGTCAAGTTCCTTGGGGAGTGTGGATGGACAGCAATTTTCAAATCATGCAACACATTTTTGATTAGGTTGGGACTCTGACTGGGCCAGTTCCTTAGCCACTCCAGTGTAGATTCGGCTGTGGGCTTCAGGTTGATGTCCTGCTGAAGGGTGAAATTATGTCCCAGTTTCAGTTTTTGTGCATAGGACAGTGGGTTTTCCTCAAATACTTTTCTGTACTTTGCCTCCATTCAGTTTCCCTTCTATCCTGACATTTCTCCTAGGGGCACTTTACAAGATATGATACACATTTTTTTTACAGAATCTTACAAATATAATCTATGTTTTATTATATATAAAAAAGTACTATTCTTTGTCCAAATAGTAACTAACAAAATCTAGCCTTGAGGTGGGTCATATAAACTTCCAGTTTCTTTTGCAAAGTCTTTTATCTGTCTGTGTGTGTGTGTGTGTGTGTGTGTGTGTGTGTGTGTGTGTGTGTGTGTGTCTGTGAATGTATTTTTTTGTTTCTTTCATTTTGTTTGTTTAATGTTGTGGGTTTCCTTCTTCAGAGATGTTTGCAGGAAATACTGGTCAGCTCTCTGGTTCACAGTTCTAATGGCAGACCAGACCACAGCACTGTGGGAACATCTCATTTAACACCTTAGTGAGGTTAAACTAGATATACGTCAAGCATCTTCAAAGAGTCAAAGATAACTACTTGTTCTTTATAACACATTAAGTTTGATCTGGTTTGCTCTGTTATCTTTGACGCTTTTTATTCTCCGCTTTAGACTGAAGAGTCCTAGAAAACCCGAGAGAGATATATGTTTCCAAGCAAAGGTTTTTATTACATGCAGCTGCAAGGAAGAGGTTCAAGAGGCAATCTCAAGAACAGTCTTAGAGAAATTACAAACTACAGGCACTTTTATACAGACCAGACAGGAGAGAAAGATAACAGGCCCACATGTCTGTCCTGTGATGAGTGCAAGTTCGGTTTCTGCTAATTCTGGTTCACAGACCCGATCGCCCTCCTCCACTGAGAGCCTTGGCAGCTCCCAGTGAGAGTAGACTTGTTGTCCCAGGCGCAGAGCATGCTTTGGTATCCCAATCCGGGCCTCCTCCAGCTATGGGCCTGGCCCCTGAGCAGGAATAATTGATTGCCTGGGGTCTGTCAGACGCAGTAGTAGCCACTATTCAGTTGGCAAGAGCTCCCTCTACGAGGTCGCAGTATTCCTACTGCTGACGGACGTTTAGCACCTGGTGCCAAGACAGCGGTCAAGACCCAATTAATTCCCAAATTGGGGTCATATTACAAATTCTACAGGAGCTGTTGGACCAGGGCAAGTCTCCATCCACGCTCAAAGTGTATCTGGTGGCCATCTCCGCATGTCAATGTCCGGATTGATGGCAAGCCCACTGGGTCTCATTTCTTGGCTGTGTAGTATATAAAGGGAGCTCGACGGCTGCCGCCTCCTTGCACCCCTTCACTGCCCACATGGAGCCTTGATGTAGTGCTGGACGTACTTTCCCAAGCTCTATTTGAGCCACTGAACTCAGCTGAGGTGAAGCTAGTGTCACTTAAGACTGCGTTATTCCTGGCAATCACCTCTGCAAAACGCATGAGTGAGTTACATGCCCTGTCCGTACACCCATCTTACTCCACACTGTTAATGAAATTCTAATTAGGAGAATTAAAAATCCTTATTAATCGCCTTGTAATTGTTCGTTCTACTCTGATACTCCAGGAAATTATTTATTAAAAAAATAACAAGTATTAATCTGGAATCAAAGCCAGATCACCTGGTTCACAGTGCTATTCTCTAACCACTGTACCCTGCAGCCCTCGCTGCCAGCTGTTCTGACAAATTGTATTATTATTATTATTTATTTATTTTTATTTCTTGGCAGACGCCCTTATCCAGGGTGACTTACAACATAAGTGCAAACAAAGTGCAAAAATACAGTGAAGTACAAGGCATCAATCATTACAAATTCAATTTGGCTAAAACAGCAATTCAAAATACATTTTACAAATTCCAATTTACAATTTACACAAGTACAGTAAGTGACTTCCTACATCCTGGATGGTGAAAGCTAAGTGCTGTCAAGATGTAGGGTCACAGTCAAGGGCTACGGGAAAGAGAGCAAGGAGGAAAACAATCAAAAGTACTGTCGGAAAAGATGCGTCTTGAGTAAGCGCCGGAAGGAGGTCAAGGACTCTGCTGTTTTGACTTCGGTGGGCAGGTTGTTCCACCATTTAGGGGCCAGGGATGAGAAGGAGCGGGCTCTGGAGGAAGGAGAGTGGAGAGGAGGCAGAGTTAGTCTTCTGGCACTGGAGGAACGCAGTGGTCTGGAGGGGATGTATGGAGAGACTTAATTATTGTGGTTATAGTCTGAAATTAATGTATCAATTAAAAACATACATTATAATAAATAATACCAAATAGTTCTGTGTCTGTGTGTATTTATATATATATATTTGTAAAGCCTGCCTGCTATATATACATGTGTGTGTTCTATGGCTCTGTAATATGTGAATGCACTCATGGTTACAAATGCTCAAGTGGAGAGCGTAGAATGATTGGGGCGAATTGACGTGGGGGCAAATTGTCATCAGGGACGAATTGTTATAGGGGCGATAACTGCGTGTATCTGGCACTGTCTTTGTCTGTATTCAGATATGAATCGGCCAGTAATTGTGCTATTAGCAGTCCTGCGTGGGAGGGAGGGCCATCCTGACCAGCCTTGTGTCATTCAACGCAACACAGGTGTGCACTGTCCTCATTAGTTACAGGTGAAGTATTTAACAGCCCCCTGGACCTCTGTGCCAGCAGTCAGCACCAGCAGCCTTCAGTGCCCCCCTTCAGAAAGGCCCCACTTACAAAGGGCAGGGACTCTAGCTGCAGGAACTCCAGCGAGGAGACGCTACACAGCAACAGCAACAACAGACAACCATGACAATTTCTCCAATTCCTGTCCTGCTCTCTCCTTCCTCTCGGCGTGCACCTGCATGCCATTGTTTCCCTAATCCCTCCAACCTCATCTCTCTGCCTCTCCCCGCCTCCTCCTCCCTCCTGGCTACTCCACTCTCTGGAGGTCTGTGGAACTGCCACTCAGCTTCCAACAAGGCCGACTTCATCTCTGCCTTTGCCTCCCACCAGTCTCTTCGCTCTCACCAAGACATGGATCTCCCCAGACAACTCTACCACCCCTGCCGCCTTATCCTCTCTCTTTGTCCTGTCCCACTCCCCTCGTCTCACCGGGCGGGGAGGAGGAACAGGGCTCCTGCCCTCCCCTTCTCTCCTCTTCTCTGTCCCCCCTCTCTCTCCTCTATCTCAACCCACAGCTTTGAATTCCATGCAGTGGAAATCACCTCTCCCTCTCACCTCTTCCTTCTAGTTCTCTACCGTCCACCTGGTCCACTCACCTCCTTCCTGGATGAACTCGACTTTCTTCTCTCCTCTCTCCCCTCGCTGTCCTCACCTACCATCCTCCTGGGAGACTTCAACATCCACCTCTCCAACCCTTCCCACTGTGCTGGATTTCTTCCTCTCCTTCAATCATTTAACTTCTCTCTCTCCCCGTCTCCCCCCACTCACAGGGCTGGCCGCCAGCTAGACCTCATCTTCTCTAGAGGCTACTCCCCTTCAACACTCTCCGTGACACCCATGGACATCTCAGACCACCACTTAATTTCCTTCTACCTTTCCCTGCCCTCCCCTCCCTCCCAACTCCACCCACTCCCTCTGTCACCTTCCGCCGTAATCTCCGCTCTGTCTCCCCCTCCATCCTTGCCTCCACTGCCCTCACCCTCTTACCTTCCATTGACTGTTTTTCCCATCTATCTGTCAACTGTGCTTTGTTCTCTTCCCTCACCTCCTCACCTCCTGCCTTGACTCTCTCTGTCCTCTCACGTCTCGTCCTGCCCGTCCCTCCCCTCCTCAGCCTTGGCTCTCTGCTGTTCTCCGCGCAACCCGAACTAGTCTGCGTGCCGCCGAACAGAAGTGGAAAAGGACCAAACTCCCAGCTGCCCTCGAAGTCTACCGCTCTCTACTGTCCACATTCTCGTCCTCTCTCACCTCAGCCAAGAAGTCTTACTTCCAATCTCTCTTCGAATCCACTGTCAACAACCCCCACAAACTCTTCTCCACCTCCTCCTCCCTCAGCTGTGCTCGGGCGGCCTCCCTCTCCTCAGTCCTCATCCTCCTTGACCTCTCCGCAGCATTTGACACCGTTGATCACTCCATCCTCCTCTCCTGCCTCGCTGACCTTGGGATCTCTGGGACTGCTCTCACCTGGTTCTCCTCCTACCTCAGTGACCAGTCGTAGCAAGTGACATGGCGAGGCTCCTCATCCACCACCCAACCTCTCCTCACAGGCGTTCCCCAAGGCTCCATCCTGGGCCCGCTCCTGTTCTCCCTCTACACTCGCTCCCTGGGCCCCCTCATCGCTTCCCATGGTTTCTCCTACCACTTCTATGCTGATGATGCCCAGATCTTCCTGTCTTTTCCCTCTTCTCACCCTCTCATCCTCTCTCATCTCTTCCTGCTTGTCTGCTATTTCCACCTGGATGCACTCGCACCACCTCAAGCTCAACCTCTCCAAATCGGATCGCCTGTTTTTCCCCCACTCTTCCTCACCTTCTGCTGACCTCCCCATCTCGATCCCTTTGAAATCCACCACACTCTCTCCTTCTTCTTCCGCTAAAAATCTAGGAGTCACCCTCGATCCTGCGCTCTCCTACACCCAGCACATCACCACGCTGACATGCACCTGTAGATTCTTCCTGAGCAACATATGCCGAATCCATCCCTTCCTCACTGACTACTCAACTCAGCTACTCGTCCAGTCCCTGGTCCTCTCCCACCTGGACTACTGCAACTCCCTCCTGGCCGGCCTGCCTGCATCTACTACCCACCCGCTCCAGCTCATCCAGAACTCTGCAGCTCGTCTGGTATCCTCTCTACCACGATTCGCACACGCTACTCCACTGCTCCGCTCCCTCCACTGGCTCCCGATAGTGGCACACATTCAGTTCAAGACTTTGACCCTAAAATACCGCTGTCTCAACCACACTGTACCGAGTTACCTTCAGTCCCTCGTCTCTCCATACATCCCCTCCAGACCACTGTGTTCCTCCAGTGCCAGAAGACTAACTCTGCCTCCTCTCCACTCGCCTTCCTCCAGAGCCGCTCCTGCTCATCCCTGGCCCCTAAATGGTGGAATGACCTGCCCACCGAAGTCAAAACGGCAGAGTCCTTGACCTCTTTCCGGTGCTTACTCAAGACGCATCTTTCCGACAGTACTTGTAATATTAGTCCTCTATCCCTGCTAGATAGCACTTCACAGTTTTTATTTTGCTTCTCGCGTCCTCGATTTGTTTTCCTTCTTGCTCCCTTTCCCGTAGCCCTTGTCTGTGACCCTACATCTTGACAGCACTTAGCTTTCACCGTCCAGGATGTAGGAAATCACTTACTGTACTTGTGTAAATTGTAATTGGAATTTTGTAAAATGTATTATTTTGAATTGCTGTCTTAGCTAAATTGAATTTGTAATGATTGATGCCTTGTACTTCACTGTATTTTTGCACTTTGTTTGCACTTATGCTGTAAGTCGCCCTGGATAAGGGCATCTGCCAAGAAATTAAAATAATAATAATAAAAGGAGGTTACTATGATCTATCTGCAGCCGGAGAGATCTTATATTTTTTACCCAATCACAGACTGTGACAAGAATATCTTTGAGCACTGGAATGCAGTTGATAAAGCAGGTGTCAGATTACGTGCTGGTTGTAGAGCAGAGCACTGCTGAGAGCACACAGGACAGAGAGAAACAGACATTTTCATTGCTTACATAGCTTATAAACATTATGGTTTTTGCTAGGAATTACAATATTTTTGGTAGCCATGAATTCTGAACAATGTCAGCTAAAAATATTATGCATGTATAATGTACTTGTAAGGCAGTATTTGAGTGGAAAATGTGGAAAACTGCATACATTTCCCAGCTATAAATGTTCTATAGGTGTCATTTGGCTATCTGTCTCTAAACAATAAAGTAGAAACCAGGGGCCAAACATTGATATAACAGTCATTTTCTCTTAATGTATGTCTCAAAATGTACCAAAACAACAATATCCCTGGACCTCCCTACATTTTATTTCACTCACCTTTTCTGATTCATTAACAACTATCTAGTGCTTTTATATGGTAATGTATCACCAGAATCCCAAATTCTGCCCCAACTCGCCCCGACACAAATTGGGCTCCCCCAACTCCCCAGTCCAATTTCACCCCTGCCTACAAGCTTATAGCTGTTGGACACGGCAAGTTTACCAAATGGGCACAAAAAAGGTGTACCTTGATTATCTAGAATATATTGTTGATGGTCTGTTAACCAATAGGCTTTGTGTAATGCTTTAATTGTTGATACTATAAGTCTGCTAAGAAACAAATAATAATAAATAATATTAATTAACACATAATGATTATTAATGTCAATATGACCTTCTTTTGGCCATATAAGGGGTGCTTTTCATTCTCCTCTTGGGTACTTGATCTATAAATTACTACACTGTTAGATATGTTATGCAAACATAATCATATTTCAGTGAGGAGACATACGCTGTGATAGTTGGAACTATGTTTTACTTCTGACATTTGGAATCACAAAACAATCATTCATTTTGTATCACTACACTATTGGACCTGTGACCAGAACTGGGGTAAACTTGCTCAGACCAACTGTTTGTGTCTTATGGAGCGCGGACACAGGCCAGGCGCTTTCAAAACAGCGCCTCTCGCATTGGATTGTGGACACCATTACCATGGTCTACAAGTCCACCAGGACCCTGGTGCCTGAACACCTGGTGGCCCACTTGACTTGAGACGTTGCCACATCATGGGCCCTTTTTCAAGGCACCCTCTTGGCAGACATTTGTGCGGCTGCAGCTTGGGCCTCGCCACTTACATTTGCCCGGTTCTACAGGTTGGATGTGACGGGACTGGTCCCTTCCATTGGGAACCCGGTTTTGGCTGCAGTCGAGCCCCAGTAGCCCACGGGCTCTGGCTCCTGCCTTTCCTCTCCTAGTCTGCCCCTGTAAGTGCATCCTGAGGGAGCTAGTGAACCGTGTCTTTCCCTTCCACCGGACTATGCCTTCCAGTCGAGCACCCACGCGAGCTGCTCCTGGATGTACAGACAGCCCTGTCAATGTGTTCCCAGGTACGTTCCTTCAGGTACATTGCCTTACAAGGCCACCCTGTATATAGTTTGTTCATTATGCATTGTGTTGCGGTGGTGCATGCGTCTGGCCTGTACCCCGCTCTGTATATATATATATATATATATATATATATATATATATATAAAATATGTGTTAAACAGCAGGACTGTGGCTCCATTCTGAAAATATGTAGAATGGCGCTCACTGCTGCTGTTCCCAGCTGTTGGCGCTCACGTTTCGCTGCCTCGCTGTGTACATAGTTCCTTAGTCAGCAGGTCTGTGGCCCGCTCTGGCTGTGTGCCATAGAGGAAGAGTCCGCTGCTGCTGTCCTCAGTGGTAAGCACGTGAGCAGGCTCTCCTGTTCCGCCGTGTATATAGTTAATAGTTACATAGTAGAGCTCATGTAGGCCTGTGTTAGCCGGTCTAACCAGCAGGCGTCAACTGCTCCTGTGTTCCATGAGTGGCGCATTAATCCGTTCCTGCGCCCCATGGTGTATATAGTTCTTTTGTTATGAAATCTAACTTCAGTAAGCACAGTGGAGTAGTTCCACTCTGTACTATTCAGTTGAGTAGGATGCTGCTGTGCTGCGCGCTAACAGCATGAAGATCTTGCTGTCAAACAATATGTTTATTGTAAATTGTTGTTCAGCTCGGCTACTCTGTTGACATATGTATTATGTTGTGCTTTTCAGTGGGTCTGTGGCCCCGTTCCTATGGATCAGGGGTCCACATGCCATGATATGTGCGGAGACTGCACAGGTTGCTTGAATGCCCACGCCAGATATTGTGCAAGTAGATTCAGCCTCGCTCCTAGCTGCACTAGTAGAGCAGCCGGCCTTGCTATTGTAAGCGGAGGGCGTAAGAGTTGACCTCTGTAGCCCCGCCTTGTATATGCTGATTCTAGACAGTTTCCCGGTACAGCTTGACTACGGTCCTCACTCCTGGGCGGCTCAGGTACGACCCTACTCTTAGGGCCCCTGAGGTTACTGTCTGGAGTTGTGTTGCTGAGGCCCCCTAGCGGTCGCCATGAGGCAGGCTCCCTTATCAGCTCACCTTGCCTCCTCCCTTGCAACGGTTTTGTTATACAGTAACCCCTCCCCCTTGGGCAGTGCTTACGACTTGAAAGATAATGATAGGTTGCGAATGCAACCCCGGTTATCTGAGAAAGGCAGCACTGCCCAAGGGTTGGAAAGTCGTGCGGAAGTCCTGCTCCCGGCAAAAGGGGCCAATGGCAGCTGAGATAGAATGACTTTTTCGATCGGGTTCCTACGGCAGTGTGTAGAAACCCCTCCCCCTTGGGCAGTGCTTACTTTTTCAAATAACCGGGGTTGCATTCGCAACCTATCGTTTTATTTGATCAGTCATTTGTAGACTTTAATTGCTGATGGACAGATTTAGTATATTAATGTTGGTTTCCTTCTTCAGAGATGTTTGCAGGAAATACTGGTCAGCTACCCGATTCACAGTTCTAATGGCAGACCAGACCACAGCACTGTGGGAACATCTTACTTTGTCTGCTAAGATAAGTCTCATAAAACACCTTAGTGTGGTTAAAGTAAACATACATCAAGCATATTCAAAGCATCTTGCTGTAGAAAAAATAAATAAAATGGAGGTGTTTTAAAACGTTTGACCAATAGTGTATAATATATTTGAAATGCAAGGATGTCAGAAATGAAGGTGCTTTTTGTTTGTTTGTGTTTTGTAGTCAGGATAGGTGTTTAAAGGTTTCCAATATGTACATTGCCTGTAGAAAGTCTACACTCCCTTGAACTTTTTTCACATTCTGTTGTCAGTGCCTCAGAGTTTCATGCATTTCAATTTGGATTTTCTCAACTGATCAACACACTATATTCCACACTGTTCAGGGGGAAAAGGTTTTATTGTGAAATGATACATTAAAATACAAAACAGAAGTATCATAATTGAACTCCATACACATATATTTGACAATATTTGACCATTCTTCTTTACAAAACTATTCAAGCTCTGTCAAGTTCCTTGGGGAGTGTGGATGGACAGCAATTTTCAAATCATGCAACACATTTTTGATTAGGTTGGGACTCTGACTGGGCCAGTTCCTTAGCCACTCCAGTGTAGATTCGGCTGTGGGCTTCAGGTTGATGTCCTGCTGAAGGGTGAAATTATGTCCCAGTTTCAGTTTTTGTGCATAGGACAGTGGGTTTTCCTCAAATACTTTTCTGTACTTTGCCTCCATTCAGTTTCCCTTCTATCCTGACATTTCTCCTAGGGGCACTTTACAAGATATGATACACATTTTTTTTACAGAATCTTACAAATATAATCTATGTTTTATTATATATAAAAAAGTACTATTCTTTGTCCAAATAGTAACTAACAAAATCTAGCCTTGAGGTGGGTCATATAAACTTCCAGTTTCTTTTGCAAAGTCTTTTATCTGTCTGTGTGTGTGTGTGTGTGTGTGTGTGTGTGTGTGTGTGTGTGTGTGTGTGTCTGTGAATGTATTTTTTTGTTTCTTTCATTTTGTTTGTTTAATGTTGTGGGTTTCCTTCTTCAGAGATGTTTGCAGGAAATACTGGTCAGCTCTCTGGTTCACAGTTCTAATGGCAGACCAGACCACAGCACTGTGGGAACATCTCATTTAACACCTTAGTGAGGTTAAACTAGATATACGTCAAGCATCTTCAAAGAGTCAAAGATAACTACTTGTTCTTTATAACACATTAAGTTTGATCTGGTTTGCTCTGTTATCTTTGACGCTTTTTATGCTCCGCTTTAGACTGAAGAGTCGTAGAAAACCCGAGAGAGATATATGTTTCCAAGCAAAGGTTTTTATTACATGCAGCTGCAAGGAAGAGGTTCAAGAGGCAATCTCAAGAACAGTCTTAGAGAAATTACAAACTACAGGCACTTTTATACAGACCAGACAGGAGAGAAAGATAACAGGCCCACATGTCTGTCCTGTGATGAGTGCAAGTTCGGTTTCTGCTAATTCTGGTTCACAGACCCGATCGCCCTCCTCCACTGAGAGCCTTGGCAGCTCCCAGTGAGAGTAGACTTGTTGTCCCAGGCGCAGAGCATGCTTTGGTATCCCAATCCGGGCCTCCTCCAGCTATGGGCCTGGCCCCTGAGCAGGAATAATTGATTGCCTGGGGTCTGTCAGACGCAGTAGTAGCCACTATTCAGTTGGCAAGAGCTCCCTCTACGAGGTCGCAGTATTCCTACTGCTGACGGACGTTTAGCACCTGGTGCCAAGACAGCGGTCAAGACCCAATTAATTCCCAAATTGGGGTCATATTACAAATTCTACAGGAGCTGTTGGACCAGGGCAAGTCTCCATCCACGCTCAAAGTGTATCTGGTGGCCATCTCCACATGTCAATGTCCGGATTGATGGCAAGCCCACTGGGTCTCATTTCTTGGCTGTGTAGTATATAAAGGGAGCTCGACGGCTGCCGCCTCCTTGCACCCCTTCACTGCCCACATGGAGCCTTGATGTAGTGCTGGACGTACTTTCCCAAGCTCTATTTGAGCCACTGAACTCAGCTGAGGTGAAGCTAGTGTCACTTAAGACTGCGTTATTCCTGGCAATCACCTCTGCAAAACGCATGAGTGAGTTACATGCCCTGTCCGTACACCCATCTTACTCCACACTGTTAATGAAATTCTAATTAGGAGAATTAAAAATCCTTATTAATCGCCTTGTAATTGTTCGTTCTACTCTGATACTCCAGGAAATTATTTATTAAAAAAATAACAAGTATTAATCTGGAATCAAAGCCAGATCACCTGGTTCACAGTGCTATTCTCTAACCACTGTACCCTGCAGCCCTCGCTGCCAGCTGTTCTGACAAATTGTATTATTATTATTATTTATTTATTTTTATTTCTTGGCAGACGCCCTTATCCAGGGTGACTTACAACATAAGTGCAAACAAAGTGCAAAAATACAGTGAAGTACAAGGCATCAATCATTACAAATTCAATTTGGCTAAAACAGCAATTCAAAATACATTTTACAAATTCCAATTTACAATTTACACAAGTACAGTAAGTGACTTCCTACATCCTGGATGGTGAAAGCTAAGTGCTGTCAAGATGTAGGGTCACAGTCAAGGGCTACGGGAAAGAGAGCAAGGAGGAAAACAATCAAAAGTACTGTCGGAAAAGATGCGTCTTGAGTAAGCGCCGGAAGGAGGTCAAGGACTCTGCTGTTTTGACTTCGGTGGGCAGGTTGTTCCACCATTTAGGGGCCAGGGATGAGAAGGAGCGGGCTCTGGAGGAAGGAGAGTGGAGAGGAGGCAGAGTTAGTCTTCTGGCACTGGAGGAACGCAGTGGTCTGGAGGGGATGTATGGAGAGACTTAATTTTTGGGGTTATAGTCTGAAATTAATGTATCAATTAAAAACATACATTATAATAAATAATACCAAATAGTTCTGTGTCTGTGTGTATTTATATATATATATATTTGTAAAGCCTGCCTGCTATATATACATGTGTGTGTTCTATGGCTCTGTAATATGTGAATGCACTCATGGTTACAAATGCTCAAGTGGAGAGCGTAGAATGATTGGGGTGAATTGACGTGGGGGCAAATTGTCATCAGGGACGAATTGTTATAGGGGCGATAACTGCGTGTATCTGGCACTGTCTTTGTCTGTATTCAGATATGAATCGGCCAGTAATTGTGCTATTAGCAGTCCTGCGTGGGAGGGAGGGCCATCCTGACCAGCCTTGTGTCATTCAACGCAACACAGGTGTGCACTGTCCTCATTAGTTACAGGTGAAGTATTTAACAGCCCCCTGGACCTCTGTGCCAGCAGTCAGCACCAGCAGCCTTCAGTGCCCCCCTTCAGAAAGGCCCCACTTACAAAGGGCAGGGACTCTAGCTGCAGGAACTCCAGCGAGGAGACGCTACACAGCAACAGCAACAACAGACAACCATGACAATTTCTCCAATTCCTGTCCTGCTCTCTCCTTCCTCTCGGCGTGCACCTGCGTGCCATTGTTTCCCTAATCCCTCCAACCTCATCTCTCTGCCTCTCCCCGCCTCCTCCTCCCTCCTGGCTACTCCACTCTCTGGAGGTCTGTGGAACTGCCACTCAGCTTCCAACAAGGCCGACTTCATCTCTGCCTTTGCCTCCCACCAGTCTCTTCGCTCTCACCAAGACATGGATCTCCCCAGACAACTCTACCACCCCTGCCGCCTTATCCTCTCTCTTTGTCCTGTCCCACTCCCCTCGTCTCACCGGGCGGGGAGGAGGAACAGGGCTCCTGCCCTCCCCTTCTCTCCTCTTCTCTGTCCCCCCTCTCTCTCCTCTATCTCAACCCACAGCTTTGAATTCCATGCAGTGGAAATCACCTCTCCCTCTCACCTCTTCCTTCTAGTTCTCTACCGTCCACCTGGTCCACTCACCTCCTTCCTGGATGAACTCGACTTTCTTCTCTCCTCTCTCCCCTCGCTGTCCTCACCTACCATCCTCCTGGGAGACTTCAACATCCACCTCTCCAACCCTTCCCACTGTGCTGGATTTCTTCCTCTCCTTCAATCATTTAACTTCTCTCTCTCCCCGTCTCCCCCCACTCACAGGGCTGGCCGCCAGCTAGACCTCATCTTCTCTAGAGGCTACTCCCCTTCAACACTCTCCGTGACACCCATGGACATCTCAGACCACCACTTAATTTCCTTCTACCTTTCCCTGCCCTCCCCTCCCTCCCAACTCCACCCACTCCCTCTGTCACCTTCCGCCGTAATCTCCGCTCTGTCTCCCCCTCCATCCTTGCCTCCACTGCCCTCACCCTCTTACCTTCCATTGACTGTTTTTCCCATCTATCTGTCAACTGTGCTTTGTTCTCTTCCCTCACCTCCTCACCTCCTGCCTTGACTCTCTCTGTCCTCTCACGTCTCGTCCTGCCCGTCCCTCCCCTCCTCAGCCTTGGCTCTCTGCTGTTCTCCGCGCAACCCGAACTAGTCTGCGTGCCGCCGAACAGAAGTGGAAAAGGACCAAACTCCCAGCTGCCCTCGAAGTCTACCGCTCTCTACTGTCCACATTCTCGTCCTCTCTCACCTCAGCCAAGAAGTCTTACTTCCAATCTCTCTTCGAATCCACTGTCAACAACCCCCACAAACTCTTCTCCACCTCCTCCTCCCTCAGCTGTGCTCGGGCGGCCTCCCTCTCCTCAGTCCTCATCCTCCTTGACCTCTCCGCAGCATTTGACACCGTTGATCACTCCATCCTCCTCTCCTGCCTCGCTGACCTTGGGATCTCTGGGACTGCTCTCACCTGGTTCTCCTCCTACCTCAGTGACCAGTCGTAGCAAGTGACATGGCGAGGCTCCTCATCCACCACCCAACCTCTCCTCACAGGCGTTCCCCAAGGCTCCATCCTGGGCCCGCTCCTGTTCTCCCTCTACACTCGCTCCCTTGAGCTTGAAATCCACCACACTCTCTCCTTCTTCTTCCGCTAAAAATCTAGGAGTCACCCTCGATCCTGCGCTTTCCTACACCCAGCACATCACCACGCTGCCATGCACCGGTAGATTCTTCCTGAGCAACATATGCCGAATCCATCCCTTCCTCACTGACTACTCAACTCAGCTACTCGTCCAGTCCCTGGTCCTCTCCCACCTGGACTACTGCAACTCCCTCCTGGCCGGCCTGCCTGCATCTACTACCCACCCGCTCCAGCTCATCCAGAACTCTGCAGCTCGTCTGGTATCCTCTCTACCACGATTCGCACACGCTACTCCACTGCTCCGCTCCCTCCACTGGCTCCCGATAGTGGCACACATTCAGTTCAAGACTTTGACCCTAAAATACCGCTGTCTCAACCACACTGTACCGAGTTACCTTCAGTCCCTCGTCTCTCCATACATCCCCTCCAGACCACTGTGTTCCTCCAGTGCCAGAAGACTAACTCTGCCTCCTCTCCACTCGCCTTCCTCCAGAGCCGCTCCTGCTCATCCCTGGCCCCTAAATGGTGGAATGACCTGCCCACCGAAGTCAAAACGGCAGAGTCCTTGACCTCTTTCCGGTGCTTACTCAAGACGCATCTTTCCGACAGTACTTGTAATATTAGTCCTCTATCCCTGCTAGATAGCACTTCACAGTTTTTATTTTGCTTCTCGCGTCCTCGATTTGTTTTCCTTCTTGCTCCCTTTCCCGTAGCCCTTGTCTGTGACCCTACATCTTGACAGCACTTAGCTTTCACCGTCCAGGATGTAGGAAATCACTTACTGTACTTGTGTAAATTGTAATTGGAATTTTGTAAAATGTATTATTTTGAATTGCTGTCTTAGCTAAATTGAATTTGTAATGATTGATGCCTTGTACTTCACTGTATTTTTGCACTTTGTTTGCACTTATGCTGTAAGTCGTCCTGGATAAGGGCATCTGCCAAGAAATTAAAATAATAATAATAAAAGGAGGTTACTATGATCTATCTGCAGCCGGAGAGATCTTATATTTTTTACCCAATCACAGACTGTGACAAGAATATCTTTGAGCACTGGAATGCAGTTGATAAAGCAGGTGTCAGATTACGTGCTGGTTGTAGAGCAGAGCACTGCTGAGAGCACACAGGACAGAGAGAAACAGACATTTTCATTGCTTACATAGCTTATAAACATTATGGTTTTTGCTAGGAATTACAATATTTTTGGTAGCCATGAATTCTGAACAATGTCAGCTAAAAATATTATGCATGTATAATGTACTTATAAGGCAGTATTTGAGTGGAAAATGTGGAAAACTGCATACATTTCCCAGTTATAAATGTTCTATAGGTGTCATTTGGCTATCTGTCTCTAAACAATAAAGTAGAAACCAGGGGCCAAACATTGATATAATAGTCATTTTCTCTTAATGTATGTCTCAAAATGTACCAAAACAACAATATCCCTGGACCTCCCTACATTTTATTTCACTCACCTTTTCTGATTCATTAACAACTATCTAGTGCTTTTATATGGTAATGTATCACCAGAATCCCAAATTCTGCCCCAACTCGCCCCGACACAAATTGGGCTCCCCCAACTCCCCAGTCCAATTTCACCCCTGCTTACAAGCTTATAGCTGTTGGACACGGCAAGTTTACCAAATGGGCACAAAAAAGGTGTACCTTGATTATCTAGAATATATTGTTGATGGTCTGTTAACCAATAGGCTTTGTGTAATGCTTTAATTGTTGATACTATAAGTCTGCTAAGAAACAAATAATAATAAATAATATTAATTAACACATAATGATTATTAATGTCAATATGACCTTCTTTTGGCCATATAAGGGGTGCTTTTCATTCTCCTCTTGGGTACTTGATCTATAAATTACTCCACTGTTAGATATGTTATGCAAACATAATCATATTTCAGTGAGGAGACATACGCTGTGATAGTTGGAACTATGTTTTACTTCTGACATTTGGAATCACAAAACAATCATTCATTTTGTATCACTACACTATTGGACCTGTGACCAGAACTGGGGTAAACTTACGCCACAAGATGTAGTGCTCCAAATCAATCTCACAAGTAACATACATAAAGCCCACCTTGTTTTACACTGGGCTTCAGCCTTTCTCCGAATCCTGTCCTTGATCCCCGTTTCTCTATATTATTTTTAATTACTAATGAAACTTCATTTTAATTCCACATCATATCCTAATTTGCATTTCATTGCTTCAGTAGTACTGGCAATCCAGCCTGCCTTGCCTCCCTGTGTGTATGTTACTCTATTCTGTACTTGATTTTGGGCTGGTATTGTATATTGTATGAATTGTTCCACTTATTGTAACACGTAGCATGTTTTGTGAAACATGTATATTTTATAACAACTCTAAGTAGTCCTGGTAAGACCATCTGCTAATACATACATTACTTCATTCATAAACTAAAATATAGCAAGGAGAATTCTACATCAAATTTTGCTTTGTTATTATTTTGGCAAGTGCAACAGAAACCAGGGTATGTTGTGGTATGCAGGACACCCACTTGGACACAGGGGGATGTTTTGTGATCAACAGCGCCTCTCAGCATCTGATGTTGCATTGACTTTCCTGCCTGTAAGACTTAAATCCTGGTAACAGGCAAAATGGGTGTTCCTGTATGTATCAAGTACTTGAGCCATTGAGGTTACAGGGTGCAGGGTGGGCGACAACCACTTGGTGTTAACTCATTGGTTGAGTTGTTGAGGGCTGGTGGTGTTTGAAGTATAAAAAGGGAAGATCTGAGCTCCAATGACTATCTTCCTGTCGAGAAACAATCTGAAAAGAGAGACCTACTGAACAGTCGAAACAAACTAATTGAAAAAGGTAAATGAGGTTTGGATTTCCCTTCACTTTCTTTTCTTTGCTTCTTGTCTGTAATATCCAGTTTTAAAAATAAAGAGCACCGATCTTTGTGACTGGTCCAGGCTGCCTTCCTTCAGCTGTCAGACAAACACCCCTAGCTAACGCATTTTGCTCAGGCAGTGCTATGTCAAGATGAAGTCTGGTCACATTCTGGTTTTGACAAATATGAACAGAGAAACAAATGTGGGAGAAACTCATTGCTCTGACTGCCAGGAGAGAAACTGTTGTCTGTCATGTTTGAATGCGATGCTCTCTGATTGTTGCACAGTTCATCAGCCTCTCTCTGAAATGTAAATATATGTCAAGTCCAATGCTTATATTTTGCATGCATAATGACCATATATGATTTAACCTAAAATGGTATTTATTGTGGAAAAGGAAACCTTTGGAATGTTGTGACACACATGCAATTTTATAACCTTGTTTTACCATATTTTGATAATAAGCCCTGAAGGTTTACAAATTTGTGTTGCGATAATGCTGAATTCTTCCAAGTTCACTTTATTACAACGTTGCTGGGTATGTGACTGTGTAGAGATATGTATTTGTAAAGTAAATACCTTGTTGTATTATGTATGTATGTATTTATTGGTCAAGTTAAATGTCACAACAGTATATTGAATGCAGTTTTGCGGTGTAAAGATAGACTGACTTTACAAAGAGGACAAGTAAGAAGCTGATAGTTAAAGGCTAGTCTATTTAAAATAATCACTTAATTGATCTTTTTCAAGGTTTAGCATGTGGGCAAGCTACTTGATACCTTTTACAGGGGCTTTAAGAAGTATTCACCCCCTTGGACTTCTTCACATTTTGTTGTTACAACCTGTTGTGAAAAAACTGTTAATCCACAATATTATCCCAGAGTTGTTCTGAAAACTCCTTGGTCTTCATGATAGTATCTTTGCTTTGAATGCATAAATCTGAAATCATATGCATCACTTTTGTATTGCTCGATTCTATGTATTGTGTGAATTCTGAAGACAATTGGTTACACCTAAGTAAGCATATTTCGGAATGTCATGGCAAATGGGCTGTATACTTCTCTCTTATTTTGCCCCCCGTCCGCCTCGTCCCTCCCAAACACACACTTATACAGACAAAACTTTGGAGTAGGTTGTGCAAATCTAAGGGAAAATAGTAAGTGCCTCACAAATACAGGTTGTGTTTATCATTTCTTAGAAATAAGAAATAAGAAATATTAAGTGTCTCAATGAGGTTTTACAAATAACTTCTCTGGTCCCCCTTGCATATGCTTTATATGTATTTTGTGCTTGACACAATTTTCTTAGATTTTCTTCAGTTGTTTCAAACAACATCTAATAATTTTCATGTATATATGTATTATTACGGGTGACAAATTAAAGGAAAAACCTGAATAAATGAATGGAGGAACATAACAAATGCAGATGCTCCAACGAGGTGTACTGCATGATACAATTAAGCAATTAACATCCTATCATGCTCTGTGGCATATGTACAAATGCTGAGCAGGCCCAGTTGACCTTGATTTTGGATCAAGATGGCAAGAGGAAAGGATCTAAGTGACTTTGAAAGAGGGGTCATTATTGGGGCACGAATGGCAGGAGCTTCAGTCACACAAACGCTCAACTGGCTCGTGTTCTCGACAAGTGGGCGAGTGCATGTGTGGCGACACCAAGAGAAAAGTGCAGGCCTGACTGCTTGACCCCTACAGTGAGGGGGTCCGGAGACTCTGTTATGCTGTGGGGGGCATTTTCCTGGCATGGTTTGGGTCCACTTAGAGGAAAGGGTCACTGGAAGTTATTCTGAGTGACCATCTTTATCCTATAATGAAACATTTCTATCCTGATGGGAGTGGTCTCTTCTCGGATGAAAATGCCCCCATCCACAGGGCACAAGGGCTCACTGAATGGTGTGATGAGTATGAAAATGATGTGAATCATATGCTATGGCCTTCGCAGTCACCAGATCTCAACCCAATTGAACACCTATGGGAGATTTTGAACCGATGTGTTAGACAGTAGTGATGTCAGACTCGAAATACTGATTCAAATCTCCTTCAAATCATTTGAAGCATAGTGTTTCGACATTTGGACCGAAACTACACCTAAATCAAAGCTACAAAATCCTATCTCTGATACCCGATCTGTGATTGTGGGCTACCTTATCACTGAATTGCCACTCCCTTGAAAATTTTAAAAGTGACCCTAAACGATGGGCAACGATGAGTATTTCAGACGCAGCACTAAAGCTTCTCTGTTTGTAGAAGTGTTTGCACTTCTTATCCCCGTCTATACCAGGTTGATACATACAAAAAGGTTGGGCATTAATTGCTTTTTAAATGCAGTCCAATGGTGAGTCTTTTCCTCTCACAAGTGACAGTTTTTAAGAATACATCTTTATCGACACTCCAAAAAGAGTTCTGTCTAATAGTGATGGCATAAATGGGGCTTTTGAGCGATCTAAACAACTCAAACGATTGATTCGGAAAAAGATTCAATCTTTCGAAACATCGCACCACAGTGACATCTGGTGGCCACATGGCGCACAATAAAACCCCGTGTTGCAGGCAGACTAGAGCTGATCGAAGAAACTGTATTAATTCAATTTCAGAAGTAAGGGGTTCGTTATGACAGTTACAAACCATGACATCAGATACTATAAACATGTCTGACAGTGTAGATCAGATCTCAAATGATTGTACAAAAAGCATTTTTGCACTTTTGGTTATTCAATTATGTAAAACTAACTTAATATAGCTAGGAAAAACGTGTATAATTTCACAAAGAACAGAATGTCAGCTTTGATGTTTTTTAAATATTCAGCAAAATCAGTGACATTATATTGTGTTGGGTCTGTACTTCTAATCTGATGTTGTTTGACTTTAAATGTATACATTTGTCAGTGTGTTGAAAGATTTGTATTCTACATTCATGCCTTGTAGTGTTTGTGCAACTGGGATGGGGGAATGCTCAAGTGTTTCTATTAAAGGCTCAGCCTCATTTATTAGAGTTTTTCACTCCGTCGGTGGACCGTCAGACCTAAAACTCAGCGCCTGCGAGCTGTCCAGCGATTTTCACCCGATCAAGTAACCAGTGTCTCCGTCCAAACTGTAAACGCGCAGCGATGCTCCAGCTGCTCTAGACCCCAAATTTTAACAAATTGGAATTAAATTATTTATAAAAAGGATGAAATGAATGTCATTAGTATTCACAGTTCCCTTAGATTATTTTTTTAAAGTATTTTCATTATTATAAATGTCTTGATTTTTAACATAAAGACGACTATTCTATGTAGGACATGTTATTATTATTTTTGTTTCTTGGCAGACGCCCTTATCCAGGGCGACGTACAACATAAGTGCAAAACAAAGTGCAAAAATACAGTTCTGTAAAGGCATCAATCATTACAAATTCAATTTACATAAAACATAGCAATTCAAAATATAATACATTTTACAACTTCCAATTTACACAGGTAAGTACAGTAAGTGCGGACATACATCCTTATCAGTAAAAGCTAAGTGCTGTCAAGATGTTGGGTCGCAGTCAATGGCTGCGGGAAAGGGAGCAAGGAGGAAAACAATCAAAAACGCAAGAGGCAAGATAAAACTCTTTGAAGTGCTATCTAACGGATTAAAAGGACTAAATTATGTCCCTTATCTCAAGAATCAGTTAAATACAGTGTAACATATTATCCTTTATCACCTCTCCTCACCCGGCATTTTCAGATTTCCACATGAGCGTCTTCAGACGGGCTTAAACCTAAACCTGAACAACTGTGATGCATTTACAGTGGCCATATATTAATTGTATCCCAGCAGGCACTCAACATAATGTCAATGTAGTTTCGTGGTTGAAATCTTGTTGTGACGTGGATTAACAAGAATACAACTACTATTCAACCTGGGTTTGATAATGATTTATCCACGTCGAAATGTACATTGCTTTCAGGTTGAATAGATGTCGTGAAAATTGTAGATAACAAACACAATATCCCTTCAAACAATGTAATTTCTCCAATCCCCAAACGTCAGTGACATATTCAGAAAATGTACAAATATACCCTTAAATAAAGAGAGAAAAAATGTTAATTCGTGTGTTTGTATGTGTGTGTGTATTCACCAATCAAAACAACTAGGAGGGTGCAATAGATTTATTATAAGTAATAAATAAGACTTTATTTATTTTAATATAGGCTATTGAACATATTGGTATTTAAAATGTTTAACTGCTATACTGCTATACATTCCCCTATAAGAATTAGAAAAGCATTCATTAATTTAAATAACAAAATACAATATGACATAAACAAATGTAGTTACAGCTTATTAATAGAACATGATACTCCTTTAAATAAAATAATTTCAACAAACAATCTATTTGTTTGGGGTTTTCATTCTAGGTTCATCCAATAGATATTGGTTGCATTTTGCTTATTAAATTGATGTTGAACCAAAGTTGACAATTCAACATTGATTCCATTTGCAAATCCTATAAATTTTCAATGTTAATTCAATGTGGAAAAAAGACATTGAAACAGCGTTGTTCCTAATGAATTTTGCCTGCTGCGATGTTTTGTATTTCATATGAATTACTTACATAGGTTATTACCTGATTTCTACACCCTCGTTAACTTATTCAATTTGAATGCGTAATGGTTCTGTCAAAAGACAGTGCAATTACACTAATTACACCAATAAAGATGCAGTCTTAAAAATGTCACTGGTGAGGGGAAAAGACCAACCTCTGTGTGTGTTGCTTTTCTTCATAATAAGCTCTATCAACCTGGTATAGACGGGGATAAGAAGTGCAAACACTTCTACAAACAGAGAAGCTTCTCAACATTTTAGTGCTGCATCTGAAATACTCTAAATGAATCGCCCATCATTTAGGGTCACTTTTAAAGTCTTCAAGGGAGTAGCAAATCAGGTGATAAGGTAGCCCACAATCACAGATCCGGGATCAGAGATAGGATTTTGTAGCTTTGATTTAGGTGTATTTTGGGTCCAAATGTTATGATCCCAATTTATCCATTTGCGCTTAATTTCTCCTATGACGAAACGCAGCAGTATGACGTAATGAAGTCCCATTCAGCCTAGTCATGTACCTGTAATTTGCATACAGACTTCGAGCAATGTGTCAAAACACTAGGCTGCAAATGATTCGAAGCAGATTTCAAATCTGACATCACTACTGTCTAACACGTCAGTTCAAAATCTCCCATAGGTGCTCAATTAGGTTGAGATCTGGGCCCAGTTGTTCAGAAGTAATCTGATTGGATTTCGGCTATCGGATTCGATCAAATCTTGAAAATGCGTTTTTCAAAAGAAAAAAGCATTCTGAAATCAGATTAGATCACGTAATCCAGTCTTGGTTTTGATCTGGATCCAACCTTCACTATGTGTTGTTCAAAACTTTTTAGTAGGATTGGGATACCTTTGATCCAAAAAATCTGGATTATCCTGATCCCAGCAGAAGGGTGGATTCAGGGTGGATTTCAGGAATAAAATGTAATCAAACTTTCAAATTGTTCAAATAATACAACATTTGTATCATGTAGTATATATAGATGTATTTATATTTTGCACTTGATTTGTTTAATTGTTACAGTGATAAAGTAGATAACATAGACATCATGCTACAGTACAGTAAAGTAAAAATAAAATAATGAATTTATACCCATAAAAGAATCCCACAAACAGTCAATATCAAGCAAAAATAATATATTTATTTTAAATGTCATTCATCACTGTATATTAATTACAATGACACAATCATCAGGTGAACCAGTCAAAAGTAGTTATTTATTTGTTGTGGGTCAGATGAGGGGTCTGACTGTTTGAAATACATTGATAATGGAAGGGGATGTTTGTATTGTTTTATTGTGATGTTTTTTGTGTCTTCAAATAAAAACACTTAAGGTGACCCCATAGTGGCTTTTCTACCTGCCTTTTCTTTACATATCTAGTAGCCTACATTGTGCTATGTAGTCCCATTTAGAGCACTGGTAATCCAGATTTGGTAATGTTGAAAAGTTTGTATCTGGATCAGGGTGATCCAATCTAATGTTGCTTTGAAAAAACAGCACAAATGTAAGATGCATTACCTGATCCTGGAAAGCAAAACATGGGATTTCCAACTCTGGATCATTCTGATCCAGATTCAACTTTTAAACTGGGCCAAGGTGACTGCGAAGGCCATAGCATATGAATCACATAATTTTCATACTCATCAAACCATTCAGTGAGCCCTCGTGCCCTGTGGATGGGGGCATTATCATCCTGGAAGAGACCACACCCATCGGGAGAGAAATGTTTAATCATAGGATAAAGATGATCAAGGAGAATAACTTTGTAATGATTTGCAGTGGCCCTTCTCTCTAAGGGGACAAGTGGACCCAAACCACGCCAGAAAAATGCCCCCCACAGCATAACAGGGACTCCAGACCCCCTCACTGTAGAGGTCACGCAGTCAGGCCTGTACTGTTCTCTTGGTGTCGCCACACATGCACTCGCCCACTTGTCGAGAATATGGTGAAGGATGACTCATCTGACCAGATCACTTTTTTTCCACATTTCTGTAGACCAGTGCCTATGGTTGTTGCACCACTGAACTCTCAAATGCGCATTTGTCTTTATAATGAGGGGTTTATGCACTGCAGACGTACTATAATATCCCTCTCTGTGTAGTCGACGGACTGTTCTTGCTGACACTGATCTGATCACATCTGATCACATCCTGCATTGACATTCTCAGTCACCTGGGAAAGAGCTGCTCTTCTGTTTTTCCTTACATATCGCAGTAATGCACAAGCATCACACTCATTGAATGTGCACTTTCGACAACACTTTCCAACCCTATTTACTGATGTCTTTCCCACAGATCTAAATGCAGATGAGCAGTCTTTGTTGCTGTAGCTCCTGCCATTTGTACCCCAATAATGATCCCTCTTTCAAAGTCACAATTGATCTATCACCCTCAAACTCAAATTGGACCAGCACTCTCCTTCATTGCCCTCTGCTCCCCTCTGCTACACATATAAACCCCTCTGTAGCTTCCATTGTCTGCCAAGTCTTGTCTTCCTTCCTGTTGTATTTCTAAGTATTCCCTTTGTTATTGAATGCCAGTTTACGACCTCCACATGTACCTCATCCACTGATTCCCGGATTCTCCCTACCAACCTGTATTGACCCCTTGCTTACCGTATCGACCACGACTTCTGGATTCTCCTGGACATTACTATTTGCATTGACCCCAGTCTGTTCCTGACCACCTCTCACTCCGCACCTGGGTTCCCCACCATGCCAGTCCTTCGTTACAAATCTATTATATCTATGTTTCAAGAACGATAAAACATTGGGCTACCCCCAATTTAAATAGGATTCCACTATGTTGAAAAATATAAGCAGAAAATGACATTGAAAGTTCACAAGTCTTTTTCATCATCAGCGTGTCTTCCTTTGTTTCCTGTGGCTGATTGACGGACAGCAAATGTAAACGTCTTCCTTTGGAAAAGACGATTTCATGACTGAAAGTGAAGACCGAGACACTAATAATGATATAATGGTAATATTATAAACATCTAACTGTGTTTATTATGCTGGGGTTGGTTTCAGTGAGCAGTCCTTCCCCGGAGTAATGTCCACCTCTCAGACCGTGGAGCTGGCCAGCCTGGGCCGGCCCTTCCAGCTGGGCATGCTGTACGACTGCCGCCGGGACGTGCTGATTCCAGGTGAGGACAGCTGGAGCAAGTCTCTGGTAATGTTGGGATCTGTGGGTATTTTGTAGACTCCGCGGGGTTGTTTTCACAACATTGAAAAATATTTTTCTGAAATTACCTGTATAATATAAACCTAATTTAACAGTGGGAGGATGAGGATGTGCATGAGGGATGGGCATGGGTAGTAGTGTTATATTACAAGCTCAATTGTAACTTGAAACAAAATTCCTTCTTTTTCAAATGAAAAATAATGTATTGTTAATTCCACCTATTATTTTTAATGTAGTGAAAAACCTCTCTGGTGCTGTGATAAAGTCTTTGCAACTGTGAGGAGAGAGGCGGTACCCGTTCAATGAGTACTGCAGTGAGAATAAAGTTCAATTTTAAGTTTAAATCCTCATAGGCTATTAGACCAGAAAATACATTAGCGCCCGTTGGCACTAGGTGACGCCCAGAGATCAAAGACAATAACTTTCTTTTCATTTAAGTCCAGTTGACGACAGCAAAACATGGTTTAGCCAGGAGATCTGCAGATATGATCAAGGACCTGTGATGCGCTGCTCTGTAGGGCTGCCACCTGACCCACTATCCCGGGACATTGTGAGGCAGAACAGGATTTAAAATTAGCTGCTAAATTGAAATAAATAACTGTTTATTATCCCTACACCTTTGCTAAAATGTATCCGGTTGCTGACTGACGGTGCAACAAACAAATCATTCTCATGATCAGTTTTTAATAAGCCTATATAATGCTGCATGGTGTACGTGAGTACAAAGTCTCAATATACGCTATTATCATTATTACTAATTATAATTATATTCATGGTGAAAAATGCAACATAATAGCAAGAGCACTGGGCAACCTTATGTATTTGTATTTATTTGTAATGTAACATCAAAATCTATGAACAAAAAAAAATGCACATATTTCCATATTTGCTCCTTGATGCTATGTGGTCTGGTTTTCTCGGGCGCTACTGGGACAGTGGCGATTCCAGACAATGCGAAACGGGGTGGCCGGGGGGGGGGGGGGGGTGATGACGAAGCTGCAATCCAGCAAAGCAATCCCTTATCCAGTGCGACTTACAACAGAAGTGCAAATCAAAGTGCAAAGATACAGTTAGGTAAAGGCATCAGTCATTACAAATTCAATTTACATAAAACAAAGCAATTCAAAATATAATACATTTTACAATTTACAGTTTACACTGGCAAGTACTGTAGATGAGGTCCTACATCCTGGACGGTGAAAGCTAAGTGCTGTGAAGATGTAGGGTCACAGACTAGGGCTACGGGAAAGGGAGCAAGAACGAGGAGCATAATAAGCTGAAGTGCATCTAGCAGGGATAGAGGACTAATATTACAAGTGCTGTGGGAAGAGATGCGTCTTGATATGCGCCGGAAGGAGGTCAGGGACTCTGCTGTTTGGACTTCGGTGGGCAGGTCGTTCCACCACTTAGGGGCCAGGGATGAGCAGGAGCGGAGGCAGAGTTAGTCTTCTGGACGGGATGTATGGAGAGATGAGTGTCTGAAGGTAGAGGAGGGCCAGTGGAGGGAGCGGAGCAGTGGAGTAGCGTGTGTGAATCGGGACAGAGAGACACCAGACGAGCCGCAGAGTCCTGATGAGCTGGAGCGGCGGGTAGTGGATGCGGGCAGGCCGGCCAGGAGGGAGTTGCAGTATCCAGGTGGGAGAGGACCAGGGACTGGACGAGTAGCTGAGTTGAGTAGTCGGTGAGGAAGGGACGGATCCGGCGTGTGTAGCTCAGGAAGAATCTGCAGGTGCGCGTCAGCGTGGCGACATTAATAGCTGGAGTTCCTCTGGTTGCCCCTGCTGCATCGTGACGTGTTTAAAAGTGAATTGGCGCTGAATTATGGTTAGTCTTTGTATTGATGTCACGGGTGGTCTTGTGACGGTCTCTCTCATACACCCCCCACGCAGGCTCGGACACAAGGAAATGTGGTAATAACAGGTTTATTGATTACACACACACGCCCAGAAGTCTGCGTGATTACTTAACATATAGAATATCTACTAAAATAATGCTTTATTTTCCCAGTCAAGATAACAGCATCAAGTTAATGTGCACAGACAGAATACGGTTATTAATCAGTATCCTGGCTCGTTTAAGAAAAAAAAAAAAAAAGATTAACCAATTAAATAAGCAGTGCAAAGTATTTTGAAAAAAACAAACCCACAATAATAATATAAAGGAAATCACACATACTACTACTACTACTACTACTACTAATAATAATAATAATAATAATAATAATAATAATAATAATAATAATACAAGCAAATAAAATAAAATAATTTGACCTAATAGATAATAGACCCTCCGTGATACTTATGTATATATGATGATGATGATGATGATGATGATTATTATTATTATTATTATTATTATTACTATTTAGAGTGTAATCCTTTTAAAGTCGGGATTTTAAGGAAACTATACGAATGAAACAATTTGCAAAGTAATTTGCACATCCGTCTTTTAAATCTTTATTTTATTAAGTCTGTGTTGTGTGTTTATTAATATGTATTAATACTACGTTTATTTTCCATTGGCGTAGTAACTAGATCTACTGTTTGGTTGAACAATACAACCGAAGCCCCTGAATTCCGCGATTCTAGTGTTCTGCGCTCCGCGGGTTCATAGCGCCCCGCAAACCCCGCCTGTTTACAAAGGTAATTTAATTCAGCGTCAGGACACCGTTGAGCCACCGGAACTCTGCCAGCTTCAGTCAGTGAAAGACAGCCAAGTGAAGTAGTACTAGAAGGCGAGAAAATGTCCTTCACTCTGCTTTTTAACGTTAGTTAGAGTGCACTTACGATACTCTAGCCTTATAATGACACATGATTGTGGCAGACTCTGGTGTGTGTGTGTGGTGACGCTAAAATGATATTGACAGTGGAGGTTTCTCTGACCCTAAACTGAGCTTTGATTGGGGCCCCAAAATTAACAAAACAACAAAATAGAAAAGAATGCAAAATAATAGCCTACAATTATACAGTTATGTGTGGAATTAATGTAATGTATTGTATATAGTATAGGCCTACATTTTATAATCTAGTTATCATTAAAAAAGGACACTATTCCATGTCGCCATTTGCTAGTTTTTTTCTAGAAGGGGAGAACTTTTCAGTTTAAATGCCATATTGTCATTGTCATGTCAAGTAATCTTACAGCAATATTGTTACTACCATAATGCACACACATCTTCACAAAATACATTGTTTGGGGAATAAATCAGTAAACAATTTTGACCACCAGCTGCCCTTATATATATCTAACGTGCACAAAACAATGTTTCTTCAATACAATTACACAGTCAAAATATGCCTTACAGAGGATGTCCTCTGAGGCTTCGACCTATCAGATCTGTTACAGAATAAAATGACATTTTCCATGCAATCAATGGATCCAGAATGAATAGGGAGGTACACATACATATTAGGAGTGAAGTGAGTCAGTGAAGTTGGATAGAGAGATAGATTGACATTAAGACAGTGATGTAGATGAGCTTGTACAATCTAATTAATATTAATAATACTACTATTCAAATGAAGGTAGAAAGTGGAAGTAGATTTTATAATTTTTCTTGGTTATGAATGCCTTTTAATACATTTTTTATTTTTAAATAATAAGACACTTTTTCCAAAACAACTTTGCCATCTGTGTGGTCCACAACTATACCGCTAGTCTCTAGTCCAGTCTCCAGAGTTAGCATCAAAATATGTCAGCTATACCTATGGCATATTATCAATCTTTATTCCTTCTAAGCAGCACTAGTGAGTATATGTATAAGTGCATATGTACACTACCAGTCAAAAGTTTTAGAACACCTTAATTTTTCCAGTTTTTATTGACATTTACGCAGTTTAATGTCTCAATGTACTCTGAAATTAAAGCAAGGAACAAATGCATAATTGGAGATAAAAAATAAATCATGGAATTGTTTTGTTTAACACAATTTAACCACTTAAGCTGACAAACCCCTCTGGTACCCTTAAAAGGGCACCAAATTCATGTGCTTCACTTTAACCCATGTGAATTCTTCACTGTTGTGTTGTTTGCCAAGTGTTTGGTATCCCATGAAAGCTGAGACTCTCAGCAATGTGAAGCATTCTCTGATGTGAAAAAAATGCTTTTTATACCCCCCCTGAAATGGAGGGGTAGGGGAATACTCGGTCTGAGTAGGAATACAAAATCTCAGAAAATATTGACAATTATGATATATTCAGGAACCAGACAGTCTACTGATTCAAACAAGACCATCCATGTTTTGGTAGAAGCAACACACACCCAATAGAGAGCTCAAAATGTCAAGATGGAAAACTGTTTACAGTGTACTAATACTAATACACAACGATTTTACATAATTGGAGAACAAAACAAGCCTATTTGAAAAGAAATCCAATCGAAACTGAGTGATCTGTGGCCATCTGAATGAAACCCCACCTCCGCACCCAGCGCAGACTGCACGTCTGAATGATGGCGAGCGACATGGAAACTGTAAATCAGATGTGTTTGAGAATAAAACATGCTGGTAGCCAAGAGAATAAGTTTTCAACTTATGTGTGCACTATAGGAATACAGTTTAACTTCTATACACAGGAGCTGCACCTAACTCAAATAAATAACCAAATAATGCTTAAGAGGGTGTAGTAAAACTATATAACTCTGAAATGTACATTATTTTTCCATTTTAGGTAACCTAAACTTTTTTTTTAACCTCTGCCAGTTTACCGGTTTCCTTTGTACCATTTCAGGTTATTCACTGGACTTTAACTGCTTAAATTTCAATAAAAACTGGAAAAAATTGTATATGTATATGCATATGTATACATATATGTAAGTGTTTATAAATATGTAGCCTATATGAATATGTAAATGTGTTGTTTTGTGTCCCCACAGGAATTACACTTTGGGATGGCGAGATGCTACAGAAAGACATTGACGTGCGTCCTCAGCCGAATACAGATTTCCAGATAATTTCTTCCGACTCCACCGAGGACAAAGCATCAGCTCTGAATGTCGAGGCGTCCCTGGAAGCAAGCTTCCTCTCCGGACTGGTCTCTGTGAAGGGCTCAGCCAGCTATTTACACGACAAGAAGACTTCGAAAAGGCAGTCGCGTGTCACCTTGCAGTATCGCACCACCACCAGGTTTGAGCAGCTCACTATGGACCACTTAGGAGCGGGAAACATACAATACCTTAATGTCTTTCAGGAGGGATCCGCTACTCATGTCGTGACCGCTATTCTGTATGGCGCACAAGCCTTTTTTGTCTTTGACAGGGAGGTGTCCTCAAGTGAAAACCACCAAGAGATCCAAGGCAGTTTACATGCTGTTATTAAAAAAATCCCTACGATATCAATCGAAGGCCAAGCATCCCTCAAAATGACAGATAAAGAGCGTGAACAGACAGACAAGTTCAGCTGTAAATTCTATGGGGATTTCGCTCTTGAGAACAATCCGGTGACATTTGAAGATGCCCTGAAGACTTATGCAGTTCTTCCACAATTGCTTGGCAAAGATGGAGAACAGGCCGTGCCCATGAAAGTCTGGCTTTACCCACTGACCAAGCTGGACTCTCAAGCAGCACAGATTGTCAGGCAGATCAGTATAGGGTTAGTTCGCCGTTCACAGCGTATTTTAGATGAACTGGATGATTGTGACGTACAGTGCAAGGATTTGATGAAAGACCCCACTGCTGTCCAGTTCCCTGAGATCAAACGCAAACTGCACAAGTTTAAGGACATGTGTTCAGAGTACAAGCTGGTCTTTCAGAAATCTCTGGCAAAACTTCTGCCCTCCATTCGTGGGGGTGGGGAAGAAGAAGGAAGTCTGGTTGATGTTGTGAACAGCAAAGAACGTTCTCCATTCCAGAATGTCCTGTTGACCGAATTCCTGGAAGACAAGGAGCGGGAGATGAACATGCTAAAATCTTACCTGCAGATTATGAACAACATTCCGGTTGTCTCCTCCAGTAGTGATCTGGACAAAATTGTGCTAGATGCAGTGAATGAGTATGTGCTGTGCTTTGCATTTACATCTTTAAAGCAAAGAGAACAATATTTAACTATCATGGAAAAGTATCTAATGACATCTGAAAAAGCAAAAGGTGAAGATTGGATATCCCAGCTAAGCCATGAACATGGTTCTGAAAAGTGGTTCAGATCAGTGGAGGTACCCACACTGACAAGGCAGAATATTCGATTATTCTTAGACTTTGAGAAAGCAAACAAAAGCAGCCAGATTGTAAAGTTCTGTGTGGCTTCAATCAATGATGACATCAACATGGGATCTTCAGTTTATCTGTTTGAAAGGGGGGCTTTGGCAAGCAAGCATTTTGAGCTCCCGTCAAAGCCTGGTGTCCCAAAAGTACTGGGAAAAGAGCACGATCGCGTCCACTTACAGCTGCATCCTCCAAAGAATGGTGTCAATGAGATTGTGAAATATCGGGTTCTGTACCAGAAAATGCACGACTCCGTTTGGACAGAAGTAGATAGCAGTGACAAAACAACAAAGTTTACCGTGTCAGGCCTGGACCTCAATACTTCCTATCAATTCAGCTGCCAGGCAGTCTGCAAGCCAGGAGTTAGCTTCACCAGTGATGCATCAGATTACTGCAAGACACTGCCATCAAGCCCACCTGGAACTCCTCAACAGAAATCCTTAGGACCAAATGCCATCACCATTACTTGGGACATGCCTTTGTCAGTAGGAGAGGAAGTGAGTGTCATTGCCTATGAGGTTGAATACAGGGAGGGTAACAGCACTCCTCATGAGAATGAAACTCAAACATGGATTAAACTTAGAACCACAAGGAGAGAGTGCTCTCTGGAGAATTTAAAGGCAGGCAGTTCCTACATAATACGAATATCTTCAGATTGCGGCAAAGAAGGTAAAAGTCTACCAAGTGCAGTGATGGAAATAACAACTCCAAAAGATTCTGAAGCCAAGCCACAAGATGTAAGCCATATTGAAATACGGAGTGATCATTTCTTAAATTTCTCTGAATTAATACAGAAAGGGCAGCCTTCATTATATAGATTATCACTAGAAAAGGAACCTATGGTCAATGAATATTTCCAGGAGTACACATTTGGGAAGAAAGTAGAAGAAGGGAATAATAAAGTCATCATAGTTCTTGGAGCCACAGGAGCAGGGAAAACCACCCTGATCAATGCAATGATCAATTATGTACTGGGTGTGCAGTGGGGAGATCAATTTCGATACAAATTAATCCATGAGGACACCAACCGCTCTCAGGCTGAAAGTCAAACCTCTATAGTGACGTCCTATGAGCTCCACAACCAGAAGGGGTTCCTTGTCCCCTACTCTATTACAGTTATTGATACACCTGGGTTTGGAGATACCCGAGGACTTTCTCATGACAAGCTGATCACTGAGCAGGTGAAGCAATTTTTTTCCAATCCAGAAGGAGTGGATCACATCGATGCTGTGTGCTTTGTGGTACAGGCTTCGTTGGCTCGGTTGACTTCCATCCAGCAATATGTTTTTGACTCCATTCTTTCCATCTTTGGGAAAGATATTGCAGAGAACATTTTCGTTCTGGTCACATTTGTAGATGGAAAAGACATCCCTGTTTTGAGTGCCATTGAAGCCGCACAGTTGCCCTGCCACAAGAACCGAAAAGGGAAGCCAACTCATTTCGAATTCAACAATTCAGCTCTGTACGCACAGAATGAGCGGCCCAAAAGTGAGGCAGATGAAGAGGATTCTGATTGTGATGAAGAAATTGAAGAGGATGACAACCAGCTGGAGAAGATTGTCTGGTCCTCTAATTTCAAGCAAATGAAGAAGTTTTTCAAAACCCTGGAAATGGTAAAAGGAAAAGATTTAACATTGACTAAGAAAGTGCTGGAGGAGCGAGGGAGGCTGGAAATGGCCATGACCAGACTGCTGCCCCAGATCACAGCTGGGCTGGGAAAGATGAGTGAAATTAAGAAGATTAAGGAATGTCTGGAGAATGAGCAAGCCAACATGGAGCAAAGCAAAGATTTTGAAACTGAGATTGTGGAACTAGTCCCAGTAAGACAACGTGCCAATCATATGTCAACAAACTGTAATGGTTGTCAAGTTTCATGTCATCAAGGATGTTTTCTTCCCAGTCAAGATACAATTGAAGTTTGTGCTGTCATGGATGATGAAGGAAATTGTGTGATCTGCCCAGGCCATTGCAACTACTCCTTACACTCACCTGAGATGTTCATATGGAAATATGAAGAGAAGAAAGTTAAGAAGACGGTCAAAGAGTTAAAGGATAACTTTGTTAAGGCTTCCGGAAAATTCATGTCAACAAAGGAGATGCTTGATAAACTTGAAGCTGACTTTGAAATGATCGAAGACGGAATTATGCGAATAATCAGGCTGTCTTCCAATTGTCTCGCTCGGCTGGAAGAAATTGCTTTAAAGCCAAACACTCTCTCCACAGTAGAGTACATCGATCTACTCATCCGCAACGAGGAAGAGGAAGGGAAACCTGGCTTTCAGGATCGTGTCAGTGAGCTGCGGAAAATGAAACAAACCTCTGAAATACTCGCCAAGATTGCCAATAATGAAAAACTGCTGCCTGAGGAGCGCAAAATACTACGGGCAAAAAGTAAGAAATTTGTCAAAATGGGAAAAGAAATTAAAGGGAAGAGTTTTGTTTTGAAGGCTTGGAGTGGAGGCCACTGAACATTAGGTTCAAATGATCTGAAGCCAAAAAGGTCAAAAGTACTTCTGTTTTATTACTGAGGATGAATCATAGTTTGCTATGGTGGTAAATAAAATTCAAATTCTTGAGGTAAAAAATATTAGTATTTTCACACATTTGTTTTGCATGTTATTCTTTTTGGGTGTGTTCACTTTTTGCTATTGATGTTTTCAAAGTGTTTTCAAATCCCTTAGCATAAATTAATTAATTTTGAAAATATATTTTATAAAATCACCTTTAAACACGTGATTCAATTTAGTTTCTGTAAAAGACTTTCAGACAGTATCAATGTCATCACAGGAATTTAATGAATAGTTTCAACAGATATTATTTATTTCTTCTACAGTAGGATGCATACCTGTTCCTACTCTGAATGACTTTTATCCTTGTGTTAAATGGGAATATATTAATGTAATTAATTTATCTTGTTCCACTCCTTCATTTTAAGAGCCAGCATGAAACTGGCATTTTGATTTGTTCTGATGTACCTGAATTCTTTAATAAAGTTCTTCTTGGGCTTAAATATCTTTGTTTCTTATTCATTTGTCAATAAATAAAACAAAAAGTAATTTCCCACCACAAGCTGTATGTCTAACCTTATACTAGCTCCCATACATACGAATGAATCCCCTTTTTGTTACAGTAACTGCCAGTTAATCCACAAGAGCTGATACGTACCCCTGCAATTTTTCTGATAGGAGAACAAGTGTTATCTATGTTAACATCTCATATTCAGAGAAGTTCGGTTGCATTTCCTGCATGTCGTCTTCCAACGCATTTTGATCTGCAGGACTACTCTAGAAATGGTATAGAAATTGTTCTAGAAATGTATGAGATTTCCTACTAATGTTTCCATTTTGTAAGATGTGCCTCTAGTTGTAAATACACTCTTATACCCTGGTGCAAAACAAAGGAAAGGGAATAAATAACAACAAAGTATATAATAAATTGGGGAAATAGGGAAAGCCAGGAAACTCAGCCTGCTCAAGTCATTGTTTTGGAATTCATCATTTTATATCATGGAGGAAAAAGAGCAACAAACAAGCAAGTTGCACCACAGAGACCCAATGAAGCCAATAGCCTGGATGGTACCAGCCAGGCAGTGGGCAGAGAGGAACGCAGAGACACAGACTGACAACCTGCTGTCAGTGCAAAAATTGTCAAACAGGCATATTTCACTATGAATCTCCGCATTAATCAATACAGTGACTTGATTTTAATGTTTCATACTATGCTCAGGGATTTTTTTCATAAAGGAGTGCCAGTTTTCTAATGTATTGCTTTTGAAAACTCTGAAAAAAGTGCAGTTGGGACAATTATGCTATGAAAAGGTTTGAATGGCAGTTTTCTTTCAAGCACTGCCCAAGGGGGAGGGGTTTAGCTCATTACCATAGGGACCTCATCAAAAAAAAAAAAATCTATCAAAGCTGCCTACAGGCCCCTGTGTGGATCACTCAAACAGTCCCTATCTGTTTCCTGTTTGTGATGCGCACACAGGAATTTCCTCTTTGCCACTTTGCCCTTGGATCCTCAGGTCATATGGGAAAAGTCTTGTCAATTTTTCCTGCTTCTAACACATACACTTTGAGGACAAAATGTTCACTTGCTGCCTAATATATCCCACCCACTGACAGGTGCCATGATAACGAGATTATCAATGTCATTCACTTCACCTGTCAGTGGTCATAATGTTATGGCTGATTGGTATTCAAACAGGAAATAAGAAGGGACAGTTTGAGTGACTCACACTGGGGCCTATAGGCAGTTTTGAAAAAAATTAAGCCCTATGGTAATGAGCTAAACCCATCCCCCTCGCAATTAGTTTAGTTAATAATGGATTTAAAAATAAAATGGGGTTTAAATTCAATCATTGTTTTAGAATAGACTGTGAGAATGAGACTTTTACCACCAACCCAAGAGTTGGTCTGATTACTAAAGCACAGTGATGTCACCTGTCTTAATCTTAGTCTTTAGCCTAAAATACATATAAGATTTAATAAGATTTAGTCACATTTTAGTCATGCTGTCCTCATTTATTTTAGTCAAAACAAAAATGACTTAAATCTAATTTGAGTCTACGAAAATTATTTTTGTCACATTTGTGTCATACTGTACTTAGTTGATTTAATGTTTTAAAATGTGCTTGATCAGTTGGAGATAAAAAATACTACATTTTCCAGGTGGGAGGACTGGTGTTATTCTCTTGAGCAATATCATGCATAATATTATGTGCAAAAGTCTAAAACCTATTTCTTGTATAGTTTCCTATAGCCTAACTTAACTATGCATGCCTCCCAATAGCACCACCTAGACTTCCTTTTTTAGCTGGTTCAATTGGGTGCAATCCATTGTGAAATCAGGCCCTGAAACACAAGCTGGACATTACTCCTACATTCCATGTTATGCAGTAAAACATAAAGAAACTTAGAATTTAGAAAGATACATTTACTTTTTTGAGGGTAAGTTTATTCTAAAATATATTCACAAAGCTACATTAGTGTTTATGTAAGGCTCAGAAGGTAGTAGCCTAAATATCGATCAGAGAAAGCTTTAGAAATGAAGGTTCAAAACCTCAATCATGGTTTTCATTAACGCTTTCTATTTCAAACCTTTAATAAGAGAAATCTATTTTAAGGTAACTTGAAACATGTTTTGCCTGTTAACAGCTGACTATTTAACAAGGCGAACTATGATTAATAAAAATCACAAGGAAACCCTTGTATATATATGTTTTTAAAAAGAAAGAAGCTATATATATAGTGATATTGTCCTATCCAGTGCACATAATCATCTTCATAATCATCTTCATGTTCATCTTCATGTTCATCTTCATAATCATGTTAATAATCATCTTCATGTTCATCTTCACGTTCATAATCATGTTCAAAATCATCTTCATGTTCATCTTCATGTACATAATCATCTTCATAATCAACTTCATGTTCCCGTAGCCCTCGTCTGTAATCCTACATCTTGACAGCACTTAGCTTTCAACGTCCAGGATGTAGGAAGTCTCTTACTGTACTTGTGTAAATTGTACATTGGAATTTGTAAAATGTATTATTTTGAATTGCTATGTTTTAGCTAAGTTGAATTTGTAATGATTGATACCTTGTACTTCTCTGTATTTTTGCACTTTGTTTGCACTTATGTTGTAAGTCGCCCTGGATAAGGGCGTCTGCCAAGAAATAAAAATACTAATAATAATCATCTTCATAATCATCTTCATCTTAATTTTGGCACTGTTCACCCTCCATAAGAGACATCAGCGAGGCAATATACAAATGAGCCCATCATCATCTGTGATCTGCAGCTCAATAAAGATTATGTGAAAAAAAATTTGTCTGTGTACATGTCAACAAACATGATGTCATAAATCTTGCTTTGTCACCAAGGTATAAGTAACGATATACTTTAGCTCAGTGACCAATATAGAGACTCAATATTTTTTTTAAATGATTAGACAGAAAATAGAGGAGTATCTTAACGAAAATCATATTCTTGGAGGTAGTCAATGTGTGTTTAGTCGAGGCAGATCATGTCTTACTAATTTGTTAGAGTTTTTTGAACATGCAACTGCAGCTGTAGATCACGTGAAAGCATATGATATGATATACTTTTTTGAAAAAGCTTTTGATAAGGTTCCACACCAAAGACTGATCCTCAAATTGGAAGCTGTAGGCATTCAGGGTAATGTAAGTAGATGGGTTATGAACTGGTTGATGTCTAGGAAACAAAGGGTGTCGATTAGATTTGTTGCTTCTAACTGGAGTGAGGTTGTTAGTAGAGTTCCACAGGGATCAGTATTAGGGCCTTTGCTGTTTCTAATCTATATTAATGATCTGGACTCTGGGATAGTTAGCAAATTGTCAAATTTGCACATAATACTAAAATAGGTGGCTCAGCAGATAAAATCTTGGCAGCACAAGTTATTCAAAGGGACTTTACACTAACACATGAGAAAGACCTAGGAGTCTACGTGAACTTGTCACTTTCCCCATCCAAACACTGTGGGGAATCAATAAAAAGGCAAACAGAATCCTAGGGTACATTGTCAAAAGTGTAGAATTTAAAACAAGGGCAGTAATGTTCAGACTGTACATTACATTTTTCGTCATTTAGCAGACACTCTTATCCAGGGCGACTTACATTTGTACCCATTTATATAGCTGGGCATTTTACTGGAGCAATCTAAGTGAAGCACCTTGCTGAAGGGTACAACAGCACTCCCCCACCCAGGATTTGAACCCACAACCTCCACAGTGCACTAGTTAGACCTCATCTGGATACTGTGTACAGTTCTGGACTCCACACTTCAAGAAAGATATCGCTGCTCTAGAGGCAGTTCAGAAGAGCAGCAACCAGACTTATTCCAGGTCTGAAGGGAATGTCCTACTGAGAGACGGAGGGAACTGAACCTTTTCACCCTGGAACAGAGGAGACTACGTGGGGACTTGATCCAAGTCTTCAAAATCATGAAAGGCATCGACCACATCAGAGGATATTTTCCAGATCTGCAGGGACACACGGACCCAGGGTCTCAATTGGGCTTCAAGGCATTCAAGACAAAACAGGAGACACTTCTACACACAGTCATCACAATCTGGAACAAACTCCCCAGTGATGTGGATGAAGCCAAGAATTTGGGAACATTTTAAAATAGACTGGATAGGATCCTTGGATCACTCAGTTATTAATGGACACCAAACGAGCATGATGCGTCAAGTGGCCTCCTCTCGTTTGTACACTTTCTTGTGTTCTGATGTTCTTAAGTTCTATCCACTATTTAAATGGTGAGACTGGTTCATTCAGCAGCGAAAAAACTGAGATACAGCACAGTCATACAGGGCAGTGCGAATTGGGAGAGGAAAATCAAGGGCTGAAGAGGGGGAGCATGTATACCAGAGGTGCACAGTTGGCGGACCGCGATCCGGGTCCGGACCGAGTGAAGGTTCTATCTGGACCTCGCCACATTTCTCATAAATAATTGTTAAATACTGATGAAGCAATGCTTTTTTTTTCAAAGTACACATACTGTGCTGGCTCAGCATAGCTGGGAGGGTTCCAGACAGTGCCCCGTACTACTGTGTGTTGTCCAATCACGTACGTTATTTAAATCACTTCACGAAACTCAGCCAATCAAAGCAAATGTTTAAATGCATGTTAGAGAGAGAGAGACGGCGTGAGGAGCATAAGTGGGAGTGAGAGGAGAAGCTTTAGAATGGCGTGTGCAAAAATCAGGAAAGTCGATACAGAAAATCAAGCTTTCAAAGAGCAGTGGACAGAAAAATATGCCTTCAATCTTCCTGTAGCGAGTGTCAAACCACTCTGCCTGATTTGTTCAGAGACCGTGGCTCTAATAAAAAGTGCCAACGTGAAGTGCCACTACGAGACAAAGCACAGATCTTTTGAGCAATCATATCCACAGCAGTCTGAGGTGAGGGCACGCAAAGTAAACGAACTCAAAGCCCAGTATGATCGGTCCACCAGAGTCCTCTCCCATGCATTCACTGACCAACAACGTGCAAATGACTGTTCACTAAAAATAGCTTGGATTTTGAGTCAACACCAAAAGCCATTTACTGACGGGGGAGTGGTGCATGAATGCTGTTGCTGAAACTTTACTTGACGGTAAACAAAAAGACGAGCTGTGTGAAAAGATTAAGCAAATCCCAATGTCACGTACAACAACAGCAAGAAAGAGTGAAATACTAACAGAGGATGTATTAACACAGCTTGATGATGCTATTCAGAGTGCACCATGCATAGCATTAGCTGTTGATAAATCTACTGATGTGAGTGATAATGCCCAGCTTTTGGTATATGTTAGATTTTACCATACAGAGAAGAAGGCATTCTGTGAAGACCTGTTAGGTGTAACATCACTCGAGACACATACAAGAGGAAAGGACATATACATGGCCATAAAGGAGATGCTGAGAAAGAGGGGGATAGATCTAAAACAAGTGGTCTCTATCACCTCAGATGGGGCCCCTGCCATGATAGGAAGAGAGAGAGGAGCTGTGGCACATTTGAAAGAGGATAACCCTGATCTCACGGCTTATCACTGCATCATTCATCAGTCTGTCCTGTGTGCCAATCTGTCAGAAGAGTATGCTGAAGTGATGAATACAATCATGAAACTCATCAACTTCCTCAGGGCATCCTCATCTCATCAACATCGACTGCTGAGAGAATTCCTGAAAGAAGTTGAGGCAAATGCAAATGACCTACTGCTACACAACAATGTAAGATGGCTCAGTAAAGGCAGAGTGTTGGAACGCTTTTGGTCCATTCGAAAGGAAATAACAGCTTTCCTAGTACAGCTCAAGAGTCAGAAGGCAACACAGTTTTCACTTTTTTTGCAAGATGAGAGCAAAATGGATATTGTTGCTTTTTTGGTAGACATCACATCACACCTTAATGAGCTCAATGTGAAACTACAGGGCAAGAACAATTCAGTTTGTGATTTGATGACAGCTGTCCGCTCCTTCCAGAGGAAACTGGAAGTGTTCAAGGAGATTGTGCACACTTCCCAAAAGTGCAGGAACAGATTCAGGGTGAGAGAGATGTTTCTCCTCATGTTGACTTCATAAATAAGCTGATTGGAAACTTCAGAAATCGCTTTGACAGCTTCAACCTTGGACAGCAGCTCCTTCTTCTCATTGTAAATCCATTCCTGTCAGAGGATTTTCAAAGGAGTTGACACAGACCTTCAAGTGAGCACATGCTGGGTCTCTACAGATGGAACTGATCGATCTGCAAGCAAATGTTGCACTAAGAGAGCACTTTCAACTAACTGATCATGACACTTTCTGGCTGCAGGCTGTGTCTGACACTGTTTTCCCTGGTAGCACTACACACCTTGACCATGTTTGGCGCCACATACAGTTGTGAGCCTTCTTTCTCCACTATGAACATCATTAAAAATAAGTACCATTCTAGACTCACCAATGAGCACTTACATATGTGCATGAGAATGGCACTGACTCCATTCCAGCCAAGGTTCAAGTTACTGGCAGGGCAAGCAAAAGCCCATTTCTCTCACTAACGAAGAGAGATGTGAAGTGTTCAAATTTGTTCAAAAATCAAAGAACTTTTTTCAGAAACAGGCACTTGTGAAAAAAAATATTTTTGCTTGAAATGAGAAAATGTGCCTACTTTTATTTATGATTACGCTGCATATTTATTTTACCTCATGTTTAATGTGTCTGAATTGAAAATGTGCAATTAATATTGTTGAAATGTTATTGAAATGTAGTACTTTGTTTATTAGCTATACATATACAAGAACTACATATGCCCCCAAATCATAGTGCACATCAGATATATTCATGGTTTGCACCTTTGGGGGGAGAAAATGTTAGTCACTGGACCTCTTTGAATTCTAATTGTGCACCCCTGATGTATACAATCGAGGAGACATGCAGACCTTATTTTTTTTCAATTTTGGATTACAAATAGTGCAAGGAGACCCTGAACCCCAAGACGGCGATGACACACACCAAGCATTAGCAGCGGAGCATTGACGGCACACGCTTTGAGCAGCTACCTTATTTTTTGTTGACAGATGTCTGTGGCAGTGGGGTTGCAGGAAGTGAGACGCACTCGATAATAACGGCAATTCAAGTCATTGTCACTTGCACTTTATGGAATTTGCTTTATTTAGAAACATTGTCTGCGCTGAAGTGAGTTGACAAGCTGGCTGCTTTTGCCCACCTCCCCCTCTGGTAGCCTCGTGTAATGCAGTTATGTCAAAACCACGCCCCGTTTCTGCTAGGGGTGTGTTCTGCCTCATTGGTCTACAGCTTGAGAGCGCTGATTGGACAGACTCGGAGAGACTCAGCCGACAGAGAGAGCGAGTCTGAGACTTTAGTACAATTACTGGTTCAACAGTTTAGTGTTGCGGTTCCTCACTATCTTATTGTGCTCTGTGCTTTTCAAATGTGATGAATGGACTTCAGCCACCATCCCTTGTTTAAAAACGCCGTTAATACCCAGATAGCACAGGACGTTGGGTTGGCATGGTCAGACAGCAGTATGGTGGGGGTGGGGGGGGGTGACGTATAGCCGACGTTGGATTACGGATGGCATGGTCAGACAGCGGTAGGTCGGGGAGGTGGAGGATGACTGACGTCAGCATATGGTTGGCATGGTTGGACATCAGTTACGGAGGAAGACATGGATCATGTCTGACTAAATGCCAACAGATGCGATATCAGTGCAACTTTGAAAATAACTTGACCTATATACAAAATGTCCAAAGGTCATTAAAATGAATAATAATAACACTAATAAATGCATTTGATTATAGTCAATAAGTGTCCGCCTCATTGTTTGAAAGCCCTTGAGGCGTCTCCTCAGATTACCTCAGACCGAAGAGCGCGCTGGAAAGTAAGTTCACTTTCACTGACTTTGTTACATGTTTAAATGCGCTATTGTTTAAATGTACTGAAATATTTAAATGTCTGAAATACCTCGTTTCTAGTACAACATATCAACTTTGGTTGTTTTCAAAATAAATTTTAAAAAATATGAGGTATTTTATTTTCTGTATCGCTGAATGGTATTCATTCATTTCAATGACAATAGCTAATTGGTTCATTCATTATGTAGTTAATGCATTTAATTAAAATGTGTGGATAACATGTCAATAGTGTTCACATACCATATTCTGTCATACTTTTTTACATTAAGTGAAGATACAACGAATGGTAAAAGACCAATAAACTTAATATAAAGACGTTCCCAGCAGGCACTCGACAACTTTTCAAATCTAGTTGCGACGTGGATCAACAACAATACAACTACTATTCAACGTGGTTTTGGCAACGGTTAATCAATGTCGAAATATACGTTGCTTTCAGGTTTAATAGACGTCGTGACAGTCAAAACAATCAAACAGACCCCAGATAACAAACACAATATCCTCTCAAACTATTTTCCCAGGTTGGTACTTTTTTCATGGGTGCATTTTGAGTGACATGGTAAAAAATGCGCAAGTTTCCCTTAATAAATAAAACATATATATATATATATATATATATATATATAAATATATATATATATATATATGATGCTACTCTATGACAATCCGCATAGCCGACGAATCGGAGAGAGTAATCAGCCAATGAGATGAAAGCGGGAAAGCCTCTAAACTCTCCTTTAGGTGAGTGTGTATATATATATATATATAATTAGGGATGAGACCGAATAGTTGAAAATACACTCACCTAAAGGATTATTAGGAACACCATACTAATACTGTGTTTGACCCCCTTTCACCTTCAGAACTGCCTTAATTCTACGTGGCATTGATTCAACAAGGTGCTGAAAGCATTCTTTAGAAACGTGGGCCCATATTGATAGGATAGCATCTTGCAGTTGATGGAGATTTGTGGGATGCACATCCAGGGCACGAAGCTCCCGTTCCACCACATCCCAAAGATGCTCTATTGGGTTGAGATCTGGTGACTGTGGGGGCCAGTTTAGTACAGTGAACTCATTGTCATGTTCAAGAAACCAATTTGAAATGATTCGACCTTTGTGACATGGTGCATTATCCTGCTGGAAGTAGCCAACAGAGGATGGGTACATGGTGGTCATAAAGGGATGGACATGGTCAGAAACAATGCTCAGGTAGGCCGTGGCATTTAAACGATGCCCAATTGGCACTAAGGGGCCTAAAGTGTGCCAAGAAAACATCCCCCACACCATTACACCACCACCACCAGCCTGCACAGTGGTAACAAGGCATGATGGATCCATGTTCTCATTCTGTTTACGCCAAATTCTGACTCTACCATCTGAATGTCTCAACAGAAATCGAGACTCATCAGACCAGGCAACATTTTTCCAGTCTTCAACTGTCCAATTTTGGTGAGCTTGTGCAAATTGTAGCCTCTTTTTCCTATTTGTAGTGGAGATGAGTGGTACCCGGTGGGGTCTTCTGCTGTTGTAGCCCATCCGCCTCAAGGTTGTACGTGTTGTGGCTTCACAAATGCTTTGCTGCATTCCTCGGTTGTAACGAGTGGTTATTTCAGTCAAAGTTGCTCTTCTATCAGCTTGAATCAGTCGGCCCATTCTCCTCTGACCTCTAGCATCAACAAGGCATTTTCGCCCACAGGACTGCCGCATTCTGGATGTTTTTCCCTTTTCACACCATTCTTTGTAAACCCTAGAAATGGTTGTGTGTGAAAATCCCAGTAACTGAGCAGATTGTGAAATACTCAGACCGGCCCGTCTGGCACCAACAACCATGCCACGCTCAAAATTGCTTAAATCACCTTTCTTTCCCATTCAGACATTTAGTTTGGAGTTCAGGAGATTGTCTTGACCAGGACCACACCCCTAAATGCATTGAAGCAACTGCCATGTGATTGGTTGGTTAGATAATTGCATTAATGAGAAATTGAACGGGTGTTCCTAATAATCCTTTAGGTGAGTGTATATATAAAATGTGTAAAATCTTATGAAATAGAAAGAGGCCTCACCCGTCTCATTAATTTGAGTGAGCAGCACTAGATGGAGTGCACTAGATGGAGTAAGAATAGGTTCATGCAGAGAGATTCCAATGTAAATGGCCAAATAAAATAGTGAAAAGTGAAATGCAAAAAAATATTAAAGGGTATTCATCCTTGTTAAGCATTAGGGTTTTCAAAAAAATATATATAAATATGACCGTGTGAGACATGAGGGGGGGGAGTGAGCTGTGACTCAAATGTTTTTGGGGGGGCGCCACCCAGAATGTTTGGGAACTGCTGATCTATGCCATCATCTCAGCTGGCACATACTTGTAAAAGTACTCATATGGGTTCAGGGGAGGAGTTTTTTCAAATGATGGGATCTCAGTGTTGACTTTTGCAAATGTCATCATTTGATTTAAGTCGGCCTGGAGCTAGAACTGAGACTCTGGAGCCACTCCAGAGCCGGATCCAGCAAGCCTGGAGCATTGCCTACCCTACTGCACAAGACAACATGATTAGTGCTATGTTAACTGAAATGTTTACTACAAAATGGAACATCACAACAAGTTACAAAAATCAGGGCAGGAAGCGCTAGGAAGGCATAAATAGTATAGCCAAGATTTTTTTAAATACAGGCTCGTTCAGTTCCATCCCCACCCTCTCCCCCCACACACAAATAAAATGCAAGGTGTGTAATGAACTGTAAAAAAATAAAAAATACAAACCATTTGAAATTCCCCTTTAAAAATCAAGTTGTGGACACATAGTTGGATGCATTTGTAATCAAACCAGTTCAAGAAAATGGAATAACAAAGATGGAAAACAAGAACCACAAAATATATTTTTACTCTTTTATTAGAGATTTGATTTTCCATTTAGTTTTTCTATTTATTGCCCCAAACAGGCACTCCACTTCTGCTGCAGGAAGTCCTGCAGCATGGGCCCCATGCACACGTCTAGTGCCTGGATGTGGGAGGTGCAGCTCACCGAATGGTGGCCATCAGGGTGTTGGGCAGTGCAGAGGCCATCACCAGGAAGCCTTCGCCCCCTCTGTCACTCTTGGGGATCTCGATTGACAGGAGAGAAGGGGATCGAAATGCAGGTAGTGGGAATATGTCAGAAAACTGACTGAGGGTCAGGAATCTGGTGTGTGTTACAATAGGGCTAGGCAAGAGGCGTAGTGCAGTCACAGTCGGCAGGTCAAGCGATCGAACGAACAAGACAATCAAGGAAATCCAAAAGGCGTCATCAAAAGAGAAAGCATGGGTCGAATACACTTGGACTTGGAAAATGGCAGGAGGCTGTTGTCTGCCTGCACATTGAGGTCCAGATCTTCATCTCCTCCTCCTCTGTGAAGCCCTCCGGCTGAGCCTCCAGCAGCACAGCCTCAGGGACGGAGGAAAGAGACCAGCAGATGGACCTGGCCTTGAAGGATAGGAGCATGAGCAGGAGGTTGCTGTCTGCCTCTACAGTGAGGTCCAGATCTTCATCTCCTCCTCCTCTGTGAAGTCCTCCGGCTGAGCCTCCAGCTGCACATCCTCGGGGATGGAGGAGGGAGGGCAGCAGCTGGGCCTGGCCTTGAAGAAGAGGAGGAAGCTGTTGTCTGCTTCCACAGTGAGGTCGAGTTCTTCATCTCCTCATCCTCTGTGAAGCCCTCTGGCTGAGCCTCCAGCAGCACAGCCTCGGGGACGGAGGAGAGAGACCAGCAGATGGACCTGGCCTTGAAGGAGAGGACCATGCCCAGTTAACTGTGTCAGTATGGGCGCATTCTGTGGCTCCATCTTCTCCTGGACTTGTACTTGAGTGGAATAGCCAGGGGAGCCACAGTCAACATTTCCACATCTACAGGAAATTTTAAATCAATCTCAATGGGTTCTTCCTCCATTTCATCGATCTCCATGGATATTTCTATAGCCAACTAGGCCTGTTTTTTTTGGAATTGGCCCAAAACATTTTTTAACTTTCTGTGTTACAAAAACTCTGCACATCTTGGCGCTCTCTTTAGGTTATCTGTATGCTCTGGTTAACAATGAGAAGGTGTGTCTCTCTGTATGGACTGGTTGACCATTAGAATACATGTGAAGCATTCTAAAGTAGCTGTCATGGATACCGCATATGTCACAATGCGCCATGTTACAGTAAGGCAGTGATGTCACTCTATTTCACTCTGGCCAATCATAATGCAGGATTTGGACCTTTCCTATCTTCATCTATATGGCATATTAAAACTAAACTGATTTTAACTGGTTGGGCAATATTAATCATTTTCAATGTTCCCTTTTTTATTGTGATTTATTTCTTAAACATCCACATTTTCAGTTGATGCTGATACAAGAATTAATCTGCCATGTTCAATCATTAGAGAGGAGAGATTATTCACAATAACCCACTGTATCACAACAACAGGGCATTGGCCTCATTTTAGACCCAAATACCAGCCTGAACTCCAGCCCTAGCCAGTGCCAAAATGTCAAACTGAGTCCATATAAATCTACACCCAATTCAGTTAAACCAGCAGAAAGTTTAATTTAACAATAAATAAATAAAAGCATTTCAGTGTCGTACAATATTACGTTACCACGATATGGTGTAACACACGTGTGCCTTAACATTAACAATGTCATTAACAGTACAGTCATTAACAATGTTGTGCTGCAATGCCATTAAGCAGCAGGTTGTCAACCCATCCACCACTCCTTGGCAAGTTCTGTTGCTACTTTCTGATTATGTTTCTGGCTACATTTAAAATCAAAACATATTGATCATTTAATAATTGTTGACAAAGTGCTAAAATGTTTGTTTTCAACCCCCAAATAGGTGTCCAATGATTGATAAATAAATAATTGAATACTAAATGATTATACCCTAATTGAAGTAGCTGTTTAGTAGGATCATAATTTTGCATACCATTGCATGAATGACTGCCTGAGACATAATTTATTATATTTATGATTAACAATCAAATGATTAATTACTTAGAAACTAGGTGCTATGAATAAAGGTGCCATCAGTTGTGTTCTTATGAATTACTTGTTTGTCATTGAGTCAGTGTTGCTGATGAAAAGTAGGCCCTTCATTACCAAACACCAAGTAACTAAATTAGCATACAATTATGAGTCATTAGCAAACTGTTAGTTAAACATTGAACTGTTGGTTACTTTAAAACTAACCTTCATCTGGGTGATCACAGGGATATGTGAATATTTGATCTGATTACTGGTTGCATATTTCAGATTTATTGCACGACTTGTTAGGCAGAGGAAAGCTGTTGCTATCAAACATTGTCTACTTAATCAGCTTAATTCCTTAATTCCTTAATCAGGAAGTGAAAACATATAATCAAACACCGTGGCTATAGTGTCAATCCAATGGCAATTTGCTCACAAAATTGACTTCGAATTCATCATTCAGGACTTTGCAATCCGGAAGACACAGTGGTGTGTTCTGTCATTCACAAGGAAGGAGACAGGACAAACAGCCTATAGAGGTATGATTATTATTATTATTATTATTATTATTATTATTATTATTATTATTATTATTATTATTCATGCATGAAACTATAGTATTACATTTTATGGCATTGTAACATAGCTTGTAAAATCAATTCAAGGACTTGTCCAGGCCAGGCCCCCATAATTCCTAGCTGCTGCCCTGTATGTATGTATGCATGTATGTATATATTGCTATTCATTAAAAAAGGAGGTGTGTTAGGGACTTGTTCTGGTGCAGCACACCTACAACCATTTATAAAAACAAAGACCGCTCCACACTTCCTATTGTTGCTTGTGTGCTGGCCTGGCGCTGTGCACGTATTTAACGCCATCCTTTTCTACCCGCAAACCATATGCATATTGGACCCCTGGTGCCAAACCTAAGAGGAACCTTTCAGTTGTGCTTCATAAAAAAAAAAAAAAAACATATCACATCATATGTGCGCTAAAGTATGGGAAGGTGGCAGATTTACTGGACTGTGGTGGTTATATATATATTATAACTTCTTCTGATTTCAGAATAATGTTATCTTATCCATTCAGTGCCTTACATATTTGATAGCATTTAAAAATTTTTTTTATTGCAACTTCAAGGCAATAAATTCCAAGTTCTGTTTTTTGCAACAATTTTAAATTATTACAGCAACCCTGTAGATATTTCACTGGTAAATTGAAAAAGATGTGTCAAAATACAGACACTCCCCAATTTACATAAGGGTGCTGCTACGTAATACATTTTTTGCACAAGTCAGAAATCCAACACTCCAATGTAGAGCCTATGGGAACATTTAGGGTCATGGTAAAGTCGGGTGTTACTTAACCCAGGGAGTGACTATAGTGATTATAGCTCCTGATTCAGGAAATCGCTGAACAAATCACAGCTACACAGCTTTATGCTCCTACAGATGACCTGACCAATAGCCTTTCCATTCACCAAAATTGAAATGTTGACCATGCTCATCTCCCTCCTGGTGTTTGGTCTGTGTACATCAGCTGGGATCTTCACAGAGAAATGCACAGACCTGAAGGTGCATTTTCTTCTGATGCAGTTTTTCCTCGAGATGGGGAGTACTCTCTAAATACATTCAAAATAAAATGGTTCATATTGTACAATGGCAGAAATGAATTAGAATATCACTAGATTAACTCCAGAATCTGGTCACATGACCTCTGAGCTCAGATGATCATGTTTAACCCTGATCCCAAACCCAACCTGTAACCCCACTCAAACCCTGTTTGACACAAGATCAACCTCAGCGTTCAGAAGAATTCAGGTTTTAGTCCTGTGGATATTGTACATTAATTAACTCATTAGGAATGTGGCATTCACACATTCCAACACACCTCTCCTCATTGGATGATCTCCTCCTGAGCAATCAGTCAAATACATTTCAACCAATCGCCTCCCTGTTCCAGACCATGAACTTGTCTTTAAAAGCAGCCAGTCTGCATTTTCAGCAAAGAGCCAGGAATAGTGCAAGCAGGAGGATGAGACCTGGCAGCAAAGCCTGAGTGTGTCAGATCAGCGGTGTGACTGAAGTCATCCACAGGATTGGACTGATATGGATGGAGTTTATATAAGTTGATTATTTGGATCTCAAACTTATTAGGAATGCATTGAGACACTTCTGTAGGCTGCCGGATCAGAGTCTTGCCCTGTTCACCTGCAAAAATAACTTCCTAACAGCAGTGTTAGTATTTTGGAGACTGCCACTGTCTTACAGAGTCGGTGGAGAAGGGAGGGTTCTGAGGAGCAGCGCTGGTGGCGAGATCGAGCCTGGGGCATCGTGCCTGCAGGAGGGAGACAGGCTGGGAGAAGGGAGAGTTGAGGGATGTACATTATAAGTTCAACTGGTGGTGTGTAGTTCTACTTACTCAGCCTGATCTGTATAGCACTCCCTCTGTGCCTTGGTTTCTCTCCTTTTTCTTGAGGGTTGTGGTGACACCGCTTCAGACACACATTGCAGCAGGGACCCACTCCACCAGCCTGGGAGTGACTCTGGACTCTTGGCAACAGACAGTGGAACCTGAGGACTTTATGGCGGCCTGAGCTCAGGAGACCAGACAGTATACGTTTTGTTCTCTTCCTGGACTTGGTGTATATTCGACCCCTGTTTTTAGATAAGAAACTACCCATGGGGAAAGGGTCAGTTTAGGTTTTAATTTGGTTTTAATTAGGTTTTATTAGTTTTATAACTAGTTAGTTATTAGTTATTTAGTTATTGGTATTTGTGCTGTGTGTATCGGAGATTATCTGCTAAACTTGCATGGGGAGAGGGGGGTTTAGTGTAAATACACAGGAAGGCAATCAAGAAACAAGGCTTAGAAGTGATCCAGGAGAGAATGCAAGACTTCGTGATGAATCTAGGAAACAGAGGGGTTTAAGTACTGTGAAGGAGAGAGGGATTGAACAAGGTGAATGAAGGATTGACCAATGATAGGAGAGGAGGACAGAACAGGTGCACCTGGTAGGGAAGAATGTGGAAAGACTGGTTTGATTGGATAAAAGAAAGGAGAAGCACTAAACTAGTATTCGGGAGAGGGAGACCTCTGGTGGTGAACGAAGGTAGAAACAGGGGAGACCGTGACAGTACCCCCCTCCCCAGAATCGGCCTCGGCCGGACCAGGGCGGCGAAGACGGCGGCGAGGACGGCCACGAGGCCGAGGAGCAGGAGCAGTGGGATGAGCCCTGTGAAAGTCCGCAATGAGAGACGGATCCAGGATATCTGAGGCAAAAACCCAAGAGCGTTCTTCAGGACCATACCCCTCCCAGTCGACCAAGTATTGCAGGCGTCCTCTGTGGCGACGAGACCGTAACAGGGTCCTGACTGCATATGCCGGACCGTCGTCGAGATCCAAGGGAGGAGGAGGCGGAATAGAAGAAGAGACCTGAGGAGAATCAGAAGGAGAGGAGGGATCGGGGCGAACAGGCTTTAACAGAGAAACATGAAATGATGATGCTATTTTGTAGTGAGGAGGTAACTGGAGACGATAGGTGACTGGATTATTTTGTCAGAGGATAGGAAAGGGACCGATGAAGCGAGGACTCAATTTCTTGGATGGGAGTTTAAGTTTAATATCTCTAGTTGATAACCAAACCAACTGTCCTGGATGATATTGCGGAGCAGGTTGTCGATGACGGTCTGCCAAAGTTTTTTGATGGCGGATAGCTCTATGGAGATGGACATGTGTTGCATTCCAGACATCAGCACTGCGATGGAACCAATCATCAACTGCTGGGATTTCGGTGGATTCCTCATTTCAAGGAAACAGAGGCGGTTGGTATCCTAAGACACACTGAAAGGGGGTGAGGCCTGTAGAAGCACTGGTTAGGGAATTCTGGGCGTACTCTGCCCATGGCAAAAAATGACTCCAATCATCTTGGGAAGTATTGCAGTAGGATCGAAGAAAGCGTATGATCTCCTGGTTTAGACGTTCTGTTTGTCCATTAGATTGTGGATGATAACTGGAGGTGAGACTGACCTTAATATTTAGAGCCTTGAAGAATGCAGACCAGACGCGGGATGTGAATTGGAGACCTCGGTCAGACACAATGTCTTTGGGAATCCCATAAATGCGAAACACATGATGGAACAGGACCTCTGCAGTTTCAAGAGCAGTGGGAAGCTTCTGTAAGGGTACAAGCCGACATGATTTAGAAAAACGATCTATTGCCACTAAAATGGTAGTATAACCCTGAGAGCTAGGAACGTCGGTAACGAAATCAATAGAAATGTGTGACCAGGGGCACTGTGGAATTGGAAGAGGTTCCAAGAGACCAGAGAGGGGATGTCGTGAAGACTTAGACTGGGCACAGATGGAGCAAGCATTGACAAACTGGGTAGCATCTTGTACCAGAGTGGGCCACCAGAATTTCTGTCTTAGCAAGGTAATGGTATGATGAATCCCTGGATGTCCAGAAGTAGGGTTAGAATGAATCCATTGAAGGAGTGTGTGACGCTTGGATGAAGGTACATATATCTTATTAGAAGGACATGTGGAAGGGGCAGGATTAGAGGAAAGTTCCCTTTGAAGTTGATCCAAGAAATTCCATTTGATAGGAGCGACAATACAGGTAGAAGGTAGAATGGGATCATCAGACAGAGGTTCATGAACAGAGTCAAACTGATGGGAGAGTGCATCTGCTTTGATGTTCTTGGATCCTGGGCGATAAGTCAGGGTGAATTGAAACCGAGTGAAAAACAAAGCCCAGCGCGCTTGACGGGGGTTAAGGCGTTTTGCTGCTTGAATATATTCCAAGTTTCGATGATCGGTGAGTACCAGAAAAGGGTGTTTTGATCCCTCCAGCCAATGCCTCCACTCCTCAAAGGCCAATTTCACTGCCAAGAGCTCCCGGTTACCGATGTCATAATTCCTCTCTGCAGGTGATAATTTCTTAGAAAATAATGCACAGGGATGAAGCTTAGGTGGTTGACCGTGTCGTTGAGAAAGCACTGCCCCAACGCCATTTTCAGAAGCATCTACTTCCACAACGAAAGGGAGATTAGGGTCTGGGTGCTTGAGGACTGGAGCAGTGGTGAACAGGGACTTGAGTTTGTCGAAGGCGACTTCAGCAGAATCCGTCCATAATAAACGACGAGCAGAGCCCTTTAAAAGAGAGGTTAAAGGAGAGGCGACCGAACTGAAGTTTCGGATGAAGCGACGGTAAAAGTTAGCAAAACCCAGAAAACGTTGCAACTCTTTAGTAGTTTGAGGTTGAGGCCACTCAGTAACTGCTTTCACCTTCTCAGGATCCATATGAACTCCACTGGCATCAATGATGTATCCAAGAAAAGCCACGCGCTGTTGGTGAAATTCACATTTCTCTGCCTTGACGTAGAGTCCATTTTGTATTAGACATTGAAGCACCTGATGAACCTGGGAGATGTGTTCAGAGAGAGTAGAGGAGTAGATCAGAATATCATCAATGTAGGCTATCACAAAGCGATGAAGATAAGGTCGTAATACCTCATTTACAAAAGCTTGAAAGACTGAAGGTGCGTTGACCAGACCAAAAGGCATGACTAAATATTCATAGTGTCCCGAGTTAGTAATAAATGCCGTCTTCCACTCATCTCCTTTTCATATCCGGATTAGATTGTATGCACTACGTAGATCAAGTTTTGTAAAGTACCGAGCTCCTCTTACCTGTTCCAGGGCAGCCGGAACTAAAGGTAAAGGATATCTATACTTGAGCGTAAGCGAATTAAGACCCATATAGTCAATACAGGGTCTTAAACCACCATCTTTCTTTGCCACGAAGAAGAAGCTTGCCGCAGCAGGTGAAGTGGATGGCCGAATTATGCCTTGTGCTAAAGCCTCCTTGATGTATTCCTCCATGGCCTGCGACTCTGGAAGAGAGAGAGGAAAGATTCTGCCCCGAGGTGGAGTAGAGCCAGGGAGAAGATCAATTGCGCAATCCCAAGGACGTTGTGGAGGCAGAGAGGAGGCTCGGGATTTGATAAACACAGCAGCCAGATCCTTGTATTCTGATGGAAACTCGGGCGGTGTGGATAGAAACGGACTCTCGATGTGGGTGGCTCTGCAAAGGTAAGAAAAACAATTAGAAAGGCAATGTTCTCCCCAAGAAATAATAGTCCCCTTGATCCAAGAAATGATGGGATTATGATGTACAAGCCAGGGATGTCCAAGTATTATGTCAGCTCCAGGGGAATCAATCACTAAAAAAGGCAGTTTTTCAGAATGTCATTTTCCGATGGACATGGTGATTGGCTTGGTTTTCAGTGAAACTGGACTGGAACTGATGGGTTGGTTGTTGATAGCTCTGACATTAAGTGGTGGCAAGAACGGTGAGAGAGGAAGGTTCAAACGCTCCGTGGTTCTTCTGTCTATGAAGTTCCCCGCGGACCCCGAATCTACTAAAGCAGACAAAAAGATGTGTTGGGTGTGGAGCTGGATGCGTACTGAGAGCATACTCTGAGCAGGTGTTATCAGGAGACAAGTACTCACCGATTTCTGTGGAGTGGTCGAAGAAGATCCAGGAAGATTAGGACAGGCGTCTCGGAAATGACCGGATTGACCACAATACAGACAGAGGCACTGTTGTATCCTCCTCTGTCTTTCCTCAGCAGGTAGTCGAGTCCTTCCTATCTGCATGGCTTCTGGTTCTCAGGGCTAGGCTTGAAAGAAGATCTGGTGGATAACCGGGATGTAGCAGACGATGACCGTTTGCCTCGGGATCTCATAAGGTTGTCGAGTCTAATGGCAAGTTGAATTAACTGTTCCAGATCAAGTGCGTCTCCCTTGCAAGCTAATTCTGCTTGTAAATCATCACATAAGCCACGACGAAAAAGAGAGATTAAAGAAGGCTCACCCCATCCACTTATCTCGGCCAAGGTCCGGAACTCCAGAGCATATTCAGCGGCAGAAGAGGTACCCTGACGGAGAGAGAACAGTTGTTCACCAGCATCCTTTCCAGCTGTCGGATGATGGAAAACCTGCTTGAAATGTTTTAAGGAAAGCTGAGAGAGATCTTGTTACTTCACCCTTACGAGCCCATACAGCTGATGCCCACCGAAGTGCCTTTCCGGTAAGTAGAGTAATAAAAAAGGCGATTTTAGCATCATCAGAAGGGAAGGAAGTTGGTAAATGGGTGAAATAAAGGGAGCACTGTAATATAAAACCCTCGCAGCGGTCTGGTGAGCCGTCATATTTGTCTGGGATGGCCAAATGTACAGGTCTATCTGGAACTGGAGAAGCTGACGAGCCTGGGGTTGCTTCATGCGTTGTCTGTCTTGTGGGCTCAAGAGATAAAGCAGGTAATCTCCCCATTAGCTGTTCCAAAGTGGAGTTGATCTGACGTAGCATCGTGTCGTGTTCTCCCAATAATGCCCCCTGAGCCGTCAAAGCTGCCGCAACGACAGGTAAAGCCGCTGGATCCATGTTAAAGGCGAAGTCTTCTGTGACGTCCTCTAGGACCAAAGGAAAGGATCAAAGTGCAGGCTTTTAGAGTTGAAGCAGATAATCCAATAAGGGCAAAACGAGAGAGCATAAACAGGGACAGTCCAGGTCAAACGATCAAGCGAACAGGCTAGTAGGGAGATCCGAAAGGGGTAAACGAGAGAAGGAAGCAAGAGGCCAAAAATACACAGGAAGGCAATCAAGAAACAAGGCTTAGAAATGATCCAGGAGAGAATGCAAGACTTCGCAATGAATCTAGGAAACAGAGGGGTTTAAGTACTGTGAAGGATAGAGGGATTGAACAAGGTGAATGAAGGATTGACCAATGATAGGAGAGGAGGACAGAACAGGTGCACCTGGTAGGGAAGAATGTGGAAAGACTGGTTTGACTGGATAAAAGAAAGGAGAAGCACTAAACTAGTATTCGGGAGAGGGAGCCCTCTGGTGGTGAACAAAGGTAGAAACAGGGGAGACCGTGACACCTGCTCTTATACACTGAACAGGAGGTGACCATTGTAGATACAGTGGCTTCAAACAATTCGTTATGTTTGATCCAGGTGATAAATGTATACCATCAAATATTTCAGCATGTACAGAGTGTCTGGCAGCTACTGACCAGGTCTTGAATTGACACTAAGGATGAAATGGGTATGCAGGTACCTTTTGAAAAGAACAGTGACAGAATGAAGGAGATCAGGTTCTAGTCTATACACATCAGGGTTCATCACAGAAATGCATTTCCTTACAATATTTAGTTGCAGACAGTTACAATAGCTACCCATTTTCATGTTGTGTTTCCCTTGAGGCAAATGTGTTACCACATGTATTCATATACATGGATGAAGTGATTCCATTTGTTCACAGTGAGTAAATGGGGAGGATCTCATTGGTCAAAAAGCCACAGTCCGTGATCAGGCCAGAGAGGTGGGAATATTAGTACATGTGAAGCCATCTCAAGAGAAGGTGTTCTTTACTGTTGGATCAGACAACACAGCACACCTAACTGCATTCCTGACCTCTTGTACAATACAATTGAACCCATGAAGAGAGAGAGCTACTGAGGCCTGATATGACAAACTGTGTTTTTTGCTTTTTTTATGTAACCATCTTGGTCTTGAGCATCTTGAGGACTTTCCAGCTTCATTCAATGTATAAGGAGCATTACTGTAACTGAATACAGTCAAATCTTTTGTCATACTATTTTTTGATGTTGTGTGAAATGAGTCACTCAGAACATGAGTACAGCTCAAACTGTGGTGAAATGTTTACACTTTATTTTACCCACAAGCAGTGGTACTCATATTTAGTGTTACACACTTCACAATACACAAACTCGTTTTGACAGACTTAAAGAAAATAAAGCCAAATGAAGCAGAAGCTGATATCCGAAAGTATATCGTGCCCCCCAAGTACATTACCACAAATATTTATATACATATGTGCAAGCTACAGACTGTTAGATACATTAACCACACACTAAGCACTGTAGAGAATAGATAAAGAATATAAAATTTAAAAAATAATGAAAAAGGTAAACAGTGGTTTAGTCTGTCTTTCCATGCCTTTCCGAAACAACCAACACAAATTCAAAAAGTGAATAAAATTCTTCAGTATTGGACTGATCTCACCCCTGCAACAGGAACAGTCTCTAGTAAATGGTCCTCTGGAATCCAGAAGGAAATCCAAACAAGAATAGTCCAATAAAAGGAAAAGAAGAATCCATCCAAAAAGCATAGAACAAAGTCATTTAATAAAAGAAAGGTAGGTCGATCGATCAGGCAAACAATGATAATGGGGATATTCTGCAGACGTGAAACAGATAGAAGGCAAGGTTCAATAGACGGGCAGACAGGATAACAATACTAACACTCAGAAATTATTATTTTTTATTCTTTTAATTTCATGGCAGATGCCCTTAACCGGTGACTTGCAACATAAGTGCAATACAAAGTGCAAGAATACAGTTTAAGTACAAGGCATCAAACATTACAAATTCAAATTTACATTAAACAGAGCAATTCAAAATATAATACATTTTACAACTTCCTAATTACACAGGCATGTATAGTAAGTGAGGTCATAAATCCTGGAGAGTAAAAGTGCTGTCAAGATGTAAGGGAGCAAGGGGGAAAATCAATCAATAATACAAGTATTAGTAACGCACAAAGAAGTGCTATCTAATGGGGATTAAAAGGACTAATATTACAAGTACTGTCTGAAAAGATGTGTCTTGATAAGCGCCGGAATGAGGTCAAGAACTCTGCTGTTTGGACTTTGGTGGGCAGGTCGTTCCACCACTTAGGGTTCAGGGATGAGAAGGAGCGGCTCTGGAGGAAGGAGAGTGGAGAGGAGGCAGAGTTAGTCTTCTGGCACTGGAGGAGCGCAGTGGTCTGGAGGGGATGTATGGAGAGACGAGTGACTGAAGGTAGCTTGGTGCAGTGTGGTCGAGACAGCGGTAGGTGAGGGTCAATGTCTTGAACTGGATGCGTGCCGCTATCGGGAGCCAGCGGAGAGAGCGGAGCAGTAGAGTAGCGTGTGCGAATCGGGGCAGAGTGAATACCAGACAAGCTGCAGAGTTCTGGATGAGCTGGAGCAGCGGGTAGTAGTTGCAGGCAGGCCGGCCAGGAGGGAGTTGCAGTAGTCCAGGCGGGAGAGGACCAGTGACTGGACGAGCAACTGAGTCGAGTAGTCGGTGAGGAAGGGACGGATTCAGCGTATGTTGCTCAGGAAGAATCTACAGGTGCATGTCAGCGTGGTGATGTGCTGGGTGTAGGAGAGCACAGGATCGAGGGTCACTCCTAGATTTTTAGCAGAAGAAGAAGGAGAGAGTGTGTTGGTTTCCAAGGGGATCAAGATAAAGAAATCAGCAGAAGGTGAGGAAGAGTGGGGGGAAAAACAGGAGATCCGATTTGGAGAGGTTGAGCTTGAGGTGGTGCGAGTGCATCCAGGCGGAGATAGCAGACAAGCAGGAAGAGATGCGAGAGGGGATGAGAGGGTCGGAAGAAGGAAAAGACAGGAAGATCTGGGCATCATCAGCTTAGAAGTGGTATGAGAAACCATGGGATGCAGTGAGGGGGTCCATGGAGCGAGTGTAGAGAGAGAACAGGAGCGGGCCCAGGACGGAGCCTTGGGGAATGCCTGTGAGGAGGGGTTGGGGGTGGATGAGGAGCCTCGCCATGTCACTTGGTAGGTCCGGTCGATGAGGAAGGAGGAGAACCAGGTGAGAGCAGTCCCAGAGATCCCAAGGTCAGCAAGACAGGAGAGGAGGATGGAGTGATCAACAGTGTCAAATGCTGCGGAGAGATCAAGGAGGATAAGGACTGGAAAGAACAGGAAACAGGTGGAGAGGATTAATGGGGCAAGCTGGGATGATAATTGAATAATGGAGTTGATCAGTTGTGGCTTGGGTGACCTCTAGTGGTGAAAGCAGGGACAGTCAGGGTGCAGGAGTTACAGAGATACTGGAGTCACACCCTGCGGGCTGTAGAGCAACTCTCAAAAGCACCTGAGTTGCTCCCTGAAAAAAGAGGAAAAACTGGAAAAAAGAGTATACCAGTTTAAGCTGACAAGTTACTCTGACAGCCTATATTCTTTATCATTTGTTTGTTTTAATGTAATCGGAGTTACAAGTGGCTGATGGAAATAACTTTTCTTTATATGATAAATGATACTGTTTTGATGAACTGATTTGATGTAGTGACATGTATTTGTTGTTTTGAGAGTCTGAGTGCATTTTGCAAAGGATTTGTCATTTTGGCCAAATGTATATCAGTTTGGGGTGCAAGTTAATTGTTTTGATAAAGTAAATTCTGTTTGGAGAAATGTGCTCAAGCAATCAATAAAAACTGTAACACACAACTACCCATTAATAGAGCTGGATTTGCACTGGAGCAATCAAGGGACAGTACCTAGCTCAAGGGTATGACAGCAGCGTCCTCCGGGACTGACCCCACAACCCTGCAGTCAGGAGTGCAGAGTATTGACCGCTCCACCACTGAGACCACTTCCCTCTGTGGAAAAGGACAGTGGTTGAGCTGTAGCTTCAACTGCTGAATAAGCACAAGCCCTCCATCCTCAGAGGTCCATCAGGGTCAACACACTCACACTGACACACTTACAATACTAAAACCCCAAAGAGTTTATTAATGTTACTAAAATGAGAACATGTATGAATTCAAATTCAATTTATATACATGTCTTAATGTACATTATCAGGAAAATATGCACTAGGGAGGCAAAATACTAACTAACTAGCTTTATCTCCTATCAGTCATTAAGAGCTGCCCTGCCAGACGCACTGGAGTCTGAGAGGGACTGAGTAACGCCCCCCCGAAATACTTATACAGTGTGTTATACATGGTGTTGTAAGTGTGAATTGTGTGTGGTTTATACAGTGTGTTATGCAGCGTGTGTGTGGTTTATACAGTGTGTTGTACAGGGTGTTGTGCAGTGTAAGGTGTGTGTGGTTTATACGGTGTTGTTATATGAGCCCGGGTGGAGAGAGCAGTCTAACCTCTTGCTGACTAGAGCAGCAGGTTCACTCAGGTCTTTCTTAGCTGCCGCATTGCTAGTTTTGGGTGTTTTGTCAGGAGAAACACTTTTTAGAAAACCTCTCTCTCGCTGTAAGGCTGAGGCTCATAAGGCTTTTATTATCCAGTCCAATCCCTCTGGAACATTACTGCGCTCATGTGTACTGGTATGAGTGTAGGATGCCTCACTCTCTGTGACTGGTCACACACACACACACACATACTTGGTTTCTGAGATACACATTGGGACAGACTGGGACATGGGTCTTTGGATCTCAGGACCTGTTTTATTTATCTTCACACAGTTAGTGTCCTTATGACTCCAGTCACTGGGATACAGAGAGACAGGACTGGTACAGACATGGATCTGTGGACTGATTAAGACATCTGACATAGCTGATTAATATTGTTCAGGTCTTAGGCATGTGACTGTAGTCTGAGTGTGACACTGTGCAGGTGAGTGTAGAAGACAAACAAAAGGATTTACAAGTTGCCATAGACAGACACATGGCAGTCCAGGTGAGAGGCAGCCATCTTGTTGTGTTCCTAGTTTCAGACAGCCTTAGCATTCCTGATTTTGTTATAACTGCCTTAATTGAAGTTAAACTTGTCTGTAGTTTGCCTTAATCTAAGTCAATTCAGTACAGTTTCTGAGTTGGTGAAAGTAAATAGTTTGAAGTAAAGATGATTTAGTCTAGGACTAGTAGGATTTCAGTTAAGTGAGCTGTGCCAGGTGGATCCAGTTAGGTGTGAATTGGGGGCAGGTAGACAAAAGTGTACTTAAAGCTGCTGTTGAGAAAGCTGTGCTGTTTCTTGGTGACAAAAAAGTCAAGCAGATGACCAGGGGACAGAAAGCAAGAGCCCCCAAAAAATTAAAAACAAAATATAAAACTTGCTAAATTTAGAAGCATGTGGCCACTATAGTGTCAGGTTTGCAGAATGATTGCCTTCCTGGATGAACTCATTCAAGAAGATTTCATTTGTGAATGTTGTCAGCATGTTGAAATCCTAAAGATCAAGGTCCCTGATCTTGAGGCTTAGCTTGTTGATCTGCGCTGTATTAGGGATATAGAAGAACTGGTCAATCAGCCCATGAGAGAGATGGTGTGAACGCCAAAACCTAGGAGAGTTGAGATCTTAGAGCAGGAAAGTGTACAGAACTGCTGGATTACAGTAGGTTTTAACCACAGAAAAGAGTGTGCACAATCCTTAGAGACACCTCAAGAGCTAGAAATGCCCAACAGGTACGAATTGCTGAACACAAAGTTGGACAGTGACAGCTCAGAGGATGATGGGGAGGCAGTTGAGCACCAGAGCACCATGGTGCCCACTCCCCCCAAGAAGAGGGAGGTACAGTGAGGGAAAAAAGTATTTGATCCCCTGCTGATTTTGTACGTTTGCCCACTGACAAAGAAATGATCAGTCTATAGATTTTAATGGTAGGTGTATTTTAACAGTGAGAGACTAACAACAAAAAAATCCAGAAAAACACATTTAAAAAAAATTATACATTGATTGCATGTTAATGAGGAAAATAATTATTTGACCCCTTCGATTTAACACTTGGTGGCAAAACCCTTGCTGGCAATCACAGAGGTCAGACATTTCTTGTAGTTTGCCACCAGGTTTGCACACATCTCAGGAGGGATTTTGTCCCACTCCTCTTTGCAGATCCTCTCCTAGTCATTAAGGTTTCGAGGCTGACGTTTGGCAACTCAAACCTTCAGCTCCCTCCACAGATTTTCTATGGGATTAAGGTCTGGAGACTGGCTAGGCCACTCCAGGACCTTAATGTGCTTCTTCTTGAGCCACTCCTTTGTTGCCTTGACTGTGTGTTTTGGGTCATTGTCATGCTGGAATACCCATCCATGACCCATTTTCAATGCCCTGGCTGAGGGAAGGAGGTTCTCACCCAAGATTTGATGGTACATGGCCCCGTCCATCATCCCTTTGATGCGGTGCAGTTGTCCTGTCCCCTTAGCAGAAAAACAACCCCAAAGCATAATGTTTCCACCTACATGTTTGACGGTGGGGATGGTGTTCTTGGGGTCATTCCTCCTGCTCCAAACACGGCGAGTTGAGATGATGCCAAAGAGCTCGATTTTGGTCTCACTTTCACCCAGTTCTCCTCTGAATCATTCAGATGTTCATTGGCAAACTTCAGACGGGCCTGTACATGTGCTTTCTTGAACAGGGGGACCTTGCGGGCGCTGCACGATTTCAGTCCTTCATGGCGTAGTGTGTTACCAATTGTTTTCTTGGTGACTATGGTCCCAGCTGCCTTTAGGTAATTAACAAGATCCTCCTGTGTAGTTCTGGGCTGATTCCTCACCGTTCTCATGATCATTGAAACTCCACGAGGTGAGATCTTGCATGGAGCCCCAGACTGAGGGAGACTGACAGTTATTTTGTGTTTCTTCCATTTGCGAATAATCGCACCAACTGTTCTCACCAAGCTGCTTGGCGATGGTCTTGTAGCCCATTCCAGCCTTGTGTAGGTCTACAATCTTATCCCTGACATCGTTGGACAGCTCTTTGGTCTTGGCCATGGTGGAGAGTTTGGAATCTGATTGATTGATTGCTTCTTGGCTCCCAGTTGTCTTTTATACAGGTAACGAGCTGAGATTAGGAGCACTCCCTTTAAGAGAGTGCTCCTAATCTCAGCTCATTACCTGTATAAAAGACAACTGGGAGCCAGAAATCTTGCTGATTGATAGGGGATCAAATACTTATTACTTTCATTAACATGCAAATCAATTTATAACTTTTTGGAAGTGCGTTTTTCTGGATTTTTTTGTTGCTATTCTGTCTCTCACTGTTAAAATACACCTATCATTAAAATGATAGACTGATCATTTCTTTGTCAGTGGACAAACATACAAAATCAGCAGGGGATCAAATACTTTTTTCCCTCACTGTAGTTATAGTAGGAGACTCAATTCTTAGAGGTGTAGATTGCACAGTGTGTTCTAGTGATAAAGAGACTGCATGGTATCTTGCTTGCCTGGTGCTCAGGTTGCAGATCCCCCTAAACTAGTAGACGGGCTACTGGCCAAAGCCAGGGGGAATTCACTGGTCATGGTTGTCATGGGAGCCAATGAAATAGGAAAAGGTTGGGCAGAGGTTCTGCAAGACAAATTTAAAGAATTAGTAAAGAAACTAAAGAGCAGAACCTCCATGCTAGTTTTCTTTGAAATACCACATGCATGGCCAGGGAGACAGGCAGAGATTAGAAGGTTTAACACGTGGTTGAAATCTTGGTGTAGGGAAGAGGGTTTAAGTTTATGGAGCATTGGTCTTTCTTCTGGGATAGATGGGACCTGTACAAACCAGACGGTCTACATCTAAACAGAATTGCATTGAGAATCTTTTAAACTAGGGACCAGGGGGGCAGGGAGCTCTGACAATGGGAGATGTTCCACTAAGGAAAGAAACAAAGGGAAACTGCTATTAGAAAAGTCCTGAATTGTTTGTACCTCAATGCCAGGAGTATAAGGAACAAGATGTTAGACCTAGAAGCCAAAGTGCTGGTGTGTTACTATGATGTTGTAGGAGTGTTGGAAACATGGCTTACAGAACATGATGGGGATGAATACAAGTTGAAAGGATACATACAGTTCAGGAGAGACAGGCAAAATTGAAGAGGTTGTAGGGTAGCATTATATGTCAGAAATGACATTGAGGCAGAATAACTCAAATTAGATCCTAACAGAACAGAATCTTTGTGGGTTAAAGTTTTGAATAAAAGATCTGGAGGATTAGTGGTGGAGTGTGCTATGGACCACCAAATTCAGAAAGACGCTGCATTGTACAGTGTAATCAGGACTGCATGTAGCAAGGATGTGGCTGTTATAATGGAGGATTTCATTTCCCAAACACAGACTGGGAAAGCCCAGCTGGGACTACAGAAGCAGAAGTAGAAATGGTTGAGATGGTAAATGACTGCTTTCTAACTTGTCAGGGAACCAACCAGAAAGCATGAGTGGGACACTAGTTAGAGAACCAATGGCAAGCTGTGATCACAGTATGGTTAGCTTTGAGGCATACTTTCAACAAACAAGGACCAAGTCTAAAACCATGGTCTACAATTTTAGAAAAGAAAACCTTGAAAGTGTGAGGCAGCACTTAGAAGAGTTTGGAGCACACTGGATACAGATTCAGTTGAAAATGGATGGTAATATTTTAAGAATATACTACTCAGGAGAAATGTTTACCAAAACACATTGAGGACCAAAAAACATTGGCCAAAATGCTCTAATAGAAGTATGCAAAAAAATATCAAGAGAAAGAAAATCTTGTATAGCGCATACAGAACTGATAGAGACTAAACAAAATACAAAGAATATGTTGAACTGCAAAGAGATCGTAAGAAACGGATCGGGAAAGCAAAGAGGTAAATAGAAAGAAACATAGCTATTGGAGCTAAAAGTAATGCAAAGAGCTTTTTTCAATATTATAACAGCAAGAGGTCAATAACGGAGGAAGTGAAACCGAAAAAGGGCAAACATTGAAGTATCTTGGAAAACAAACAATATGTGGCAAATGTTCTAAATGAGTATTTCACATAGGTTTTTACAAAAGACAAAATGGATAACATGCAACAAGTTAACAACCAGTCCAGTGAAACCCTAAGAGAGATCATGATAAATGAGGAGGTACTAAAGGGACTAGCAGAATTAAAAACAAACAAATCACCTGGGTCAGAAGGTATATTTCCAACAGTACTTAAAGAAATGAGGGAAATGTATAGGCCACTAACTAAAATATTCAGAACAGGGGATGTGGCAACTGACTGGAAGACGACAAATGTCATACCAATCCACAAGAAAGGGGACAAAACCGAGACTGGAAATTACAGACCAAATCAGTCTCACCTGCATTACTTGCAAAATATTGGAAAGAATTATTAGACAGAAAATAGAGGAGCATCTTAAAGAAAAACATATTCTTGGAGATAGTCAACATGGGTTTAGACGAGGCAGATTATGCCTTATAATCTTTATATTTATATTTAGATTTATTATATTTTTTTGAACATGCAACTGCAGCTGTAGATCATGTGAAAGCATATGATATGATATACTTAGATTTTCAGAAAGCTTTTGATAAGGTTCCACACCAAAGACTGATCCTCAAATTGGAAGCTGTAGGCATTCAGGGTAATGTAAGTAGATGGATTATGAACTGGTTGATGTATAGGAAACAGAGGGTGTCGATTAGAGGAGTCGCTTCTAACTGGAGTGAGGTTGTTAGAGGAGTTTCACAGGGATCAGTGTCAAACCCTAGTGGGTGCCTAGGGGCAACTACGCACCAGCTCCTTTGTTAAATGAGAGGAGGTCATTACTCACACCGCTTCTCTCACCAGACAGGCTTGACAGAACCCCAAAGACACTCCCACAGGGACAGGTAAAGGAAAATACCTGTTAAATGAAATTCCAGTCAGGACATGAAGACAACATACAACACTAAAAACCGTACCCAAAAACACTAGAAAGAAAACGGAATACTAGGAAGTTAAAAAACTAGGATTTCCCTACAACTATAATGCAAACACAAAGCTCAATTCTCTCAATTCTCAATTCCTCGAACCTCAATTCTCTTCTTTCGCAGGTGTGATCAATGCTCAAACCGCACAGGTCAGTGGGATTAACCTCTCATGCTTTCTCTTCCAGCAGCCCTACAGCGCCCCGTTGGTCAAACAGACTAGGAACAAATTGATAATTAATACAAAACTCATTAAGCCGTTTGAATCTCTTGACGGGGTCTCCGTTTTGCCCAAAGGCAGTGAAACCTCAGGTAAGATAAGAGGTGTCAAGGTTTAATGTCAGTTTCTCACCACACTCTGAAGTGTAGTCCGCAATACTACTCTCAAATGCAGTTCAAGTCAAAGAATACCAGAAGAAGGAAGTAACCAACCGATCAGTCTCATCACTGCAACACCGACCAAGTTCAAAATAAAGCCAGTTCCCAAAAGTACAATTTCCTGTGGCTCTTAATTGCTGTATTGAAAGTCCCCTCGATTCTGCTCAGTGCACTTTCACTTACTGCAGCCAGAAACCCGTCGATTTAGCTGCTCAAAGCTCACGCCGTCAATGCTCCGCTCCAAGTGCGTATGGGTGTATCGTCACCGTCTCAGGGTTCAGGATCTCTGTTTGTAATCCACCAGGAAGTAAAGAGATCATCTGTCGGCGCAATAGTTTGCACAGATTCCCTCTCCAAACCTGGCTTTGCTGCTTCTTCCTCAGTCCTGCTGCTGGCCACATAGTGCGCTGTCTCATCCTGTCTGCTGTGCGGCTGAAGCATCTCTCCCAGCTTACATACTGAGACAGAGAGCCGGGGTGCAGGTGAAGGTGATTAGGAGAGAGCGTGTAGGGAAGTCCAGTATTAAGAAAAAAATATAGAATAAATAAATAAACCCCCGACACACATAACAAATAACCTGCAGCAAACATATTAAGCATAATAAATAGACAAATTAAAATGAAATAAGAGTTCATCACCCTCACCCACTCTGCACACCCCTCCTGCAACACACCAACTTAACTTCAAAGAGTTTACATCTCTGATCATGGTAAAAAAAGGAGAAGTCCACTGCTATCCTAGTCGAAACAAGAACTTTAAAAATACATTGTATATCATCAATACCTGTACTGGACAGACTTTTATTACGGGGTTTTAAAATGGCTAGCTTCACTTGATCCAGGAGAAAGTTGACCAGAGGGCTAAAAAAAATAAAAAATGTCTGGAGTCGCAGACTCTCTGTAAAAAGATTAAACACCGACTCCACTGCGGGGCAGAAAGCACAGCACTCCTCCACCCCTGGGTCAACCTGACACAGCCAGCAGTTTGTCAGAATACCATGCAGGACACACCACTGCAGATCTCCCGAGCACTTGGGCAGGGGAAGCTTGTACAACACCCTCCAGGACAGCAGCACAACCCACTTCTTAAAGTCACAGAGGTCTCCTTTCTTCGACACCAGAACAGGATAAAGAAATCTTTAAACTGAGTGTCTTGTAAAAGCTTGACATTAAAATATCTGCACCCAGCACCGGTGAGAATAGAATAGATTTAAAAACACCTTCCCCTTCCACTCAGACAGCCAACAATCTGCATTTGTGATATCACAATGAGTCTTGCAGAAAAACTAAATTAGCCTGCTTTGACTCCAGAAAACCAAATAATTGTGCCCTCTTTGCTGACCTCCCTACAGCCATTTACATTTAAAGAGCATAAAAGTAACCATGGGGAAAATAAAACAATAAACCAAGATAAAAACACCCACGAGTAAAAACTTGAAACAAAGACTTATTTAAAAACTCTTTTATTGGGGCAATCAGATTCCGGGCACCGCTCACCAACTTTTGTAACCAAAACCTCTTCTGCCTATCAAACTCAACTACTGTTGATTTTTGCAGCACCACACTTGCAGAGACCATTAACAGCTTTAAATCTGGATAAAAGGTTGATAAATTAACTCCCTTCCTACCTTTCATGTCATCCATAAACTTAATTAGGTGTTCCAGGGAATAAAGCTTTTTCCTTTACCAGGTGTTTCCCTCACCTCAACTGCCTGTGCCTCCAGAACCCTTGCAGCCCAACTAGCCCCCAGCGTCGCAGTCTTTCCTGGTTCCTGGGCACTGATCACAGTTTAGGACATGCATTTTTCATATGGCCTACTTCACCACAAAGACAACATTTCATTGTATCAGAAGAAGCACAAATCACACATTCTTTCTCCTCCACAACTAACCTCCAGGCTGCACTCAAATCCAGCTCTGGACATTATTTTTCCATACCTGGCCAATTCACTTTCTAAGACGGCATTAGTGACAAAAGGGGGAACATTAGATCAAATTAACTTTCTTCAGTGGAGTCGATAGAGGCATTGCTGACACAAAAGCAAAATCAATACTAAAACCTTCCTCCACTATTTAGTTCACAAAAGATTCCTGACTTAAAAACACAACAGTGACTTTATTCATTCTGGAAGCAGACTTAATATTTGTAAACCCCACGATCTCAACTACTGCCATCATAACCTCCTCCACCGAGACCCCCATAGCAGGAACACACCTAAACCTGTGTCTCCATGTCAGCCCCACCATACTGGGCCTACACCACCACACTCCCACCCAGCAAAACAATTAAAGATATAAATCAACAATTAAAATGCATAAACTGTAACTATGTAAGATAAAAAGTCCTTAGTAACTCAAAAAGTGTGTACAAATAGCAAAAAAGGCTACAGAGCAGTAAACACTATTCAAACACACCGCTCCCAAAGCCCCTCCAACAATTCCACAATCCTAAGATGTTAAAGCCTGTTTCTTACTCACCCAGATTCATACAAATCCATGGAAACCTTTTCATGAATTCACAATTGCTGTAAGTCAATGGTCACAAATCACTGACTCTCAAAAGCGGCTAATAAATCTCTTAAATCCTCCTGACATGACACACGTATCCAATTTCACACTGTGAGTGCAGTGAGTCATTAAAGAGAGATAACAGTCCTGTCACTTTAAATGTAATGGCTCCTGGGATCTGTAGGTGTATGGAAATTTGGCAAAAATCTATATCTTTGGTTTTGGGGCGAAATCAGCAGACAAAACTTCACATCCTATAATCCATCACTAACACTAACTCAGCGTGTGGCTGACGCCAGTTACCATGTGAAGTTTGTTTTCAATCATTGAGGCTTGAAAGTGTGAGGACTTGGGAGAGAAAGGTAATTCTCTGGGTTTAAAATCAAATTTAAAAAAACATTCATTCTTAGATGGTGTATAGTGTGTCTATGTAAAACACAAGAATAAACATAATCCATTTAATTCAATACAGATTGTGCCAAAACTGTATAAACGACAAGACTGGACACATCCAGGCTGATATGCTTTTAATTTCACTTAAACATCCAATATTTAGTTTACAAGCCTGGATAGGTCCAGTCTTGTCATTTATAAAGTTTGGGCACAGTTGGTTACATTATAAGTACAGTAGGCCACGTTAAGCGTTTTTCTACATTAATAAGAGATTTTCGATAAGTGGATCATGATTAGTGCGGCATCCGTCCTTGGTAGCTATTGTTTCACATCATGATGTGAGTGTGTGTGTGTCTGAGTGTGAGAGAGTGTGTGTATTTCATTTCAAGCACCAGAATTTATTATTTATCGCTATATCCTAAAAAACATCTTCCCAGACTACTAGCAACCATGACTCCAACCCCCAACATTGGTGTATCACCAATGTTCAAACTAAACCTGTGCCCTTGGGCACTGATGCAACATCTCACAGGCAACTGCAGTGTACATTACATATGTGCAGAAATAACAGATCAATTGCCTTGATACACATCTGTCTGCCATATTAACTCAACCACAATAATGTACCTACAATAACAACAACAACAACAATGATGTAAAACCCTTCACACACATCAACACTGTTAAGCACACATACTACCCCCCCCCCCCTCAGCCTCCTGTATTCACAGAACTACCATGTGGATCTGAGAGACATTTACACTGTCGGATTAATTGCAAAATGCAGGGAGAATACTGTCTATTCTATAATATGCAATATAGCAAACAGCTTTGTGTACATACCTAAAATAATAACAATAATAATAACAACTAGCTTATCCAAGCAAAAGATAAACCTTGCTGTTGTCCACAGTATTAAGTAGGGGAATTTTTGGTGTCTATAATGACCTGGGACACTGATACAAGTGGAAAGATCACATTAAAATCTAGTCAGATTTCACTGTATGTTTATTGGATTCACCCTGAGTTTGACCTCACAATCTGAGTTCACTCCAACTGGTTATAAATAGACACACCACTGCAGGACACATAATGCCCACTAGATGGTGGTGCAAAAGTGTAACTTTAATTTAAACCTTTAAAACTTACACTTCTGCACAATCAGGTGGATGTTATGTGAACTGCAGTGGTGTGTTTTTAGTATTTTATTCATCATATCTTAGAAAGGCATCCAATGGCACTGTATAGTAAATTAAAAATAAAAGCAATCGGATCTTAATATTTTATGAAGGCTATGCTCTTTATGATTCATACTACTACTCCATTCACACTGCCACCCTCATTGTGACATCATGGAGGTTCAAGAGCCCTAAACGGGTATACTTATGCCAAGCATATAATTATTGAGCAAACCCAGACCAGAGTACCAGAGTGGTCTTCCCTTGACTTTGTGGAAGTGCCAGTAGCGTGTTGTGTCTGTTTTTAGAGTTTCAGCTGGATCTCATTTGGAGGAGTGATAGGTGAGACAGAGAGATGGACGAGAGCCTGTTGGGGCTGCATCTGAGCCTCCACTATTCACTTTTCAGAAGCGTAATTATAGCAAACTGCTATTGGGATGATCAGTGCCGGCCCTAGCCTTTTCGGGGCCACTGGCGAGGTTTGATTGTGGGGCCCCCTCGTTGCCTTGCAACAGCTTGGGTGTAGTGAACCCCAGCCACTTTAGGACATTTTCTCGATTCAAAAGATAACGATAGGCTGTGAATGCAAAATCGGTTATCTGAGAGAGATTACATTTTGCAATCATAAGGACAAAGTTAAATATGTGAATATGTCTGAAAATAATAGTCTGGACTGCACTTCTCTCTCTCACGTCTTTATTCAACACCTTCATTGTAACTGCCTCCTTACTATTCGTAATGATGTCCTGTTCTGACCCCACTGATAGGACTGATGTAATTATGACTACATACCCCAGTATAGGAATCATGCTCTATTTCAATTATGACAGTATTAAATTTACTCTTTTCTCTTGTATAAAATGTGTTTAGTGGAACTTTAGTGAAATGTATGTAATAAAGTGCATTATGCAAATTCTAACAGTATTCATTTAGAAGCAGATCTGTCACTGTTAAACGTGCTCACATTTGTGTCTCTAAGCACATACACTGTTTGCATGGCTTTCTTATTAGTCATTTCATGACCCAACCAAAAACAAAAGAGGAACAAAGTCATTATTAAGGGTATGAACTGATATTAAGGTGTCGTGAATACATGATTTGAACCTGCCAAAACACTATTTAGTTTAAAATCATTTTGATTAATGATAAATCATATATTTTTCAATCAGATGTCTAAAAGGCTTCATTGACTACTAACAATTACTAAAAAGTAAAATTTGAAGCCCTTTTCATTCTCAGAATGAAATGCTACAGTCTGTCCTTTGTTCTTTACCAATAAACTATAGAAATTATGCCTGAAAGTACAGTCGTTCTAACAGCAGCTCTCAAACTGCAATTACTGCTTTATGAACAAGTGATACTTATAATCAAAGTGTGATAAACAGAGGGGGTGGGGTTGTAATACAAAATCTTTACACGTTAATGCATCATGTTAAGCAGCTTTTGATTTAAGTAAAATACATGCAGGTCTGGGGAAGACAAATAAAATACTTCAGATTTGTTAATGGTGGCTACAGTTTGCTTTCTTGTTTGAAGTGAACAGGATTTCATTGTCTTATATTGTTATTTGAATATATAAGGCATTATGAGGCAACCTTGCAAAGACAGCTATACCAAATAAGAACATAAGAAAGTTTACAAACGAGAGGAGGTCATTCGACCCATCATGCTTGTTTGATGTCCATTAATAACTGATTAATTAATAACTTAAGTGATCCAAGGATCCTATCCAGTCTATTTTTTAATGTTCCCAAATTGTCGGCTTCAACCACATCGCTGGGGATTTTTCGTTTGTTCCAGATTGTGACAATTCGCTGTGTGAAGAAGTGTCTCCTGATTTCTGTCTTGAATGCCTTGAATCCCAATTTCCATTTGTGTCCCCGGGTGCGTGTGTCCTTGCTGAAATGGAAAAGCTCCTCTGGTTTAATGTGGTCGATGCCCTTCATGATTTTGAAGACTTAGATCAAGTCCCCACGTAGTCTCCTCTGTTCCAGGTGAAAAGGTTCAGTTCCTCAGTCTCTCAGTAGGACATTCCCTTCAGACCTGGAATAAGTCTGGTTGCTCTCCTCTGAACTGCCTCTAGAGCAGCGATATCCTTCTTGAAGTGTGGAGCCCAGAACTGTCCACAGTATCCAGATGAGCTCTAACTAGTGCATTGTACAGTCTGAACATTACTGCCCTTGTTCTCAATTCTACACTTTTGACAATATACCCTAACATTCTGTTTGCCTTTTTTATTACTTCTCCACATTGTTTGGATTTAGAAAGTGAGGAGTCCACATAGACTCCTAGGTGTTTCTCATGCGTTACTTCATCTAGATCTGTACCTCCCATAGTGTAATTATAGTGGACATTTGTGTTCCCTTTATGTAATACCTTGCACTTGTCCACATTGAATTTCATTTGCCAGGTGTCGGCCCACAACTGAATATTATCTAAGTCCCTTTGAATAGCCTGTGCTGCCGAGATTGTATCTGCTGAGCCACCTATTTTAGTATCATCTGCAAATTTGAAAAGTTTGCTAACTATCCCAGAGTCCAGATCATTAATATAGATTAGAAAAAGCAAAGGCCCTAGTACTGATCCCTGTGGAACTCCACTAACAACCTCACTCCAGTTATTATTATTATTATTATTGGTTATTGGATGGTAGCAGTAAGCCTGCCTTGGGTTTGTTTTATTTATACAAGGTTCTGTATTGACTGCTTGCTCTACTTACTGCCCAATCTGCTTATTGAGTTTTTAGCCATACATTATGACAATGCCCTGCTTAAATGGTTATAATTAAATTGTTTCCTTTTTTTCTTTCTTTCTTTTTTTTTTACTAAAGCTCTTTCCCCCACGGTGTTTCTGGTTTTATATTTTACTTTAACATACATTTTGATCTAATTGATTCCTGAAAGTAATTAATAAATGATTGCAACAGCTCATTGTAATTGATTGCAGCTAAGTATGCAAAACAAGGTTGTCTCTGAAAGATGTCAAACCCCTAAAATAGGTTACTGTACAGGATTGGGAAACCATAGATTTACATGTTTGGAGAATTTGCTATTGTATTTGCTTTGTGTTAATTGGTGTTCATTTTAGTTTATATGGTTGGTTTATTCTTTTGGGTTACTTTGTTTGAATTTAATTGGATTTGATTTGGTTCTCACTTATGTATTTTTAGTGGTATTTGCACTTTAATTCCAAGCTCTCAAGCACTGTGTTCCTGTTACATTTGATTAGTGTTTCCCATTACCGACCCTAGCTTCCTTCTTACCGATTACCACCTCATGGATTGCCCTCTCAGTTTTGTTCACCCAATAATCAACCCTTTGCCTGCTTTGACCATGACTAATGGATTTCCTCGGACACTCCTGTTTGCTGGTTTGCTGAATTCTGCCTCCTCCTTGCATGGTGCACTATATAATTGCTCTCCAAATTAAAGGACCTGTGTGGGATGTTACTTTTTTGTTGGTGGGATTCTCACATTCAGAGCAGTTTAGTTGCATTTTGCCAATGTCTTCTTGCATTGAATTTGGTTCTTCAGGACTGCTCTAGAAATGTATGAGATTTCCTACTAATGTTTCCATTTTATCCTCCCATCTATAAACACTATGTTATGAACCCATATCTTTTCACATCGGATTATTTTTGGCAAGTTGTGCCTCTAGTTGCACTCTTATACCCTGGTGCAAAACAAAGAAAAGGGGAAAAAAATAACAACAAAATATATGTAGCGTAAGGTACACTTATACATTTCAATTAAAGAAGTGAATTTATAGTATCACCTTATCACGAATCCTGGAATCTTGTAGAACTGAATTTCTGTAATAATTGAACGCAGACACCAATTCCAAAGATATAAATTGTCAAATTTATTCAAAAACAAAGACTAAATGTAGTACTACACTAATTATACAAAAGGAAAAAACGAATTAAAATTCAACTCTAGATCAACAAATCAAAGACAAATCACTTCCGTGACCAAATCAAAGACCATGGGATCGCATATGATAACACACAAATCGTTAAACAAAAAAGGTTATAAACACATTGACTACAATACCGGTTAGTAAGACGAAGGTGAGTCTCTCATTAGTATTGTTAGTCAGACATCAAATAACTACGCAGGTTAGTATTTATGTCAGGTAACTTCTCATTATATATATATCAGTCTCATTTACGTTTAGGTGCCGAGAAAGATCCTATCATTACCTGTTACCACAATTTCCCTTAACTGATTATTATTCAATGATTAAGGATAGGCAGGGCCACCAATAATCTAATGTCTATTAACAATAACAACAATTTCAGACTAAACAGTTAAACAGGAATGAGAAGATATTTCTTTTATTTCTAAAATGATCAACAAAACAGTTTAATGCAACACACATTTATATTTAAGAAAACTAAATGATATTACACATTCTAGAGTTATGAATCACAGATTAACATTTCTAATTGATTTCTCAAATGTCATGAATCACGAACTCCAAACTGTTAAACTTATCTGAATTTCGTCGCAGAGAGGCCTCTCTGTCCTCGGGCTCAAATAACAGTACACGGCACGAGGTCCATGTGGTTTGGAACAAAGGCAGTCCGGTTCGGCCTTGTCCAAGAACTTCCACTCAGTCGATGTACCTGGAAGTTGGGGTTTCGCGAATGTAGAGTCTTTTCCAAACAGATTTTCCACTGGTTTGAAGGCTCCAAGGTTGTGCACAAAATCTTCTTGGCAAGCAGGGTCTCTCACCGTACTTATTTGAAGACAAAGTCTTTGAGGAAAGCAGGGCCCTGTTTGTTCCAAGGGTCAAGTTTCTTAAGACTCAATAGCTATTTAAATGACTGACACTTTCGTATTCAGTCGACTTAGTCAATTGTCCAGCTGTAAAACTCCACTGATCAGGTGGGCACAAGTGGGCAGCGCAGTCTGTAAAGTTCTTTATTTGATAAAGTTCTTTAAAAGAATTCGTTGTACGGCTCAATCTCCTTCTCCCAGTTTAACTCTTCTGTTGCCGGCAAAGACTTGGTTGGTTTCTGGTTCCGGTTCGGGCAACAGAGCTACAGGTTGAGCTGTGGCAGCGAGTTTCTGGTTCAGTTGAGAGAGAGAGAGAGAGACCGTGCGCTGTTCTTTATACGTCTGTCAGATCAATAGGTGATTGGTTCTTGAGTTTTTGAGATTGGATTTCGGTTTCAGGCCCCAGTGTCCTATTGGAGGGGGGCTTGATTTATGACTGATGTCAATCCATGCCATCTTTTGGAAATGCCAGTTGACCCGGGTTCATAGCTCTGTGTCGGAATTTCGGCTCTCGTCCATTTCAAAGAGTTTTTATTACCTACAGGCCCCCTTCTCCAGACATCTCACAGGATTCTAAGCTATTCGGTCCATTCTCGGTGCCATCCTCCCAAAACTGTCACTTTGATGTAAACCAGTCCCACGCTTTAAGGAAATCTGATAACTTTTAGGGGAGAGGTCTTCTTTAGATCAATGCTTCAGCTCAGAACTAAAATGCTCTTATCAAAATACACCCATCATAATGCTACAACAGCAACTTTTCCCCTCTCTCTCTCTCTGATCTCTGATCTTTCCTCAGCTTTTAAAATGCGGGGCCCTCTCCTCTGGCCAATACTGGGGCTCCAGCCGGGTTAGGTGACAAACAATGTGATTAGACAATCAAAGAATTAGAGAGAGAGAGAGAGAGAGAGAGAGGGAAAGAGTTGCTGTGCTTTGCCTTTTAATGCTTGATATCATAGGTGATTGGTTCTTGAGTGTGCAAAGTGATTTGTGCCAACCCCCCCAGTCTCCTATTGGAGGAGGCTCGATTTATGACTGATCCATGCCATCTTTTGGAAATGCTGGTTGGCCTGGGTTTGTAGCTGTTTTGGGATTTTGGCTCTCGCCTGCTTCAAAGGGTTTTAATTACCTCCAGGCTCTATTCCCCAGACATTTTCACAGCAGGGATTCCAAGTAATTTGGCCCATCCTTCCAAGACTGCCACTTTGACATAGAACAGTTCATGGGCTGATGAGCTCAGGAATTCTGGTAACCTGGGACCTGGTGCACAGGTTGAGCATCTTGAGGTGGCGGTTCAGGTGTATCCAATCCAAGATGGGGTGGAAACTGCCATCTTTCTTGTGCACTAGGAAGTATAGAGAATAGCATCCCTTTTGCTGCCATGGAGGGGGCACTTTGCAGTTTGCGATTTTCCAGGACAGCAGCAATTTCGATGCGAAGCACCACACACTGCAATGGGTCCTTCACTTGCAACCACACCACACCTCGTAAGGGGGTTGGACGAGTTTGAAACTGCAGGGAGTGGCCAACTCTTATAGTTTGGAGCAGTTTGGGGGGTGTATTGGTGGGCTAGAGGCTGATGGAATGCCACAGGGCTGTGGCATAGGAGGTCCACCAGCCATCCTCCTGACACGTGTCATGCCGGACTGCCGGGGGGGTGGGGGCGCTTGCCTACCTGGAAATGCAATGCCTGGGAGCCAAGGTCAGGGGACGTCGAGCTCCTGAAGGCTGCCTGTGGGGCTGGGCCAAGGGTGTAACAGGGTAGAACCCGGCTAAGCTGCAGGGACTGCTCCCTCTCCTGGAGAGTGCACATCATCATCTCCTCCATGGAGGGGCTAAAAGTAAAGCCCATCAAAATGGGTGCATCCATGAGGCATGTCCTGTCCATATCAGAGCTGGCGGCGTGCCACCACAATGGCTACTAAGGAGAGCCCAGTTGCCCTTGTGCCATGATGCATCACGTTGACCTACGTCCCACTGTGTCCAGGGCCACAGCCAGCTGGACAAGTGAGAGGGCCAGCAGGCTTTTGGTGTTACACAGGCTAGCCACTTGGGCTCCAGCCTTGTAAGCCCTCTGGAGCAGGGTCTCCATCATGCGACACTGCCTGTTGGGGCAGGCTAGGTCACGTGATTCCATGGACAGCGGGGGTAAGGAGATTAGCGCGGCGATGGTGAAGTTCACTCTGGGGAAGTCCACCAGGCCCGCTTCACCTGAACCTTGGGTTCTGGTGTAGGCCTCTCCCAAACCGAGCCTGGGCGGTGATCCCAGTTGGCTCGCAGTTCGTCCAGGAGGTCAGGAAGTAGTGGAAGGGCCCATGTGGGCACCTGCAACCAGTGGCCCCTTTTGAACTTGAAGCGTAGGTGGGTTGAGTCAGAGGCCAGGGGTTCTGCAAGCAGTGCACGGCCCTCTGGATCACCAGCCAGATCTCCCGGTCCTGTCCCGCAGGAGCAGGGAGAGTGTCATCGCTCAATGGAGTGGGTGGAGGGCAATCCCTCCATGAACTCTCCCTCCGACTCCAAGCCCAAGTGCAAGCTGAGTAATAGGCAGTCCTCCTCCCAAATCGCCTGTCTACTGCCCTCATCCAAAGATGTGGCAGAGAGGCTCCCCTCAGAGTCCAGTGGCGCGGTGTGGGCCAGGGGTGGAGACTCATGACACGGGGGGGTAGGGTACGTCCATCCTGCTGTACAGAGCCACAATGGCCATGTTTTGCTGACTGTTGATGGAGCTGGAACTCCTGCGCCGATGCCTCAGCGGGGAGAGAGCCAGTGGCACTAAGGGAGAGGAGGAGGGTGCCTGGGCATGCTGCTCAGGCACAGCAGCCGCAGCAGGCGCAGTTGTAGCAACAGGTGCAGCCATAGCAGGCTGTTTTAGAGGAGGCAGAGGATCTCCCAGAGAGTGGGGGATTGCTGGACTTAATGGCGATTGTGTCAGTGTCCTGCATGGGACACAGGGCAAAGGACCTCTCCACTCCAGGAAGGCCAGATTTGGTGGCCACACGGAGCACAGCAGTGGGGGCAAGCGGGCAAGGAGGAGTGGGGTCTCTCCATGCTCTGAGTGAGTGCCACACACAAGTGGTTTTGTGGGGAAAACTATTCAGTTAATCTAAGGCAAGTGTTCTGATCCTTGAAGTGTCAAAGACATCCAAAAACTGCCCATTTGGTGGTATCTAATCACTGCTTAGATTTACTATTTTTTATGTTAAATCTTTTCCTTCTACCTTTTCCAGGGTTTTGAAAAACTTCGTCATCTGTTTGAAATTCAAACACTGCTCTATACTGACCTACCTGACAATCTGCAAAGCTTGAGAATCCAGCTTGGTCAGTTGGTAAAGCCAGACTTTCATGGGCATGGCCTGTTCTCCATCTTTACCTAGCAAGTCTGGAAGAGCTGAGTAGACCTTTAGGGCATCTTGAGTAGTTACAGGATTGTTTTCAAGAGCAATATCTCCATAGAATGTACAACTGATCTTGCCTGCCTGTCCACGTTCTTCATCAGTCATTTTGAGAGATGCTTGACCTTTGATTGATAGACAAGGCATTTTTCTTGCATGTAGATGATCTTGGATGTCCTGCTGGTTCTCTTGTGAAGACACCTCTCTGTCAAAGACAAAAACGACTTGGGCCCCATACAGAACAAAAGTCACAACATGAGTAGAAGATCCCGCCTGAAATACATTGCAGTGTTTTACATTTCCTGCTCCTAAATGGTCCATAGTGAGCTGCTCAAACCTGGTGGTGGTGGTGCGATATTGCAAGGTGACCCATGACCCATGCTTTTAAGAAGACTTGTCATTTAAATAGCTAGCTGTGCCATGCACAGAGACCAGCCCACCTAGGAAGCTCAACCTTCAGAGCTGATGCTTTTTCCTAGGTGGAGTCGGAAGCAATAATCTGGAAACCTGTATTTGACTGAGGACACATGTTAATGCATTTTTGTAGAGAGAGTCTTGGTATCCCACACTGTAATTCCTATAGTGGAAACAAGGTAACAGGAAAAAAATACAGAAAAAGAAATACACCTTCAGGAGTTTGGACAACCCTAATAAATGTATATAGTAGAAGTTAAATATGGTAATGTTTGGTTTGACTTGCTTGACCCACCACCTGCCCACAACCCCAGGTGGAATGAACCAAGGAGATTAGGTAGAGAAAGGCAAGGGAAGGGGTGATATCAATGCTTGGGTAGGTGGAAGTCTATCTTGGGATTTGGGTTTTCCTTTTCCCACATTTGAGGAACATTAGAGTAACACAATACAATCATATTGTTCTGTCTTTTACTGCATATGATAATTCATACTCAGTAGAACTGAAGTAACATTCATTGCAAGATGATTAGTTCAAACATTTCAAAATGCACCTGCATTGTTTTGCATTTTGTGACTTTCAGTCAAATAAAAGTATATTTTTCAAGTCATACATTTCGTCAGTGAAGATTTCTTTAAACTAATAGTGATACAAGATCGTCTCGTTCTCGTGAACGCAATATTGTATTGTGACCCCTAATAATTACTGTTACTGATATTGTTATTCCTTTAAAAAAACTTTGCCAATGTCACTGTGCGGAAGTTACTCCACTTGGACGTAAAACTACTATGCATGCACAACTACGCCACCTAAAGATTATCCACAGGTGCTAGAACCCGCTGAGAGGTGGCCAATTCCCCAAATATGTCCGGTCTACACAAACTACCTCTTAACTCTCCCTTTGATTTGGGTTCTTTAAATTGGAGGTTCACAAGCCAGGAACACACCACAGATTACAGGACAGTACCATTAAATCAAATTCATTACAAAGATGTGTCAAAATCAGGCAGACTTCTTTAAACTAAAACACAAATAAATGATTAAAAAACTAAAAAATAAAATTAAAGTTCTTGCAGGGACTGTTGGTCTCTTCAGGCAGCACCAGGAGCTGAAATGGGGCAGTCAATAGTCCACGTGTAAAAAGAGGGGTGGGGACAAACAAATCCAGCTTCTGCTCTCATCCGGGGTTGATGATCCGAAGAAACAGTGTCCATGTACAGTCCCAAGAATAAAATGGCCAAATTAAAAGGAAATAAAAACTCATTAAAAAGATAACTAAAAACCCAATGCCTTATACTTTAAATAGTCATTTTGTGGCAAAAAATACAAATAATTCCACCAAATAGATCCACAGAGGTAAGAGTCAAATAGAAAAATAAGAGATCTTTTAAAAAATACTAAAAACAACTAAAAATGCATGTGGAAACATAAAAATTTAAAAGTAGCAATGTCCACAGGTATTCGTATTCGGTAAAACACTACGGTCATTTAAAAAACAAAAACAAAAAAAAAGCCTGCATGCAGAGTTAGAGTTACAGCAGTCGTCTCAGCTCTCCTCTGGTTCTCTCAGCCCTTTCTTTTGCTCTGCAATCCCTCCCTCTAGAACCCACTCTGCAGTTGTCTCTAGATCTCCCTCTCAATTTCGCTCTGCAATCTCCCCTCCTCAGCTCCAAACCTGGGAGCTTTTTACCTCTCGCCTTTCAGGTGCTCCTCATTGTCAATTATTGATCCTTGTCTAACCTGGCGAATAAGCGGGTATCAGTGGTATCACTGATGTGAAGGAGAAAAAGCAAAGTAAACAAACGTGAATAATAATAATAATAATAATAATAATAATAATAATAATAATAATAATAATAATAATAATAATAGTGGTAATAAGAAAGATTCATAGTGAGTGAGAAAAAAATACAAAGCAAAAAAATAAAAATAGGCTAACATGCATTATTCAATGTCCCGCTGGTGACACCAACACCTCAATTTTTCCAATTTGCAGAAATTCCCACTTTCATTATCTGGCTGTAGGATGAACCCCTGACCAACTATACCAGAGGTCTGGTAGACCTCTTCCTGTCAGAGTTTCCTCCAGTTTCCAAGTGCCTTTTAGGTGTAAGAAACTGTACTTAAAAACTATACTTAAATTTCAATAGAAACTGGAAAAATGGGGGTGTTCTAAAACTTTTGACTGGTGGTGTATATTTAAAGCTATAATGATCTTTGTGAAATTATACATAAAACATGTTGATGTTCCATTGGCGATTGCCTAGTGAACTTCAAATGAGTGGTGTACCCAACTTATCTTAACTAGACAGCTACAGTCGTTATTTGTAAAGGTCTGCTTGTGTGAAGTTTTCCTGAAAATAAACGTGAATCTCTAAATACATGCTAAAAAATGTATATCGGTTTTAGACTTTGAAACTGAAAAACACTTAATCCTACCAAGTGCAACCCAAAACACAATTATCATGCCTGATAATTTAATGCTTGATGCAGTCTGTTAAGGACCACACAGCTGATTTAATGTACTGACATAGGCTTTGGACTTAGTACCAAGTCTAAATTGAATGATTAATTATAAGTAAAATCTGCTTAGTATTTCCATATGTGATTTTGGCTATCCAATTTGCATGTCCATGTTTACTGTAACATATGCATCCTTATCCTAGTTTGTACATATGCTATGTTGGCACTTCTATTGTTTTACAGTGATTTCTCTTATGCCCCCTGTTCTTAAGCTCATACCTAGGACTTAACTATATAATATCTACACTTGTTACCTCATTGAACTATGTTGTGTGCGTATACATGTGCTTTTGTACTGATTGTATTATTAGCCCATGCCTGATACAACAAAAGTGGTATAACACATCAAAAACATTAACAAGTTTATTGTTCAGAAGGTCGGGTTCAAAAATTAATACCAAGAGTTTGATTTCAAATTGTAATGTTACAATACTAATACTACTAATAATACTGTTGCTTCAAAAATCATAAAAAAATGCAATAACCAATCCACACAGACGCAGGGAAAACATGCAATAATGCACATAGGCAGACACCCAAGGCCAGATTCGGACACTGTTTCTGATGTGCTAGTGATTGAAGAAAAGTTGGAGACAGCAGAGACATCACAGAGAAACATTGAAAATTACAGTAAGTGAAATTAAGACATTCATTACATATTGCTGTGTTTATTCTCCATGCCTTAAGTGCTATGCTTTCCCTGAAGTCCCTCTTGGCAGTCTTGGTCTCTAGCCACCAGTCTTCCCTGTAGTCGAATTAGCTTATTTATTTGTTAAATTATTTTCTGTTTTGTATTTGTAATTAATTTATAACTATTTGCATTTCTATATGTACTTTGACATTATGGATATGTTCTGTGTTGATCAGTGGTAAAAACTCCTGATGAAATCCATTCTGATTTTGTGTTGTAACACAATTAAATGTGGAAAAGTCCAAGGTGGTTGAATACTTTTGAGAGCCACTGTAATTGAAGTGGAATGTCAGCTACAGCACAGCATGTATTGCTATATTTCTGTCAATGACCAGTATTTCCTTGTTGTCCAACATGTGTCAGATCTCCCCAGAAATGTCTGAGTTGTGGCTTGATTTACAAACATACAGAAACGTGGCTGAGGGGTATCTGTAAACACATGCAATTATTGTCTGAGCTCAACAGTGTAAGAAACAATGTTAATAAATTAGAACCTACAGTGAGGGAAAAAAGTATTTGATCCCCTGCTGATTTTGTACGTTTGCCCACTGACAAAGAAATGATCAGTCTATAATTTTAATGGTAGGTGTATATTAACAATGAGAGACAGAATAACAACAAAAATAATCCAGCAAAACACATTTCAAAAAAGCTATACATTGATTTGCATGTTAATGAGTGACATAAGTATTTTATCCCCTATCAATCAGAAAGATTTCTGGCTCCCAGGTGTCTTTTATACAGGTAAGTAGCTGAGATTAGGAGCACTCTCTTAAAGGGAGTGCTCCTAATCTCAGCTCGTTACCTGTATAAAAGACACCTGTCCACAGAAGCAATCAATCAATCAGATTCCAAACTCTCCACCATGGCCAAGACCAAAGAGCTGTCCAAGGATGTCAGGGACAAGATTGTAGACCTACACAAGGCTGGAATGGGCTACAAGACCATCACCATGCAGCTTGGTGAGAAGGTGACAACAGTTGGTGCGATTATTTGCAAATGGAAGAAACACAAAATAACTGTCAGTCTCCCTCGGTCTGGGGCTCCATGCAAGATCTCACCTCGTGGAGTTTCAATGATCATGAGAACGGTGAGGAATCAGCCCAGAACTACACGGGAGGATCTTGTTAATGATCTCAAGGCAGCTGGGACCATAGTCACCAAGAAAACAATTGGTAACACACTACGCCGTGAAGGACTGAAATCCTGCAGCGCCCGCAAGGTCCCCCTGTTCAAGAAAGCACATGTACAGACCCGTCTGAAGTTTAAGGAGGAGAACTGTGTGAAAGTGTTGTGGTCAGATGAGACCAAAATCGAGCTCTTTGGCATCAACTCAACTTGCCATGTTTGGAGGAGGAGAAATGACCCCAAGAACACCATCCCCACCGTCAAATATGGAGGTGGAAACATTATGCTTTGGGGGTGTTTTTCTGCTAAGGGGACAGGACAACTGCACCGCATCAAAGGGACGATGGACGCGGCCATGTACCGTCAAATCTTGGGTGAGAACCTCCTTCCCTCAGTCAGGGCATTGAAAATGGGTCGTGGATGGGTATTCCAGCATGACAATGACCCAAAACACACAGCCAAGGCAACAAAGGAGTGGCTCAAGAAGAAGCACATTAAGGTCCTGGAGTGGCCTAGCCAGTCTCCAGACCTTAGTCCCATAGAAAATCTGTGGAGGGAGCTAAAGGTTCCAGTTGCCAAATGTCAGCCTCGCAACCTTAATGACTTGGAGAGGATCTGCAAAGAGGAGTGGGACAAAATCCCTCCTGAGATGTGTGCAAACCTGGTGGCCAACTACAAGAAACGTCTGACCTCTGTGATTGCCAACAAGGGTTTTGCCAACAAGTACTAAGTCAAAGGGGTCAAATAATTATTTCCCTCATTAACATGTGAAGACTCTGTATAGGAAGTTGAAGTGTTTTGTGTTAATTATATAATGTTTTATATTAATACTAGCATTAGAAGTAGCTTGTATACAGGCTAAGCAAAAGGTCACAAGGTTGATTTGTTAAAAACTCCTGTCACTAATAAAAGATCACACAGTGCCGAAATAGCCTACAGCTGTTTGTTGAAAATTTGATTATGACTTAATCGTTTCTCCAGATAGGCAGAAATTGTTTCTGTTACTGAGCGATTGACACTAGGTAAATGACGACTGTGGGATCGCATCTTCCTAGTGCACATCAAAGATGCACATCTGCTTTGGATCCATCACCTCTTCACGTGAGGACAGATCGGTAAACAGACACGGACCTGTATCTTCTGATTGGATGAACGGCCATAAGATGTTACATCACTTTCCTATAAAGCTACACTCATGTTTGTAAACATTAAGTCCTCACTGAAGGAATTATTCCTGACGTGGGGCTTCCGAGCGGCTCGATTAAAGTTCTGTTTGCTTTATCTCCGCGACTTCTCCACTTATTTCCAAGACGTTTCTACAACATGCAAATCAACTTTTTTGAAATGTTATTCTTCTGGATTTTTTTGGTGTTATTCTGTCTCTCACTGTTATAATACACCTACCATTAAAATTATAGACTGATCATTTCTTTGTCAGTGGGCAAACGTACAAAATCAGCAGGGGATCAAATACTTTTTTCCTCACTGTAGATGAACTAAGTGGCAGTAAGTCCATAACCTGTTTTATTGAAGGGGTAATAGGTTTCATCACCTTTAGGGGAAGTATGAGTGAGAGCTCATATAGTTAGTAAAAAACAGTTGTTTAGTTAAAAATAGTTAATGTTTTATTAAATACATACATTCTTTGTTTGTTTATTGCCAGGTGCCCTTTGTCCAGGGCATCTTATAGGATACAAGAGTAGTATTACTTAACAGCTATGATTTGACAAATAAAGAAAACCTGTTGCATTGTCTGAGAGAAAAAATAGATGTAATTGAGTACAGGTTTGTACAGGTGTGTGGGTCAAACGACTGATTCAGTCCCAGCTAAGATTAAAAAGTATGCTAATGCAATCTATTTTGACAATTGTAGAATAAAGGATTGAAACTGACAGAAAAACAAACTAACAGAACACTTTCTTATAATATTGTTTTATTAAAAGTAAATTCCAATAGCATTTTTTATCAATTTTAACGGTGATGCAGTTGGTTATGTAAACCATGACCATAGAACAGTGTAACATTTTTAAGTTTATGCCATATTGTTTACAGCTTGGAAGTTGTCTGGCATTTATAATCATATTTTTTTAATTATACATTCATTATTTGCAATAGTTGAGAATGACATTTCCATAGAATATTGATAAATACTGAAGGAAATTATACTTGATTGCATTTCTTTATTTCCTCAAGTCTTTTTTTATGTTCCCCTTGAATTCTTTCTCTTTCCAGTTTCTCTTTTCTTCTGCTCTCAGCTTTTTGTGCACGTTGCATTTCCTGTAGTCTTTGGTTTGCAGCTTCTTCAGTTTGTTTATTTCTTTCATGTTGAAAACAGCTTTGACAGTAAATGCGGTTGCCCATTCTCATCAAATTCGATTCCTGAAGAGTTGTGCCACACATGCTGCATGAATACACAGTCACAGTCACAGAACTGTATACATACTCTGTTTTACTTGGCTGGTCACCCATGTCTTTTCTTTGAAATAACTATTTCCTTTTATTGATGAAAGACCAGCTATCTGCGTCCTGTGAAGAAGATAAAACATACAAAATAAATTATATATGATTTTGTATTTTTGCGTTTTTTATGTGAATACGCATAAATCATAAATTGCATATTTGTGAGCTACAAATCGCATATTTGTGAGCTTTAAAACACATATTTGTGAGTTGGGTAGAGTGTTAAATTACTGTCACAAATATGTCACAAATGTCACAGGCAGAGATTGTGGAACAATCGATTTAACAGCGCATGCGTTCAGCTATGGATCGCTGGTGTTGGTGGTAAAATGTGAATGCTCATGCAAAATGCTGATGCTAATGCTTTTTTCTTTTTCTTTTTTCCTCTCTTAACATGTCAATGCCAATCTTAATATTGTCAAAAGACTATATGCTTATTGTCAAAAGTATTTTGTCGTCTTTTGACAAATTAATAGCCCATTTGACCAAACATCCGTGTTTAACCAGATTCTAGCTTTCCCTTATTTACACTCACTTACAACTATTAAAACCTTTAAAATAGAAATAGTTATATGTGATCGATCACATGAAGAAGTAAACATTTTAATTAAATTGATAAATCCTCATTACTGATAACTTATACGGTAATGGTATAGACAGTTTCCTGGATCACAATGTAAACACAAGGCACTGAGAGCACATGTTGTGTACTCCAACCCAGAGAGGTGCAGCTGGCTGTGAAATCATTGTGAATGACAGACATATGTTTTAGATTTACCATGCAGAAATAAATCACTACCCTGAAAAAAATGCTGCTAATACAACCACTACCTGACCTATTAACAATGGTGTCAGTACAAGTTTTATATATATATTCTTTTTTTTTTTTAAAGGTATCCCATACAAAATAATTGCCGCACACAATGTTATGGTGGGATTAATTTATTTAGCAGACAATTATTGTAATTGGTTAAGCTTTTGTGGAGGTTATCCAGGAGAAATTCCAAACACTGAATTTGTGAAAAACAGTTTGAGTAAGTTATGGATCCCAGAGTGTTGTAGGTGTATTCATGATTCTATATAAATGTTTTAACTGTCATTAATAAGTTCTGCCACGTTAGTTATAACCAGTTAGCAATATATAGGCAGCGACTGTATATTTTATACTCATATGCTAATACACACATGGCTACACAGGACAGATTTAAGCAGCAGAAATGGGCACTTTTAAATATGGAACTGCAAGTTTAATTCTCCCACAGAGAAATAATCATCGACAATATCTGTGATACTCATTGTCAATGTAATCAGGATCATGAGGGAGAAGTCATACATATTTGTCATTTTTGTAAACATGTTGCTCAACAAAGGAAGGTTACTAGATGGGCAGCAGATATCTGGAAAATAACAATTTTTTAATTTTAATTTAGCAAATATGGTTAACTGGAAATCTTATAGAAACTTTAAGTAAAAATATGAAATAATTAAATACATACATTACAAAAATAACCTACATAAAATTGTTTTTAATTGGATGAATACAAATTATTATATTGACTTAAAGTTTCTACAAAATGTTTGCTACAATTACACATGAACAAGTGAAATTCCCTATAAATATTTCTGCAATGTAAGCCTGCAATGTTCAGTTTGCCCATGCACAGTATTATACTGTTGTTTTAGAATTAGTATACAGAATTGGCATTTTTACGAGATTGGCATAGATTTTTTTAAATGCAAATGAAAACAGCATTAGCATCAGCATTCACATGTCACAACACATGCTTTCCATAGCTACAGTGAGGGAAAAAAGTATTTGATCCCCTGCTGATTTTGTACGTTTGCCCACTGACAAAGAAATTATCAGTCTATAATTTTAATGGTAGGTGTATTTTAACAGTGAGAGACAGAATAACAACAAAAAAATCCAGAAAAACGCATTTCAAAAAAGTTATAAATTGATTTGCATGTTAATGAGGGAAATAAGGATTTGACCCCTTCGACTTAGTACTTGGTGGCAAAACCCTTGTTGGCAATCACAGAGGTCAGACGTTTCTTGTAGTTGGCCACCAGGTTTGCACACATCTCAGGAGGGATTTTGTCCCACTCCTCTTTGCAGATCCTCTCCAAGTCATTAAGGTTTCGAGGCTGACGTTTGGCAACTCGAACCTTCAGCTCCCTCCACAGATTTTCTATGAGATTAAGGTCTGGAGACTGGCTAGGCCACTCCAGGACCTTAATGTGCTTCTTCTTGAGCCACTCCTTTGTTGCCTTGGCTGTGTGTTTTGTGTCATTGTCATGCTGGAATACCCATCCACGACCCATTTTCAATGCCCTGACTGAGGGAAGGAGGTTCTCACCCAAGATTTGATGGTACATGGCCCCGTCCATCGTCCCTTTGATGCGGTGCAGTTGTCCTGTCCCCTTAGTAGAAAAACACCCCCAAAGCATAATGTTTCCACCTGCATGTTTGACGGTGGAGATGATGTTCTTGGGGTCATTCCTCCTCCTCCAAACACGGCGAGTTGAGTTGATGCCAAAGAGCTCGATTTTGGTCTCATCTGACCACAACACTTTCACCCAGTTCTCTGAATCATTCAGATGTTCATTGGCAACTTCAGATGGGCCTGTACATGTGCTTTCTTGAGCAGGGGGACCTTGCGGGTGCTGCAGGATTTCAGTCCTTCACGGTGTAGTGTGTTACCAATTGTTTTCTTGGTGACTATGGTCCCACCTGCCTTGAGATCATTAACAAGATCCTCCCATGTAGTTCTGGGCTGATTCCTCACCATTCTCATGATCATTGAAACTCCATGAGGTGAGATCTTGCATGGTGCCCCAGACCGAGGGAGACTGACAGTTATTTTGTGTTTCTTCCATTTGCGAATAATCGCACCAACTGTTGTCACCTTCTCACCAAGCTGCTTGGCGATGGTCTTTTAGCCCATTCCAGCCTTGTGTAGGTCTACAATCTTGTCCCTGACATCCTTGGACAGCTCTTTCGTCTTGGCCATGGTGGAGAGTTTGGAATCTGATTGATTGATTGCTTCTGTGGACAGGTGTTTTTTATACAGGTAATGAGCTGAGATTAGGAGCACTCCCTTTAAGAGAGTGCTCCTAATCTCAGCTCATTACCTGTATATAAGACACCTGGGAGCCAGAAATCTTACTGATTGATAGGGGATCAAATACTTATTTCCCTCATTAACATGCAAATCAATTTATAACTTTTTTTGAAATGCGTTTATCTGGATTTGTTTGTTGTTATTCTGTCTCTCACTGTTAAAATACACCTACCATTAAAATTATAGACTGATCATTTCTTTGTCAGTGGGCAAACGTACAAAATCAGCAGGGGATCAAATACTTTTTTCCCTCACTGTAAATGCATGCTCTGTTAAATCCTCATCGATTGTTCCACAATCCACAATCTCGGCCTGTGACCTTTGTGATGTATTTTGTCAGTGATTTAATGCTCTATCTAACTCACACATATATGTGAGTTTTAACTCACTAATATGCGAGTGAAACCTCACAAATATGCAATTTGTAACTCACAGATATGTAATTTGTGATTTGTACATGTATTTACAAATACACATTATTTTTATGCATATTAATCTTTTTGACAATGATCTCCCTTCATAGTTTTTTCTTTGTTTGTTTTTAATATGAACACAAGGAATACAATCTTTGTCTTTGAGTTTATCAATAGGTGTCTGTTAGTGAATGCTGGTGTTATAGGAAAACGTCAAATATTGGTGGTTCTGTAAGAACTATAGGCCTTGTTAAAACAAAACTTCACATGCTACTAGAACATTACAATCTGGTAGCTTAATGTTTTGTCAGGTGCTTCTTTCTTCTACTCAACATAACTGCTATCAAGTACAAGTGTGTAGTCTGCCATTAGAACATAAATCTATGTTTTGATTTCATCCAGTCATATAAATATATATTATACATTTATATTATAGTCAAAATAATATTGTCATAAGCGATGTAGCAAAGATGTTAGTAAAATTATATACAAAATGATATACAATGTTTTTTGTCATTCTGCAAACTTTTGTGTGAAATTATTGGAATCAAATTTTCTCCCCCACATTTGATATATGACTGAATATCTATGAATGGAGACACTTGTGTGAGGGGGCGTTCAATTAAAAATATCAGAAAAAATATATCATATACCAAAGTGGATATATAATATAACAGAAAAAAATATATCATATACCAAAGTGGAAATATCATATAGCAGAAAAAATTATGAATACACTAAAGTGAATATATCATATACCAAAGTGGATATTTCATATTGCAAAAAACAAAACAAAAAACATATACCAATGTGGATATATCATATACCAAATATATATATATACCAAAGTCACGTGGTGTTGATGTTGGGTTGCCTAGTTGGTTAGATCCTTCACAGAGTCACAGGCATCCTGTGAAGGATCAACTCTCATCTCTAACATCTGTCCAACCCAACATCTCCACCACGGGACTTTGGTATATATTTTTTGTGCAACATGACATATTTTTTCTGGTATATATTTTTATGCTATATATTTATATGATATATCCACTTTGGTATATGTTTTTTATTCTGCTATATGAAATATCCACTTTGATATATGATTTATATTTTTGTTCCATATAATATATACATTTTGTTCTATGATTTTTTTTTCTGCTATACAATATATCCACTTTGGTATATGAATGTTTTTTTCTACTATATGAAATATCCACTTTGGTATATGAATTATTGTTTCTGCTATATGATAAATCCACTTTGGTGTATGAGTTATCTTTTCTGCTATGTGATATGTTCACTTTGGTATATGATATATCCATTTTGGTATATGATTTCTTTTTTCTGTTATTTTTTAATTGAATAGCCCCTCATACACTAACTAATGCATAGTTATTGTAAACACTGACATATTTTAAAATAAATTACATAAAGCTTCCAATAAGGTTCTTTACTACAACCATTACAATTACTACTGCTACTACTACTAATAATGATAATAATAATACATCAATAAAACAAAAAACTATTATGTTAATATTTGATTGTATGTAGAAAATAGAGTTTTACCTGGTCATCAACTTCAAAGTCCACCCTCAGTACTATAACAAGGTCTGTCTGTAGCTTGTAGAATCAGTAAACAGGATTCCTTCATCTGGAACACAGAACTACCCTTATATCTCTTTGCAGTAGGGAGAGAGTGGCCATAAATGTCAAGCGCAGGGTCCTAGTGCCATACTTCAAGAAAATGCCACATGTATATTCATACATTTGTTTAATTTAGGTTGTTTATAATACTTTCCCAAAAGGCTATAATTCTAAAGCAAATTCTTAGGTGAATGTTCACTAAATTAGCATGTGAAAAATATATGTGCTCATAAAACATACAAACTAAATCTTCTGCAATAACATCTCAAAACATACTTGTGTATTAGAGTCCATAGTCCATGTTTTAAATTCTGTGCTTCATATTTCATTTCACATAAATAACATTTTGTAATAACCTCTATCAAGGAAGGGCAACTCGAACCCTCAAGGGTCAGATTCCTGCAGGTTTTAGATATTTTAACTGATTAAAACCTGGAAATGACAGGGCATTTGCTTATTCCAATGATCAGTTCAATTCAGTCATTAGGATGAAATGAGAATGAAAACCACAGGAATGCAGTGGCCCTTATGAGATGTATCCCCATTTGTTAATTTTCCAAACATCACATGGAAACTTTTCTAGGCCAGGAGGGTGCAAACCTGGTCTTGGCTTTATTTGAAAATACAATAACCCTATATATTGCAGGGATTTATGATGCCTGCTACTAGACGAGGCCACTCTTGCTCCAGTCTTGTCACTCTCCTTGCAGTCTAATCACATCTAATCATTGATTAATTCTCCCTGGTTTATTAAGTCAATTGAGAAACCTGCATCTTGTCCACAAGTTTCATCAACCTATGTACACTTGATATATGCCTTGATTCCACACACACAATGCAAAGTTGTGCTTACTAAGTGCTGTTTCCTAGTTCCTAGCCCCCAGGTTCTAATGCTCTACTTTAAGAAATAGGCAGGTCATTCCACCACTTAGGGGCCAGGGAAGAAAGGGAGTGGCTCTGGAGGAAGTGGAGCAGAGAGGAGGCAACGTTAGTTTTCTGGTGCAGGAAGGCCGGAGACATCACCGAGTGTATGGTGAGATGAGGGTTTGAGCTTGTAGCTTATTGCAGTCTGGTTGAGACAGTCTAGGTGAGGGTCAAAGTCTTGAACTGGATGCAAGCCGAGATCAGGAGCCAGTGGAGGGAGCAGAGCAGTGGAGTAACACCCACCAGACCTGCTGCCTCTGTCCACTTCGATGCACATTTTGGTCCACAACAGAGAATTCTTCTCAATCTCCCCAGCGAACTCAGTGGTTGTCTGAGTCAGTTTTACACTTTGTGTTGGCATTGTAAGTGCTAGTTTAACACTGCAAATTTGGAGCACTACACGATTAACTAATTGGACCAATTAATTCAAAAAGACATCCTGTGTACAACTACTGGAGCACCTATTATAGGAACCAGACACTTTAACTGTAGTGTAAGATTGGGAAGCAAGTGGAAGCTGCATTAGAAAGCACATTTTTTCTGGTGTGGGCCTCCGCAGGCCCTACTGGTGACATTATCATTCAAGTTCAAATGTAGAAAGCGCACAATAATCCTCAGGCTCATCCTAGGTGCTGCAACAGGCCAGCACTGTAGGATTTGACAAAAGATTAGTCACTTTGCCAATTGGTGCTGTTCAACACCAGCCCCATCAGCAACAGCACCTGATTCAGCAACACCCCCATCCTGTCACAAGTCAATCCCATTCATGCCCTTCCTGAACCTCAGTCTGGAGCACAACTGACATACTTTCTGGACCCAGTTTGCCTCCATGACTGCTCTGCTGTGCCACCTCTGCAAAAAGGATATTGGATATTGGATATTGGCTCTGGAAGTTTGTGGGTTCAAATCCTGGGTGGGGCAGTGCTGTTGTAGATTGCTCCTATAAAATGCCTAGCTGTATAAATGGGTACAAATGTAAGTTGCTCTGGATGAGAGTGTCAGCTAAATGACAAAAATATTAATACAAAATTCCTAGAGGGAAAGGTTACTTCCCACCCCCACCCTGGCTCATATGAAGGAGGCTTTCAGTCATATCCAGGGCACACCAGTGGTTCAGTGGCAGCCAACATCCTTGTCAAAATCCAGTAGAGTCTGGCTTGGCAGTCCTGCTCCAGATGTTTATTGACCGGTGCTCCCTTTTATATAACTTTTTTTCTCACTTCTAATGTACCCCAGTATAGGAATCATGATCTATTTTGTACCATGCTCCATTATAAATCACTTAAATTATGACACTATTCAATTTATAATTTTCTGTGTAGAATGTGTTAAAATGTAAATTGCAATGAGGAAGTTATGCAATAAAGGGCATTATTCAAAACCTAACCTTATTCATTTAAAAAGCAGATGTGTCACTGTTAAACAGCTCACATTTGTGTCTCTAAGCACATACACTGGTTACATGGCTTCCTTATCAGTCATTTCAAGAACCAACTTCTCTATCGCACCAAAAATGAAAGAGGAATGATCACAAAATCATTATTAAGGGTATCAACTGATAAAAAATACAAAGCACTTCACATTTATTAATGTGGTGACTACAGTTTGGTTTCTTGTTTGAAGCCAACAGGATTTAATTGTTTTATATTGTTATTGTAATATATGAAGTGTTATGAGGCAACCTTGTGAAGACAGCTATACCAAATAAGGATTGATTAGTTGAATCAATTTATTCTGAAATGTTAATTTATATAATAAACATATTCTGGGTGCTATGTGTAATTAAAAAAAAATTAACTCCTCTCCCAAGAATTCATCCCAACAGTGACCTTTTTTATTTTATGTTTTTATTTTATGTTTATAAGTGCTCTGTGGCAACTTTGTGAAAGTGCTATAACAAATACAAATTGATTGATTTATTAAACATTTTATCTTCTGTTGTATAAAATGTGCACAGACCAATAATAAGATCGCCAATTAAGAAAACACACACTTGACCAAAGAATGATGACATTTGAAGTTGACCAATCAGACACTTTACTACACCCTGGACACACCCACAGCAACACTAACTTCTTAATTTATGTGGAAAAATATTGATGTGCTGTACTTAAACACCCCCATCCTGTCACAAGTCAATCCCATTCATGCCCTTCCTGAACCTCAGTCTGGAGCACAACTGACATACTTTCTGGACCCAGTTTGCCTCCATGACTGCTCTGCTGTGCCACCTCTGCAAAAAGGATATTGGATATTGGATATTGGCTCTGGAAGGTTGAGGGTTCAAATCCTGGGTGGGGCAGTGCTGTTGTAGATTGCTCCTGTAAAATGCCTAGCTGTATAAATGGGTACAAATGTAAGTTGCTCTGGATGAGAGTGTCAGCTAAATGACAAAAATAATAATACAAAATTCCTAGAGGGAAAGGTTACTTCCCACCCCCACCCTGGCTCATATGAAGGAGGCTTTCAGTCATATCCAGGGCACACCAGTGGTTCAGTGGCAGCCAACTTCCTTGTCAAAATCCAGTAGAGTCTGGCTTGGCAGTCCTGCTCCAGATGTTTATTGACCGGTGCTCCCTTTTATATAACTTTTTTTCTCACTTCTAATGTACCCCAGTATAGGAATCATGATCTATTTTGTACCATGCTCCATTATAAATCACTTAAATTATGACACTATTCAATTTATAATTTTCTGTGTAGAATGTGTTAAAATGTAAATTGCAATGAGGAAGTTATGCAATAAAGGGCATTATTCAAAACCTAACCTTATTCATTTAAAAAGCAGATGTGTCACTGTTAAACAGCTCACATTTGTGTCTCTAAGCACATACACTGGTTACATGGCTTCCTTATCAGTCATTTCAAGAACCAACTTCTCTATTGCACCAAAAATGAAAGAGGAATGATCACAAAATCATTATTAAGGGTATCAACTGATAAATTGTAGTTTCTTGTAGTTGGCCACCAGGTTTGCACACATCTCAGGAGGGATTTTGTCCCACTCCTCTTTGCAGATCCTCTCCAAGTCATTAAGGTTGCGAGGCTGACATTTGGCAACTGGAACCTTCAGCTCCCTCCACAGATTTTCTATGGGACTAAGGTCTGGAGACTGGCTAGGCCACTCCAGGACCTTAATGTGCTTCTTCTTGAGCCACTCCTTTGTTGCCTTGGCTGTGTGTTTTGGGTCATTGTCATGCTGGAATACCCATCCACGACCCATTTTCAATGCCCTGACTGAGGGAAGGAGGTTCTCACCCAAGATTTGACGGTACATGGCCGCGTCCATCGTCCCTTTGATGCGGTGCAGTTGTCCTGTCCCCTTAGCAGAAAAACACCCCCAAAGCATAATGTTTCCACCTCCATGTTTGACGGTGGGGATGGTGTTCTTGGGGTCATTCCTCCTCCTCCAAACATGGCGAGTTGAGTTGATGCCAAAGAGCTCGATTTTGGTCTCATCTGACTACAACACTTTCATCTAGTTCTCCTCTGAATCATTCAGATGTTGGCAAACTTCAGACAGGCCTGTACATGTGCTTTCTTGAACAGGGGGGCCTTGCAGGCACTGCAGGATTTCAGTCCTTCATGGCGTAGTGTGTTACCAATTGTTTTCTTGGTGACTATGGTCCCAGATGCCTTGAGATCATTAACAAGATCCTACCGTGTAGTTCTTGGCTGATTCTGGACTGAATCTCATGATCATTGAAACTCCACTAAGGTGAGATCTTGCATGGAGCCCCAGACCGAAGTGGGACTGACAGTTATTTTGTGTTTCTTCCATTTGCAAATAATTGCACCCACTGTTGTCACCTTTTCACCAAGCTGTAGCCCATTCCAGCCTTGTGTAGGTCTACAATCTTGTCCCTGACATCCTTGGACAGCTCTTTGGTCTGGGCCATGGTGGAGAGTTTGGAATCTGATTGATTGCTTCTGTGGACAGGTGTCTTTCATACAGGTAACGAGCTGAGATTAGGAGCACTCCCTTTAAGAGAGTGCTCCTAATCTCAGCTCATTACCTGTATAAAAGACACCTGGGAGCCAGAAATCTTTCTGATTGATAGGGGATCAAATACTTATTTCACTCATTAACATGCAAATCAATGTATAACTTTTATGAAATGCGTTTTTCTGGATTTTTTTGTTGTTATTCTGTCTCTCACTATTAAAATACACCTACCATTAAAATTATAGACTGATCATTTATTTGTCAGTTATTTTATTTGGGAAAATATATAAAATCAGCAGGGGATCAAATACTTTTTTCTCTCACTGTACATGAGCCAATAAATTGGCTCCCCTTGTCGCCACGTCCACATGTCCAACCTTCTTCATGTGTGCCTGGTTGAAGTCCAAAGCAACAATAAATACTCCTTCAGAATAGATGGTTTGCAGATTAGAAATAAAACTGTAGAGGATATTTTGGCCACTTTTGTGTCTGTGTCCAGGGGTATGTAAATAGCAGTGATGACTGTAACAGAAAACTCTCGTGGAAGATAAAAGGTACGGCATTTAACCATCAAAAATTAAATGTCCGGGGAACAGTGTGAATGAATCTTGTTTGCATTCCCACACCATCTATTATTAATGACAATACACAGCCCACCACCTCTGGTTTTGCCACTGAGTGCCACACTCCTGTCTGCGCAGAAAGTAATTAGCCACTCCATGGCAATGGCATCCTCCGTGACCGAATCATTCAACCAGGTTTCTGTCAAAATAAAAGCACAACAGTCTCTCACCTTCTGCTTTGTTGTTGAATGCATATATATTTATTCATATTCTAACACATGGGGTTTCAACTTCATAGAGGTCAGGGGCAGTGGCTCAAAAATAAAATCTATTCTACTGTACTGATACTACAGTAATTGCAGGGAACCTGTTGAAATCAGCATTAATATACTTGATCTGAATACATTCTAAATGTAGCTATATAACAATTTTTTTTACCCACATCCGTTTAATAAAAAAAACAATAATATTCTACTTACCCTCAAAATAAGAGTACAATTGTATTAAGAAGATGCTTAAACGCATCAACCTGTGAATTATCATTCCTCTTTCATTATTGGTGTGATAGAGAAGAAAGAAATGCTAACTTGATATGTGCTTAGAGACACACATATGCATACGCTACATGATCAGGAAATAAGTGTCAAGTCTGATACACTTCACAAGATGCTTAAACATAATTTTGTGATTCGTCCTTCCTCTTTATTTTTCGGTGCAATAGGGAAGTTGGGTCATGTAACTACTAGGAAGCAATGCAAACATGGAACTTGCTTAGAGATACAAAAGAACAGTGACACATCTGTTAAAATGAATGAATTTTGTTATTTTGAACTTCCCTATTGCAACTTACATTTGTAACACATTTTACACAAGATAAATAAATATGTTTAATATTGTCCAAATTTAAGTGATTTAAAACAGAGCATGGTACAAAACAGAGCATGATTCCTATACTGGGGTACATTAGAAGTGAGCAGAAATGTAGACATAATTTCATCAGTCCTACCAGCAGTGGGGTCAGAACAGAATATCATTAAGAACAGTAGTGGAAGTTACAATGAAGGTGTTGAAGAAAGACGGAAGAGAGATGATGTTGTTTTTTCTGTTGTTGTATTCAATTCGCCACTTCGGGCAACCAAAATATAAATATAAAATAAAAATCTTATTGCTGACGCTGAGGCAACGTCTGTCTTAGACGTCTTTTAGTGGTTGTATTTGAGTCACAACGTCTGGCAACCAAAATATAACCAACCTACAACATCTAATTGACATCGTGGCAACGTCTGTTTTAGACATTATTAACATTAACATTTTATTGGTTATATTTTTTGTGCATACTTTAGATGAAATGACCAATACACAATTTTGGATGTGTCAGTGTGTTGTTAGGACACCCCCGCACTATCGTGCATTACTGTCAGACAGCACAGCTGTGGAATAAAAACTATTCTGACATATTATTTCATAGTTTTACATCCTAAATGTTATAATTATTCACCAATTGCTAATACTTTAAACCGAAACGTCTGACTTTTAATGTTTTGGCTAATTGTCCAATACAGTAATACACTGCCCATTTAGCCAATCAAAACTTGGCGGTTTCAGGTGAACTTTTTCGCTGTTTATCTGTGCTTAACCAGACTTGTCTACATTAATAATGCTACCTACTATTTGCCAGTCTGCCAGTTGCAAAATATCTCAATGGTAAATGCAAACGTTTTGGTAAGGCATGACTGTGCTTCGATGTAGGTCCTAAAACAGGATCAATTGTATCTGTAAGGTTAAATATGCTTCATGCTGTTAATCCATCCCACTTTCACATGTCTTCCTCCCAAAAACCTCTAAAGGGTTTTGTTTGTCTTTAAATACTCACAGTTTACGTGTTTGATGACAGCGAACTAGATGATGAATACAGAGCTCCTGCATTTAAAAAAGTCGGATCAAGCTCTGATCCTGATCAAAAGCTCAGTTTGAGCCCTAATCCATTTAGTACAACACAATTGAGATCAAGATCAAGATCGGATCCCTTTAATACAACCCGCCCCAGGAGTAGGACTGCCAAGCCAGGATCTACTGGATTTTGATTTGCTTTTTTTGAGGGTCATGGAGTAATTGCTGTCTGCACAACATCCAGATATGGTCAAAAGACAAGCTCCACTAGGATGTGCAAATCACACACAGTGAAGTGTAGGGTCATAGGCACTTATGTATCACTAACAATAAGGGCAGGAGCCAGGGCACAGACCATGCTTCCACTGCTGAATGTAGATATGTTTTGTGTGGGATGAGTGGTTCATAACAGCAACATCCGAGAGCAACAGCGTCCCAGGATGCGCAGACAGAGGCTGGCAGACAGGTACAACCGTATAACAGAGGTGACACATTTTTCTCACTATAGCTCATAAAAATAAATAATCATAAATATTACAAATTAAAGCTTTCAATATATAGGCTTTATTTCGATTATATATATATATATATATATATATATATATATATATACAACCATTGCATGTGCTAAAAGATCCCCTTCAGCTATGTCTCTGGATGTTTGTAAATCAGAAATCTCTGGGGAGACGTGACACAAGTTGTACAATTTTACAATGGTGGAATTCCCCCCCTTTGTGACCATTTTGCTTCTTAAATACTTATTGATTCATAGTGAAGATTTCAGGAAATCAACTGAACTTAAACAGAGGGTGCTAGGAGTTGTGTATAACCACATAGGTATCTGTAAATAATATGCTTGTATGTTAACATGTTTTTATGACATACTCTATCAATTTTCTTATTTACTGTCACTATTTATTTTAATTATATATCTGTGGCACAACTTTAAATGACCTAAATGCATATTTAATCTTCCTACTAGGACACAAGGAAACACTGGTCATCGACAGCAATATATGCTGTGCTGCAGCTGATATTCCAGTTAATCAGTTATGTCCATGTTGGTCACATCTCTTGAACCAACCAGATTGTAAAGACACGTTCAGTAGCCACCTTGAACTTGTTCTTTGGCTGAGCTTGCTCATTGGAGGTGGGGCTATAGTATAAATATATAAGTATATAGTATATTTTTTAGCTCATTTGATTACAGAGGAGACCAAAGCCTGAAGAGACTGGTGTAGAGACCGAGGACTGCCAAGAGGGACTTCAAGGAAAACATAGCATTTAAGGCTTGGAAAATAAACGTAAAAATAGGTAATGAATGTCTTAATTTCACTTAGTGTCATTGTTTCTGTTTCTCTGTGGTGTCTCTATACTGTCTTCAAATTCTCTCCAATCAGTAGGATACTGTGACAGATATATAGCTATTGAATTGTAATGTGATTTCTTTTTCCAATATTATAAGGTAATCAGACAGCTAATATGTGTTTCTGATGTGATTGGAATAGGAATTAAGAAAGAATATGAAATATGCATGGCTGGAATACAAAAATGTATTATTAAATTGTGATTATGAATTATTATGCTGCATTTTATATGCTGGTGCTTAAAGAAATATCTAATTTGCCATTCCTCTTCAAAGCACATCAGAAATAGTGTTTGAATCTGACCTTGGGTGTCTGCCTGTGTGCATGTTTGCATGTTTTCCCTGCGTCTGTGTGGATTGGTTATGGGATTTTGTTATGATTTTTTAAGCAACAATATTCTCTCTCTCTATATGTATATATATATATATATATATTACATTACAATTTGAAATACAACTCAGCATGTCTGGTAACACTTTACAATAAGTACCCCTTATCAGATATTAACTAATATGTTAGTTAAAATAAAAAAATAAAAACAGTAACTAATGCATCAACAGGGCACAAGGCATGAAAAGTATTTTGGTAATGGTAACTAATTATTTAACTACCGCATTAATGAATGTATTGGTTTGTCTTTCTTTATCTGAATATTCAGAGGTAGTAACTAACGTGAACACATTACTTATGTAACATGAATAAACATTAATCATTTCAAGGATGACATACTGAGTCCTAATCCTAATCCTAAGAGTTGTCACAACAGTCACCATATTTTCCACGACAAAACAAATGTAATGGTCTTATGAAATAAGATTAAATACCTTTATTAACATAAATGAAAATATTGATATATTTACTAAACATGATTAATGCTTAACTGTTCATGATTTACCAATGCATTACTAGTGCTCCTTATGCATTAGTTAACATCCAAAGGGTCTTGATAACACATTTTGGTGTACCTGTGGTAAGTGGAAACTGTCCAATCTAAAACAATGGTTTGCAAATGCTTATTAGGCAGTGTTTTTAATGTTTTAATTTATTTAACTATATGATTATGATTATGATTATGATTATTATTATTATTATTATTATTAATTATAATAATAATTAATTAATTTGCAGATGCCCTTATCCAGGGCGACTTACAAAATATAAGCGCAATACAAAATGCAATAATAAAGTGCAATTGAAGGCATAATACATTTTACAAATTCACAAATTACACAAGTGTATATGAGATATACAGTAAACAATGTAACCTAGTCTCACAAGAAAAGTTGCAGCCCTGGTTGCTTCTTTTCTCTCTCTCTCCAATCTCCCTTTGACAAACAAAAACTCCTCTTAAATGGATCTCACTGGATCTCATTGGATCACTGCAGGTGCTGTCTTATCCCCCCCGCCCCTTGATGATTCAAAGGTGCATAACAAAATCTGTGAGGCCACCATGGGGCTATCAGCAGAACTGTTGCTCATTTTCTCCTGACCTTCACCAGGACCACAGGGAGAAGGGGGAATGGTGGGAACCCATAAAAGAGACAGCGTGGCCATGTGTGGGCTAGCGCATCAATCTCTAGGGTTCCTGAGTGGTCTTGGATGAAGAACTGCGCACACAGAAGCAGACCGCGTGCTAGACAGTATAGTTTGCGCGACCGGGGACCTCCTTGCCTGATGATATAGGCGACCTCCGCTGTGTTGTCCGTCTGAACCAGCACATGTCTGTCCCGTGGAACTGGCAGGAAATGAGACAGTCCAAGGAGTACTGTTTGTAAATCCAGGACGTTGATATGGAGGGCCCATGCTGGCTCCGTCCACTTGCATTGGACTCCACGTCCCTCACAGGAGCCATCTGTCATCATGACTGCTCGGTGGTAGACTGGCCCCAGGGGCACACCAAGGGTCAAATTTTGAGGGCTAAAGCACCAGCATGCCAGAGTGACTGTGACTTGCCATGCTAGATTGTGGCGAGGGTGCTTCCTGAGAAACCTGAACCACCACTGCAGCGGCCTCAATTTGGAGGAGACCGAGGAGGAGGGTGTGTGATGTAACCTGCTCCTGGTAACCTGAACCTGGCAACATGAGGGGGCTTACATGAAGTTCGTGCACTTGGAAAAAGTGCATGGGACCAGCGACAGGCCGAAAGGGAGAACAGTAAACTGAAATGCTTTGCCCTCAAAGGCGAAGCAGAGAAACTTCTGTGTGCCTGCGTAATGTAGATGTGAAAGTACACATCTTTCAGATCCACTGTGGTGAACCAGTCGCCAGGCTTGATGGCCTGGGACATGGTGCACAGGTTGAGCATCTTGAAGCGCAACACCTTGAGGTGGCGGTTCAGGTGCCTCAGATCCAAGATGAGGTGGAAACTGCCATCTTTCTTGGGCACAAGGAAGTATAGGGAATAGAATTCCTCA